>NC_091306.1:47114097-47204097 GCF_038502225.1 Cherax quadricarinatus
CAACATATGGATTTAATAAAATATCAGCTGCATACATACTGGATTATGTTGAACTATACGAAGATAGTCTCATTTGAGGACTCCGTTGTATATTTTAAGAATTACGTAGCTAGAATATAGCTCCACTCCTCTAGCAACAAAAAAATGACTAGAAATAGGCAATTACGAACCTACACTCACATACACTGAGCGCGTTTACGCACTAGCAGCTAGGAAAATATTTGTGTATGACGATGTGAGAACAGCAGTGTCATGGGACCTTGGTCCAGGGTTCGAATCCTTGGATTATTCTTGACTTTCGGCTATGTAAATATGCGTATTCATGATAAGGCTTGATATAATTAAGATTATCATTAATCTCATAAAATCACATGAAGACGTGAAATAATATCACACAGCTCATTACAGTAATTACTAGTTTGGATGACGTAATCAGCTGACTATCATGTCAAACGTGAGTTGACGTGGAGTACATGGGAGAATTCTTCAGAGCTGAAGGTGGTGCATGGGACGTGGTGAAGAGTTGCATGCAGCATGCGTGGGACGCGGTAAAGAACTGCGTGCAGCAAGAACGGCGCGTGATGAAGGGGTACGCGTAGCTTGCGCGGGACATGGTGAAGGGTTGCATGCAGCATGCGCGGGACGTGCATCATGCTTGGATGCTACACGCGGCGTGCATCAGGTGCAAGTCATGTGCTTTTCCGCGGGTCATGCAGCATTCACGTGGCGTACTTAGTCACATGTGTGAACGGCGTCCAAAATCGCCAGGAATTCCGCTTTTACTGGTGGTAACACTGGTCTTATAAACACACACCAGCAGTGAGGTTATAGGTGGACAACACATCCATACATTCCACAGTGTTCTATGACATAATCCACAGTAGTGTTTCATTGTGGATTTGCAAAGTAAAACAAAATAAGGTAAAAGATTGCTGGAGGTGCATGCTGTATAGGTGTGTGCTGCTTCTCGCTTGCTTGGGCGCTGTTTTCTGCGGAATTTGTTTGCTGTGTTTATTATTTTTTCTTGCTAGAGCGATCTTTGCTGGAGGGGTTTATGCAGGAGGGAGTTTGATGGAGAGGTGTTTGTTGTAGGGGTGTCTGCTGGAGGGGGGTGTCTGCTGGAGGGGGGTGTCTGCTGGAGGGGGGTGTCTGCTGGAGGGGGGTGTCTGCTGGAGGGGGGTGTCTGCTGGAGGGGGGTGTCTGCTGGAGGGGGTGTCTGCTGGAGGGGGTGTCTGCTGGAGGGGTGTCTGCTGGCGGGGTAGTTGCTGGAGGTGTACGTTGGAAGGGTGTATGCTGGAGGGGTGTCTGCTGGAGAGGCATTGGCTGGAGGTATTCATTAGAAGATGGTTGCAATGCCTAAGCGTACGTTAGCAATGCCTAAGCGTACACAATACACAACCCGCACATAGAAGAGTGGAGCTCACGACGACGTTTCGGTCCGACTTGGACCATTTACAAAGTCACACTAACCAGAAGTGGAGCAGGACGGCTATATATAGGCAGGAAGAGGTAGTGGTGGTAGTAGTAATAGTAGTGGTAGTAGTAGTAATATGTGATGAATGGTTTGAAAACCGACAAGTAATAGTAGTGGTAGTAGTGGGGAACTGAGGAGGAGGAGCCAGTCAAATATAAAGAAAGGGGAGCACTGCAAGGGAGCTAGGTGCCCATAGAGGGAGAGCAAGTGCACAGAGGTCGGGGGAAGGGGAAGTGATGAAATAAATAATGAACAGAAACACACGACAGAAGAAAGACAAAAGAGGAAAGAGGAAAGGGGAAGAGGGAGAAAAAGAAAAAATGAGGAATCAGGTTAAGTCACGGGTGTTCTGAAGTTTGGAGCATTTTACAATGTAGTGGGAGAGAAAGGCATCTACAGAGACGAAGCCAGGACTAAGACTCATACAAGGAAAGTTGTGTATTAGAGAGGATGCAACAAGACGGCGACGTTACCAAGCGTACGTTAGCAATGCCTAAGCGTACGTAATAAGGCAAATAGATTACTGGGATTTATATCAAAAAGTGTAAGAAACAGAAGTCTAACGGTTACACTACAGCTTGATACGTCATTAGTAAGGCCTCACCTAGATAATGCAGTTCAGTTCTGGTCTCCATTTTATAGAATGGATATGTAGATGAATGGTTCAGAGAACCGACATGTTGCTGAATTAGACACATGTGCAACTCTTGGGTATCTTTATTGAGGAAACGTTTCGCCACACAGTGGCTTCATCAGTCCATACAAAGGAGAAACTTGAAGAACAGGAGGAGAATGAGGTAATCAGTCCCTCAGCCTTGAGTCGATGTGGTCAGTCCATCAATCTTGAATAGAATATGGTATATGAGCGGAGAAGCAGCTTATAAACCGTAGACAGGTGAGGGGCAGCAGTCGTAGGTGGTGTCACATTTGTCCAATGTGGAAGTAGGATATAAATTCGTTAGAAAACATTCAGCGACGAATGACAAAATTAATTCATTGCTTTAGAAATCTTTCGTATGAAGAAAGATTGAAGACCCTTAAATTACATTCACTTATAAGACGAAGAATGAGGGGAGACATGATCGAAGTGTAAAAGTGGAAAATGGGTATTAATAAAGAGGATATAAATAAGGTCTTGAGGATCTCTCTCCAAGAGAGAACAGGCAATAATGGATTCAAATTAGATTTCGAAAGGATATAGGAAAGTATTGGTTTGGAAATAGGGTAGCTGATGAGTGGAACAGTCTGCCTAGTAGGGTTATTGAGACTAAACCCTTGTGTAGTTTCAAATTTAGATTGGATAAATATATGAGTGAGAGGTGTTGGATTTGAGTGGGACCTGCACATGAGTTAATAGAATTATAAAAGCTTATTGCTTGGGTAGAACTGAAAATTAGGTTGGGCAAATATTCTGTTAGTGAAATGGAGTGTGAAGGACCTGTCTAGTATGGGCCAACGGGCCTTATGCAGTGTTCCTCCTTTCTTATGTTCTTATTTCTTATGTTCTTATTTGCTGGAGGAGTTTCCTCAAGGTGTTTGCTGGAGGGAAGTTCGCCGAAGGGATGTTTGTTGAAGAGGAGTGTACTGGACAGGTGTCTGCCGATGGGGGTTTTCTGGAGGTACTTGGTGGAGAGGAGTTTGCAGGAAGGGTCTTTGCTAGAAGGTTTGAGGGTCAGATGCAGAGGTGGGTTGTGAAGGTGGATCGTGGAGGGAGGTGGGTTTTGGAGGCGGATCGTGGAGGTGGGTTGTGAAGGTGGATCGTGGAGGGAGGTGGGTTATGGAGGTGAGCTGTAAAGGAGGGTCGTGGTGGGAGACGGGTTGTGGAGGTGGATCGTGGAGGTAGGTCACCGAGAGAAATGGGTAATGGAGGGAGGTGGGTCGTGGAGGGGTGTGGGACGTGGTGGGTCATGGAGGTGGGTTGTGGAGGCGGATCGTGGAGGTGGGTTGTGAAGGTGGGTCATGGAGGGAGGTGGGTTATGGAGGGAGGTTGCTTGTGGAGGTGGGTCGTGGAGGTGGGTCGTGGAGGTGGGTCGTGAGGGAGGTGGGGCGTTGAGGTGTGACGTGGAGGTGGGTCGTGAGGGAGGTGGGTTGTGGAAGCAGGCGAGTCGTGGAGGAAGATGGGTTGTGGGGGAGGTTGCTTGTGGAGGTGGGTCGTGAGGGAGGTGGGGCATTGAGGTGGGACGTGGAGGGAGGTGGGTTGTGGAAGTAGGTTGGTCATGGAAGTAGGTTGGTCATGGAAGTAGGTTGGTCATGGAGGTTGGTCATGGAGGTTGGTCGTGGAGGTTGGTCATGGAGGTGAGTGGTGGTGGAAGGTGGGGCGGGGTAGGTGATGAAGGACCTGACCTACTCCAGGTATATTACATTGGGAAACATGAACGTCTTGTTGCACTCATCCGTCTTGTATTAAGACGTCTATGTGGGTGTTGACAGTGTGTGTGGGTGTTGACAGTGTATGTGTGGTTGACAGTATGTGTGGGTGTGGACAGTATGTGTGGGTGTGCGGTATTGACAGTAAGTGAGGGTGTTCATTGTATGTGTGGGTGTTCACTGTGTGTGGATGTTCACACGGTATTCGGGTGATCGTGTCAAGATATCTTTTGTTAACGCGTCACTGTGTTCACACAATGCTGAAATAGTGTAGAGAATGACGTTGGTAGTGACAACGCCAGAAGTTGACTGTGTGTTTGAGTGCGGTTACATAGACGATGAAAAGTGATTAACGACACTCTTGATCTTGGCAAGAAAACACACACACACACACACACACACACACACACACACACACACACACACACACACACACACACACACACACACACACACACACCTACCTCAGTAAGGAATCGTTCAAGACTCTATACACCGTGTACGTCAGGCCCATACTGGAGCATGCAGTACCAGTATGGAACTCACACCTGGTCAAGCACGTCAAGAAATTAGAAAAAGTGCAAAGGTTTGCAACAAGAATAGTTCCAGAGCTAAGGGGAATGTCTTACGAAGAAAGGTTAAGGAGAGACATGATAACGACATACAAAATACTGCGAGGAATTGCCAAGGTGGACAGACAGGATGTTCCAGAGATAGGACACAGAAGCAAGGGGTCACAATTGGAAATTGAAGACTCAGATAAGTCAAAGGGAGGTTAGGAAGTATTTCTATAGACATAGAGTTGTCAGGAAGTGAATAGTCTGGCTTTTGACATAGTGGAGGCAGGTGCCATGGATAGTTTTAAAACGAGGTTTGCTAAAACTCATAGAGCGGGAGAAAGAGGATCTATTAGCGATCAGTGAAAGGGCGGGGCCAGGAGTTATGAATCGACCCCTGCAACCACAAATAGGTGAGTACAAATTGGTGCATACACACACACACACACACACACACACACACACACACACACAAATATGCTGAAGCGAGTTATTGGGCTAGTCCCCAGAGGAGACATGGCATCTGAGGCAGGTACACCCCTATTAAACGAGGGGCCCAATGGAAAGGAAGGAGACAGGACTTACACTAAAGCCCCATCAGTCCATCAAGGCCAAGGAACGAAGGGGGCGAGCTATTGGGCGCAGGGACAGAAGTAAGTGAGGGGGAAGCAGGTAGAGAGGGTCCCATGCAGAGGCACGATCAAGCCATGAAGAGTTACAGGAAAAATAAGGGAGACAATGGCTAAGTACAATCGGGACCCAGAGAGACAGAAAAGCAATTGGAGAAGGAGAGGGTGAGGTCAGTCTTTATTCACAGGCTTCAGGAGAGCGAAGGGAGGACGCACAATATAAGATGAAAAAAGAAAGGCAAGAGATTGAAAACATCAAAGAAATAGGTGAGGAGTCGAAGGGGAGAAATCGGCTGGTCAAACTGATTGCCAAGACAGAAACCATGGCTGGAGGAAACATCATATAAGAGGGTGTTCCTAGACCGCGACTGAATGAGAAGAGAACTACAGCAACTGAGGGAGAGGACACAGAAATGAAAGGGACTAGAAAGAAAGACAAATATAGAGTTAGCATAGGATAACCGGAACTGGGTAGAGCATAAAGCACACACACACACACACACACACACAACCACCCTCAAAATCAAACAGCCAAACACATTATCACAGCACAAACCACAATCTACACTGTCCCCACCCCACAATATGCAATAGAATCCCACAGCACCCACCCAGATCCCACACTCCCCCAATCACCACTATCTCCCCAGAACACAGTGTTGGAGAGGAAATTGAAGGTATGGCACAGCAACTCTGATGGAATAACATATAAGTGGGAGGAGTGGGATGAAAGACAGAAACCAAACTCACAGGAATGAAAAAAAGGGCCAGAAGGGCTCATGTGAGCAGGGCAAAAATACATATTGTGACTTCAATCACAAAGAAATTGACTGGGAAAACTGGACCAACATGGGGGCCCGGAAACGTGAAGGGCTAAGATGATGGAGGTGGTACTGGAAAACCTCATGTACCAGCACATAAGGGACAGTATCCGAGAGAGAGAGGAGAGGACGAATGAGCAAGACTGGACCTAGCAGTCACCTTGACTGGTGCAGGTATCGAGGACATCACATATGAAAGACCCCTTAGGGCCAGTGACCACGTGGTTCTGAGCTTCGAGTACATAGTAAAGTTACAAATGGGAAGGGATGTAGGAAGGGCAGGATGAAGCAAGCCAAATTACAAGAGAGGGAACTACACAGACATGAGGAATTTCCTGTACAAGGTTCAGTGAGACAGAATTGGCAGGGAGATCAGTAGATGAGATGATGGAATATGTGACAACAATATGCAAGGAAGCAGAGGAGAAGTTTGTACCCAAGGGTAACAGAAATAATGAGAAGGCCAGAATGAGCCTCTGGTTCACCCAAAGGTGTAAGAGGCCAAAACCAAGTGTGCTAGAGTATGGAGGAAGTATGAAAGTCAAAGGACCAAGAAGAACAAGGAGAGCAGTCGTAGAGCCGAAAATGAATATGCTTAGGAAAGAAGTGAGTCATAGCAGCGAAAGCCAAATCTGACCCGAAGCTATTGTACAGCCATACCAGGAGGAAAACAACAGTCAAGGATCAGGTAATCATGCCGTGGAAGGAAGGAGGGAAGATCACAAGAAACGACCGAGAAATATGTGAGGAGCTCAGCATGAGGTTCAAAGACTTATTCACAAAGGAGACAGTAGGTATTCCAGAAAGATAGAGAGGTGGGTACACCAAGTGTCGGACACAATACATGCAACCAAGGAGATGAAGAGGCTGCTAAGCGAGCTAGATGCCTCAAAGATGATGAGGCCCGATAACATCTTTCCATGGGGCCTGAGAGAAGGAATAGAGGCGCTCTGTGTATCACTAATAAGAATCTAACGAATCTAACGAAACAGGGCGACTACCGGAAGTATGAAAGACAGCAAACGTAGTCCCAATTTTTAAAAAAGGAGACCAATGCCACTGAATTGTATAGTATGCAAAGTCATGGAGAAGATAATCAGAAGGGTAGTGGAGCACCTAGAAAGGAATGAGCTTATCAACAGCAACCAGCACGGTTTCAGGGATGGGAAATCCTGTGTCACAAACCTACAGGAGTTCTATGACAGGGTGACAGCAGTAAGGCAAGAGAGAGATGGGCGAGTACATTGTATTTTCTTCCACTCAAGAGATTAGTGCAAAAGCTGGAGGACCAGGCAGGTGTAACAGGGAGAGCACTGCAATAGATCAGGAATCCTGCCGGGAAGATATTAGCTAGTAATGGTACGTGACGAGGTGTCAAAGTGAGCGCCTGTGACGAGCGGGGTTCCTCAGGGTCAGTCCCAGGACCGGTGCTGTTTCTGGTATAAGTGAACGACATAAAGGAAGGAATGACTCACAAGTGTCCCTGTTTGCAGACGATATGAAGTTAATGAGAATTCAATCGGAGTAGGACCAGGCAAGACTACAAAGGGAACTTCACAGGCTTCAGGTCGTGTCCAGAAACTGGCTCCTGGAATTCAACCCCACTAAGTGAGAAGTCATGAAGATTGTGGAAGGACAAAGAAGACCGCAGACGGTGTACAGTCTAGATGCCAGAGACTACAAATCTCACTCAAGGAAAAGGATCTTGGGGTGAGTATAATACCGAGCACATCTCCTGAGGCGCAGATCAACCAAATAACTGCCCAGCATATGGGCGCCTAGAAAACCTATGTATAGCATTCCGACATCTCAGTAAGGAATCGTTCAGGACCTTGTACACCGTGTATATTAGGCCCATATTGGAGTATGATGCACCAGTTTGGAACCCACACCTAGCCAAGCACGTAAGGAAATTAGAAAAATGCAAAGGTTTGCAACAAGATTAGTCCCGGAGCTAAGGGGCATGTCCAACAAGGAGAGGTTAAGGGAAATCGACCTGACGTCATTGGAGGACAGGAGAAATGGGGAGGATATGATAACGACATAGAAAATACTGAGAGGAATCGACAAGGTGGCCAGAGACAGGATGTTTCTGATATGGGACACAGCAACAAGGGGCCACAATTGGAAGTTGAAGACTCAGATGAGTCACTGGGATGTTAAAGAGCATTTCTTCCGTCGCAGAGTTGTCAGGATGTGGAATAGTCTGGAAAGTGATGTAGTGGAGACAGGATACATATATACCATTAAGAGGTATGATAAAGTTCCTGGAGTAGGGAGAAAGACCTAGAAGCGACCAGTGAAGAGGTAGAGCTGTGAATCGATCCCTGCAACCACAACTAGGTGAGCACACTGCGTAATAAATGGGTGTGAGCAGTGGAACTCAGAGACTTTCTAGCCCAGTGGCTAAACGCATCGGGTTGTTATTTTTCTTGGTGACAAAATATATATGCACTAGAATTTCAGTGATAGTAATGTCAATATTTGGCTTAAGGAATGTGTAAGCATCATATGACTGGTAGTGTTGATCATAGTATTCTTTAGGATTATAGTGTTCTTTAGGATTATAGTATTCTTTAGGATGGATGTAGGTCGCTCAGGTTATTTTGTAAACTTATTCTTTTGGCATTTCACATTCTTTATCTCATCTCATTTATCTTTTTTGCGAATGTAATTATTTTCACATTTGCTTCTAAGAATAGCGTCGTGGCTTGTTTTGGGGAGAAATGAAGTTGAGGTGGGGATGGGGATATTGGGGTTTGTAGGGGAAAGACTGAGTAGGGGGAGGTTGTGTGTGTGTGTGTGTGTGTGTGTGTGTGTGTGTGTGTGTGTGTGTGTGTGTGTGTGTGTGTGTGTGTGTGAGTGTGTGTGTGAGAGAGAGAGAGAGAGAGAGAGAGAGAGAGAGAGAGAGAGATAGAGAGATAGAGAGATAGAGAGATAGAGAGATAGAGAGAGATAGAGAGATAGAGAGAGAAATGAGAATGAATGGTGATGCGGAGGGAAAAAGCGAGGGGAGGGAGAGGGGATACGGGGATATTCCCTGCATGAGCTGAGGTTAGACTAATGCTGGCGCGCCAGTGAGGTTATTTTCCTAGGTCTGACGCCTGGAATAATTATGGTTGCAACTCATCTGAAATTAGCAATCAAAAATACTTTAATCGTTTAAACTGGGATTAAAGTAAACGCTTAATATATACACACTGGGCGTACACACCTTTAGGTATATATACCCTGTGTGTCAGTGATGTGGCGATCAGTTCTGTACATCCCCACATCTCCTCAGTGTGGAGGAGAACATACGCAAAATAATTTTATTGATCATTAGTAAACCTGGCGCCCCAGAGCACGTCAGGCACTTCTGGGAAGAGCTTTATCATGTATCAAACCTTGATAAAACTACACCCTAAGCGAAACATCGTTCTAATGAAAGCTTGTTTTTCTGATATATTTGCTTTAATGTAGAGTTTAATCACAACTTGTATATAAAATAGAAGCAATATAGACTGAATACTTTCAACGGCGCTGTTGGGTGAACACACAACACAACACAACTTGACATTTTATTTACAGAGTAGAGTGTACAAAGGAATTCTAAACACCTAACTGACACTTAGATAAACATAGAAAGTGCCTCCCTCTCATGTGACAACAGAGATAATAATCTCTCACTCTCTCTCTCAAACACACACACACACACACACACACACACCTACCTCTATATACCTTAATACTAATTCACTTTCCAATGTACTAAAAAAGTGTTTAACGATTTAAGACAAAAGTTCTTAATTTACCACAAAATACTATGCTTAATATATTATAAACTAAGATACCATTTGCTAACCTTGACGAGAGAGGAGGTCCAACTTGTGTAGTCGTGGAGGCAAGATTATGTGCACTTGTACTAGAGAGTTTAAACGTATAACTCACTCAGTTCTCTGGCACATTCACAGAGTAACTAAGTGCCTCCCATTCATGTTTTCCCATGGGGAAACATGTACTGGACATGTACTGACAGGTTGGAAATGGGAGCACGTGTCTTTAAAATCATCAGACAGTGGAGAAACTTGATTATCCAAAACTAATACCAGAGACATTTAACACAAAAAAAAAAACAGATACTAAAGCAAAGTGAACTAACTGCATGTAAACTTTCTGAAAACTCCAGAATCATAGGGATAACTGAAACATGAATAAACACGATAACACCGGCGTGCCAGAACTATCCTCTCCTGGATACAACATCTACAAAGAATATAACATAAGTACATCCAGACGAGGTGTAAGGCAATATTTGGAAACCATTCTATATGTAAGATCAATAACTACAATGTATAAGCTTTTTTATATGTTAAAATACGATGTCAATGCAGAGGTGGAGACAAACGTCGGGAAAACAGACATTGGTGGACAATGGTGAAGAGCAACTTTAGCGAGACGTTTCTCCAGTGGAACAGGTTTCTTCTTTGTCTGAAGAAGCAAAGTACACAAGCGAAACATCTCTTAAGTTCCCCACTGCAACTATTTATATTTTCTCTACAATAGCAGAGGAACCCTACAATAGGCCTACTGGAGTAAGCTAGTCAAGGCCTATTTATACAAACTTATTCTGACTCATATATGTATCTAAATTTTACAACACATGAGAATGAAAAGGGTAGCTCTTAATTACTTGGATCAAGAGCCCTTGGATGATGAATCCTTGGATTCAATCTTGGATTCAAGAGCCACCTTAAAAAAATTACTATGAACCTAAATTAATCACCCAATACCCATTACCTCCAATGACTTAGTGCTCGTCACGGCATTATGCCGGGTCGAGCACTACACTTAGAAACGTTTCTCAACAATGTCAGAAACATTCAGGATTGAACATTAAAATGACATACAACACCGAGAGTTTGATAACTAAGACATGTGCAACAGTTAAGCATCTTCATTTCGAAACGTTTCGCCTACACAGTAGGCTTCTTCAGTCGAATACAGAAAAGTTGGCAGAAGCAGTAGAGATGTAAAGAAGATGTAATCAGTCCATCACCCTTGAAGACGTAATTTTAAGGCGGTCAGTCCCGCAGGCTTGAGAAGTGTTCTTACATGGTCTGAAACAATGTGATGCTGGAGAGACATCGTCTTCACATCACTACTGCTGCTGCCAACTTTTCTGTATTCGACTGAAAAAGCCTACTGAGTAAGTCAAGCGTTCCGGATTAAAGATACTTAACTGTCGCATGTGTGTTTTATTTTCAGAATTGTCTCTCTGCTACCTGTACATCATTCTCTGTGGGTTGGTGAGTAATGCTTGCAGAGGAGGCGCAAAGGAGTGTTGTACACCCAAGGCTGTACATATACACTTAAGAAAGCTGTCTTTGTTCCTGTCATTTTACTCAAGGCTGGAGTGACTTGTTTGGACGTTAGTTGTACAGGTTTGCAGTCTTTGGCCACCTAGCCTATACTCTGTATGCGGTCTTCTTTGCTCTTCCCCGATCTTTATGACTTTGCATTTTGCGGGGTTTAATTTGAGATGCCAGTTGCTGGACCACGCGTCCAGCTTATCCAGGTCTCTTTGTAGTTCTGCCTGATCCTCATCTGATTTAATTCTCCCCATAAACTTCACATCATCTGCGAACAGGGACACTTCTGAGTCTATCCCTTCCATCATGTCATTCACATATATCAAAATTAGCACTTGTCCTTGGACTGACCCCTGTGGAACCCCGCTCGTCACAGGCGCCCACTGTGATACCTCATCACGTACCATGACTCGTTGTTGCCTCCCTGTCAGGTATTCTCTGATTTATTGCAATTGCCTTCCTGTTATACGTGCCTGATCCTCTAGCTTTTGCACTAATCTCTTGAGAGGAACTGTGTCGAAGGCCTTCTTGCAGTCCAAGAAAATGCAAACTACCCACCCTCTCTCTCGTGTCTTTCTTCCGTTACCTTATCATTAAACTCCAGTTGGTTTGTGACACAGGATTTGCCTTCCATGAATCGTTTATAAGCTTATTCCGTTCTAGGTGCTCCACCACTCTCCTGCTAATCTTCTCAATGACTTTGCATACTATACACGTCAGTGACACTGGTCTATAGTTTAGTGTCTCGTTTCTGTCTTCTTTCTTAAAAATGGGGACTACATTTGCCGTCTTCCGTACCACAGGTGTGTGTGTGTGTGTGTGTGTGTGTTAGTTGTGTGTGTGTGTGTGTGTGTGTGTGTGTGTGTGTGTGTGTAAAAGTCACTTCACGAATCAATGTTTCGAACACCATCGGGAAAAAGTGTGTGAAACTCTACGTGTTTCTCTAAAATTTGTCTTTAACAAACTACTAATGTAAAGTTAAGTTTTAGCAAAAGTTTCGGGAAAAATTGAGACAGGTACAAGACCTCAAACAGATGTTTTTGACATAAAAAAAATATCTTATTTCTCCCGGTTCCCAACAGTGATGCGCAACATGAAGTGTTTGTTGACATTCTGTACGTAACAATGAGACTTTGATAAAGATTAAGTTATTTCTTAATTGCAATGTTATGGCTGTTATGGTGAAGCGTCAGCGACTGAGAGGTATAACAGCACCGTGTGACACGGGTGTTACGTGGCTGCACCGTGTGACACGGGTGTTATGTGGCTGCACCGTGTGACACGGGTGTTACGTGGCTGCACCGTGTGACACGGGTGTTACGTGGCTGCACCGTGTGACACGGGTGTTACGTGGCTGCACCACCTCGGTGCTGGTGCAGTCCCAAGCTCAATCACTCCTCTCCCCACGCCTCACCATGATCACCATCACACCTGGCCGTGATCACCATCACACCTGACCGTGATCACCATCACACCTGACCGTGATCACCATCACACCTGACCGTGATCACCATCACACCTGACCGTGATCACCATCAAACCTGACCGTGATCACCATCACATCTGACCGTGATCACCATCACACCTGACCGTGATCACCATCACATCTGACCGTGATCACCATCACACCTGACCGTGATCACCATCACACCTCACCATGATCACCATCACACCTGACCGTGATCACCATCACACCTGACCGTGATCACCATCACACCTGACCGTGATCACCATCACACCTCACGATGATCACCATCACACCTGACCGTGATCACCATCACACCTGACCGTGATCACCATCACACCTGACCGTGATCACCATCACACCTGACCGTGATCACCATCACACCTGACCGTGATCACCATCACATCTGACCGTGATCACCATCACATCTGACCGTGATCACCATCACATCTGACCGTGATCACCATCACATCTGACCGTGATCACCATCACATCTGACCGTGATCACCATCACATCTGACCGTGATCACCATCACACCTGACCGTGATCACCACCACACCGGACCATGATCATCAACACACCTGACCATGATCACCACCACACCTAGCCATGATCTCCACCACACTTGACCATCATCACCACCACACTTGACCATCATCACCACCACACTTGACCATGATTATCAACACACCGGACCACGATCACCACCACACCTGACCATGATCACCACCACACCTGACCATGATCACCACCACACCTGACCATCATCACCACCACACTTGACCATCATCACCACCACACTTGACCATCATCACCACCACACTTGACCATGATCAACACACCTGACTATGATCACCACAGCACCTGACCATGATCACAGCACCTATGATCACCACCACACCTGACTATGATCACCACCACACCTGACTATGATCACCACCACACCTGAAGATGATCACCACCACACCTGACCATGATCACCACCACACCTGGCCATGATCACCACCACACCTGACCATGATCACCACCACACCTGACCATGATCACCACCACACCTGACCATGATCACCACCACACCTGACCATGATCACCACAGCACCTGACCATGATCACCACAGCACCTGACCATGATCACCACAGCACCTGACCATGATCACCACAGCACCTGACCATGATCACCACAGCACCTGACCATGATCACCACAGCACCTGACCATGATCACCACAGCACCTGACCATGATCACCACAGCACCTGACCATGATCACCACAGCACCTGACCATGATCACCACAGCACCTGACTACGATCACCACAGCACCTGACCATGATCACCACAACACCTGACCATGATCACAGCACCTGACCATGATCACCAAAGTACCTGACTATGATCACCACAGCACCTGACTATGATCACCACAGCACCTGACCATGATCACAGCACCTGACCATGATCGCCACAGCACCTGACCATGATCGCCACAGCACCTGACCATGATCGCCACAGCACCTGACCATGATCGCCACAGCACCTGACCATGATCGCCACAGCACCTGACCATGATCACCACAGCACCTGACCATGATCACCACAGCACCTGACCATGATCACCACAGCACCTGACCATGATCACCAAAACACCTGACCATGATCACCAAAGCACCTGACCATGATCACCACAGCACCTGACCATGATCACCACAGCACCTGACCATGATCACAGCACCTGACCATGATCACCAAAGTACCTGACCATGATCACCACTGCACCTGACTATGATCACCACAGCACCTGACCATGATCACAGCACCTGACCATGATCGCCACAGCACCTGACCATGATCGCCATAGCACCTGACCATGATCGCCACAGCACCTGACCATGATCACCAGAGCACCTGACCATGATCACCACAGCACCTGACCATGATCACCAAAGCACCTGACCATGATCACCAAAGCACCTGACCATGATCACCACAGCACCTGACCATGATCACCACAGCACCTGACCATGATCACCACAGCACCTGACCATGATCACCACAGCACCTGACCATGATCACCACAGCACCTGACTATGATCGCCACAGCACCTGACCATGATCACCACAACACCTGACCATGATCACCACAGCACCTGACCATGTTCACAGCACCTGACCATGGTCACCACAGCACCTGACCATGGTCACAGCACCTGACCATGGTCACAGCACCTGACCATGGTCACAGCACCTGACCTGACCATAATTACCACAGCATCTGACCATGATCACTATGTCTCTTACGTAAGATACACAACCCGTGAAGTTTCTCACAACATATTAAGCGCATGACCCAGTAAGCACACACACGTCACCACTGATAACATAACTTACCCACACTCGCGCAGCAACACTGAACATAATTACACCACGACCAAGGAAAACGACATACCTTCTGGAGTGATGGCTGTGGTGTCGTCCCTCACGAATATCCCGTTAAGACCTGTCTGGTTGCGAGTGTCAATTGCTCGTTCGTGGTGGACGAGTACCAGGTCAGCTGGGGCCTCGGGCTCGTGACCCGGGAGCTTGAGCACGCCGGGATCTATCCTCTGAGTGCTGGTAGAAGGTCTCGACTGAGCTAGGCCTTGGGTCACCCTTCCAGATTCGTCCTTTGCCGTCCTGAAAACGGGTTCTTTGGTAAAAGTTTGGTTACTGACTGGTTCTGAGCTCTCGGGAGTTTCAGTGCCAGGAGGCTTTTGGTTGTTAGAGTCCTGGGGAACGCTAGACACCGCTGCTTCCTCCGGCTTTGGTGTAACATTGTCTTGTGGACGAAGTCTACGGTCTTTGTTAGCAACATTCGCGCTAGTCACACGAGCAATATCTTCAAAGAGTGTCGAGCTGCTTGGTTCCCTCGATACCTCAGGAGTGGTGGTTTCACTGGTAGGTCTGTAGGCTCGGAGCGTCGACCTGATGCTGGTGCCCTGGGTCTTAGTTGTCTCTTGCTGTGTTGTCCTGAGAGACTCATGCTGCTGCTGAATGTACAAGTTAGGGCTGTCGGGATTCTGAAAGTGCTGCGGAAGGTGAGAGAGAAATACCTCTGGCACGTCTGCTACCACTGGTTCTGGTACCTCCAGTGTATCTAGACTAGAATCCGCGCTTGCTTCCCATATATCTTTCATAGCTATATTAGGAGCCATGGCAAAATTATAAAGTTAAGGCACTTATGTGTGTTTTATCCGTTTAACTCTAAAAGCCTATACACGTCTTTGCCTATGATTTTCTGAAAATATATTCTCTTGTCGGGTTGTGGCAGTTGCAACAAAAGCCTTGAGTCACCATTGATATAAAGGAAATTCTTAAAAACTTTCTGGTACTCAATCTGGTCTTGATATGTCAATAAAATTACACTCCAGGATTAATCACTTTAAATTTGATCACTTATTTTACAAGTAGAGCGTTAAGAGAATCCCCGAGCCGTGGAGAGAGCGCTGATACAGCTGAGCGAGATCACAAGTCCCTGCTTGAAGTAAAAGTGGCAGGGACCAGCTGCGGCTGACAGCAATCTCCACGGTCGACACTGAACTGGCAGCTCGCAACGGGCTGTCGCGTCGAGATCACCTCGGAACTCAGAGCGCCTGCGTGGGAAAGAACCGTCGGTCGAGATGCCGAGTGTCCCTTTTATTCCTCTATCACCTTACTTTTTATATCTCATCTTTCTGTAACTTAGATAAACCCCCTTCAAGACGATGATTATGAAATCCATATACAAAACTAGCTGGAAAATTAGGCTCTGGTTGATCTCTTGCATAAAATTATTCCTTCTTGCTCATACGTATTCGTATGTGTGTTGTAGATTTGACGTCACTCAGCCAGCCCAGCTCCCGGATGCTGTGTGCCTCAAGACTGGCACCGAGAGGAAGCTGACCCACCAGGCCTTTGTTTTTTCTCGTGTTTTAAAATTTTCCCAGCGTTTGCATTCCGCAGCAGGACAGTGATGGGATCATCAGTGCAACAGCACAGCGCTAGCAACATCAACGCAGCAATACATTGCTGGCAGCAATCAACGCAGCACTATAGTGCTGGCAGTAATCAACGCAGCAGTACAGTACTGCCAGCAATCAAGGCAGCAGTACAGTGCTAACAACATTAACAGCGTGCTCGGGAGTTGGGAGGCAAGAGATGCACTGTACCGGAACTGGTGTTGTCTGGTCAATAGCCGCTGAATCTGAGGCTGCCGGGGAAACTTTTTGTGAGGGCTGGAGGTGTCTTGGCATTTCCTGACGACGGGTCGGCAGCCAGTACCCCAGTGATCAGGCAGAGTTTGCAGCTGGTGGTTATGTAGAGTTCTTGACGGTGCTGCAGTGGCAATGTTGTGCACTTTTGCCTTGCGTACGAACACTGGATCATGGGAGTCACTGAAGGCACTGCAGACTGAGAGTGACACAAACAGAAGTTGTCTCTGTTCACGTCTGCTTACCGATGTAAGGAGGCAGTCAATGAACCAGGAGAGTAACACGCGTTACGGCGACTCTTGCGTCCAGAAATTGTCAGCAGACGCCAGGAAAACCTATTCCAACGCTAGATGTCCTAGAGGCACACTTACCGTGTCATGCTTATCTTGGTTCAGTAAATCACAGTTTTAATTACTCTGTGCATAAGCTTCAGACTACCTCTATTGCACAAACTTGGCGCCACTGTATCTTAGCAGCACTCGTGCAAGCTTTTGGATCACTCTGATTTTTCTGCCGCGGGAGCTTTCAGAGAACAAGCTGCAGCAGAGAGCGTGTAAGCCCAACACGGTCTTAGAGCAGACTGCAGAGTCTGTGTGGTTCACAGGGCCGCCAGCACACCTACTGACGCCTCGCCTCGGGTCGCCGCCAGTCACGCTGAAGGCTCTAACCTGGAAATTAGAGGAAGAATATAAAGGTCTTGGCACAGCCACCAGCCCCAACTTTCACATACAGTGGAAAACTCCAGAATTACATGCTGGTGCCAAGTCTCACAATACTAGGGCTAGTGAAACTTTTAGGTTTTTACATCTTTTGTTAGGTAGTCGTTAGTGAGTCTTTTGTTACTTAAGTTCCTGATTTTTCGTAACTCGTTGTTTGCCTAATTTCTTAAGTTTTTACTAAAATGTGAGGTATCTCATTGAAAGGGTTGTGCTGTCAAACTTCTAAGCTTGTTTAACCTTTGTTTCAGCTCACTCGGTAGAAATGGGAACCCTTTTGACAGAAAAAAAACAATATACAGCCAAAATTACATTAGTTACTTAAATGCGCTTGAAATATTATGCAACGATTGTCAGTGTGAAATCTTCGTACCAAACTCCGTAGACTTTCCCGACGACTTGTAGAAGTACGATCAAGGTCTTCCTGGTGATACCCAGCAGAGGGCAGGCAATGCTTGTCTTCCTGGTGGTACCCAGCAGAGGACAGGCAATGCTTATCTTCCTGGTGGTACCCAACAGGGGCAGGCATCGCTTATCTCCCTGGTGGTATCTAGCAGACCCAGGCTGAGCTTATCTTCCTAGAAGTACCCAACAGAGGTAGACTTACATCGTTATAAGGAATAATTTTACCTGTAATAATACCGAGGGCACATGCGGTTAACTGCATCTACTTGGAACTCTTGTGATTTTCCTGTGCCGTTTTTAATCCTTGCAAGTTATTACACTCGCACATCAAGGGCGCACGAGTAAGGAGTTGCTTATACAGCAATTGATAACAATTTGTAAGTTGTCGTTGTCCAACCTGCTACCCAGCTACATAGTGTATTTACACGCGCACGATTTATTTTTTCAGAAAAGCATTCATTGTTCTCATGTTAGATTGTTAGATTCGTTTAGGATAACTTGTAATAAGTTAGGTTACTTAATATTTCCCGACAGCAATAAAATGAAAAAAAAAGGTTGCTTGCGTCTGGCAGTGCGGGGGTGTATAGCAAAATCTTGACAGTGCATTTCGTCTCTTACGCAAAAATAACGTTGAGAATGAGCTGCGTTGTTATTGTGTAAGGTTTTACCCATTGTTTGTTGGTGCTCGCTCGAGTACATGTTTGTGAATGTCATCTTGTAAGTACAACCATATCTCGAGTACGTGTGACTTATCTAATGAGTATAGTTATGTCACGAGTACATATGACTGTCACCTTGTGAGTACAGTCATGGTTCGAGTACATGTCACTGTCTTCTTGGGAGTGCAGTCATAGCTAGAGAACACTTGACTATCAACTTTTGTGAACAGTCATTCCTCGATACACGTGACTGTCAGCTTTGAGTGCAGTCGTATTTCGAATACATGCGACTCCTAGCTGTGAGTACAGTCACTGCTCTAGTACATACGACTGCTTCGTTGTAAGAATAATAATAGCTCGAGTACATATGGCCGTCGTACAATGAGAGTACATGATTGGTGTTGCCTGGTATTAGACAGCGACAGTACGTAACTGGTGTTCTCTAGTGTCAGACAATGACAGTACATGACTGGCGTCAGACGGTGACATTACATGACTGGTGATGTCTGGTGTCCGACAGTACATGACTAGTGTAGTCTGGTGTCACAGTACATGTCAAGTGTCGTCTGTTGTCAGACAGTACATGTCAAGTGTCGTCTGGTGTCACAGTACATGTCAAGTGTCGTCTGTTGTCAGACAGTACATGTCAAGTGTCGTCTGGTGTCAGACAGTACATGTCAAGTGTTGTCTGTTGTCAGACAGCACATGACTAGTGCCGTCTAGTGTCAGCCAGTACATGACTAGTGTCGTCTGGCGTCAGACAGTAAATGACTAGTGTTGTCTGGCGTCAGACAGTACATGTCTGGTGTCAGCACCAGTCATGAACTGTCTGACACTTCACATGTAATTCTCCTTTTCCTTTTCCTTCTTCTCCTCCTCCTACTAATTCTTTTCCTTCCCCTCTCCTCTTCTACCTCTTCTTCCTCCTTCTCCTAAGGTATGAGTCAGTGGCTGGTCCAGTTATTGGTTTTCCTTATCGCCGGCCACGTCTCGTCCTACTCACTGTGGTGACCTACTCGTGACCTAGTAGTGATCTCGTAATCTAATCGTGACCAACTAGTGACGTACTCATGACCTATTCGTGACTTACTCGTGACTTCGTGACCTAGTGATCTACTCGTGATCTAGTAGTGACCTAGTGGCTTACTCGTGGTCTAGTACTGGCCTACCAGTGACCTACTTGTGACCCAGTGGCCTACTAGTGACCTATTAGTGACCTAGTAACCTACTCGTTAACTACTATGGGCGCCTGTCCTGGATTTTGTCTCTGCAGTGCATCTACAGGCCCACCTTCAGTATTGCGTTCCATCGTTCTGTACTATTGCTTCGTGTTGCGTTGAGAGTATTGCAAACAGCGTTTGTTATAGTGGGTTATGCCAAGACACGTGTTAGGCGACTGGTGATCGAGTATACCGTAAAACAATTCCCCAGATTATCTCCACAGCGCTGCTGGCGAATTGTTCCTCCTACTGGGGTAGAGTATCAGCGAACTCTTACTGTTGCACAGTAAGAGCGGACTGACCACATCGACTCAAGGTTGAGGGACTGATTACCTCATTCTCCTCCTGACACCTTATATTCTACCCACTGGTGACGTGTACTTAGCTCTTTGAAGACCTGTTTTTGTGCTCTGAATCTGAACCAGGATGCCCTCTCTTGACCAACTTTACCAGCAGCTGAAAGTAGAGCTTAGGGTTGCTAAACTGGAGATAGGGCGATTAACGGAGGAGAACAGGAGGATTCGTAGTAATTCTCCTGTTGTGAGTCCCCAGGTTAAGAGGGGAACTTGGTCAGTGGCCGGGCAACATGAAACCAAGCTAAGGATCAAGAAGACTGTTGGAGAGGCAGAAACAACGAGAAACAAGAAGACTACTGTGGAAACTTCCAACCCATTTTCGGTGCTACATGACGAATGTGGGTGTTCTACTGGGAATGCCACAACGAGCACCAAGGAAGCATTGGCTGACGTGAGTGAGACATCCCTGGAAACCCCAACGAAGACCATCGAGAAAGTCTTGACGAATTCCATAAGTGAAGGTGTAGTGCTACCAAACGTATGTGAGTCGGCTACTGGGAACATCATGACGGACGTCGCCAAGGAAGGTAAAAACATTGTTGTTGTTGGGGATAGCCAGATTAGGTACATGGATAGGGCATTCT
Source organism: Cherax quadricarinatus (assembly GCF_038502225.1). NCBI lineage: Eukaryota > Metazoa > Arthropoda > Malacostraca > Decapoda > Parastacidae > Cherax > Cherax quadricarinatus. The sequence continues at coordinate 47,134,925 of NC_091306.1, forward strand.
GCTTGAAGGATAGGAGAAGGAGGCAGTGTGTGTGTTTTCCTGGGGCTGGGATGAAGGATATTGCTAGCCGTCTGGATGACATGAGAGGTAATGGGAGCAATCCTATTATCTGTCTCAGTGCTGGAGGCAACGATATTGGCAGACGTAGGAGTGAGGACCTGATTAGCAGGTATAGGTCAGCAATAGAGATAATTAGGAGGAAGGGTGGGAACCCTGTCTTAGGTGATATTTTGCCAAGGAGAGGAGTTGGAAATGAATGGTTGTCCAGGGCAATTGGTATCAATTGCTGGCTGGACAAATACTGTAAGGAAAATGCGGTAACATTCATTGACAACTGGGACCTCTTCTATGGCAGAAATGACATGTATGCCAGGGATGGGGTTCACTTATCTAGGTTTGGGGTGGGAGCACTGGCCAACGCAGTGGAGGGGGCTGTTAGGTCTTTAAACTAGGAATATTTAGTGGTATGGGTTTTGGCGGGAAAATAGTGAAGTCCCAGTGTAGTAATATGAGTACTAGGAGAACCAGTAATAGGCAAAATGAGGTGGATATTGGAAAGCCAGTGGCACTAGGTGACAAGGACAGTAATAGGTTTAGTGGAATAACAGAAAGGAGCAGAAAGGGTAAAGAGAAAGGAGGGTCCTTAAATATATATTACACAAAAAGTCGTAGTGCTAGGAATAAGATGGACGAGTTGAGACTAGTTGCTTGTGCAGGTAACGTTGATGCATTTGCCTTAACTGAGACGTGGCTCAATTCGAAAAATCGGGACATGCCTGCGGAATGTCACATTCAGGGTTTTAAATTGTTCCATGTAGATAGAAGTATCAGGAAGGGTGGGGTGGCACTGTATGTCCGAGATCGCTTGAACTGTTGCATAAAAACGGGTATTAAATCTGAAGTAACACATACAGAGTCTGTTTGAATAAAATTTTCAGAGGGACATGAAAAATTGATTTTAGGTGTAATGTACCGTCCCCCAAACTTAGATAGGGACCAAGGGAGACTACTATGGGAGGAAATTGTTAAGGCCACAAGGCACGACAATGTAGTAATTCTAGGAGAGACTAACTTTAGTCATATTGATTGGAATTTCTTTACGGGGAATTTAGAATCAAACGACTTCTTAGAAGCAGTTCAGGATTGTTTTTTGAAGCAGTTTGTGACAGAACCTACAAAGGGAAATAACCTGCTTGACTTGCTTTTGGCAAACAAGGAAGCCCTTGTTAATAATTTAGAAATGACAGAGGAACTCGGCACAAGCGATCACAAATCAATTACCTTTAGCATTGAATGGAAGTATGATAACAGGGATAATTCAGTACTGGTCCCAGATTTTCGCTTAGCAGATTACAATGGGCTTAGAGAACACTTATCATCTGTGGACTGGGGTAACGAAGAGAGCTATCAGTATGACAGCTTTCTTAACACAATACATGCTGCCCAAAGGACATTTATCCATTTAAGGAAATTAGACCGAATAGAAATGACCCCAAATGGATGAATAATAGGCTAAAATATCTTTTAGGACAGAAGAAAGGAATTTATAGGCGAATCAAAAGAGGTGAGGGTCATCTTATGAATCAGTATATTGACATTAAGAGGGACGTTAAATAGGGGAAAAGAAAAGCTAAACGGGACTAAGAAATTAAAGTTGCTAGGGATTCGAAAACTATCCCAAAAAGTTTTTTCTAGGTCTATAGAACAAAAGTCAGAGATAAGATAGGTCCCCTTAAAAATAACTCTGGGCATCTCACTGACAAGGAGAATGAAATGTGCTCTATTCTTAATAATTATTTTCTCTCGGTTTTCACTCAGGAAGACACTAACAATATCCCAGTAATTAATTTTTATAGTGGGCTTCAAGATGATAAATTATGCAATATCACAGTCGCTAGCGAATTGGTTATCAAACAGATAGACCGGTTAGAGCAAAATAAATCCCAGGGCCCTGATGAACTTTTTTCAAGGGTTCTTAAGGAATGCAAAATGGAGCTCTGTGAACCTTTAACTAATATTTTTAATTTATCTCTTCAAACAGGGGTAGCGTCTGATATGTGGAAGATGGCTAATGTAATTCCTATTTTTAAAGCAGGGGACAAGTCGTTACCGTCAAATTACCGCCCAATAAGCCTAACCTCAATTGTAGGCAAATTACTTGTCAATTATAGCTGATAATATAAGAAGCCATCTCGATAGGCATAATTTGATTAATGATACTCAACATGGTTTCACCAGGGACCGTTCCTGCCTAACTAATTTATTAACCTTCAGCAAAGCTTTTGAGGCCGTTGATCAGGATAAAGAATTCGATATTGTTTATTTAGATTTTAGTAAGGCTTTTGATAGAGTACCACATCAGAGACTGAACATTAAAATGGTATAAAATACCGACAGGTTGTTAGGTAAGACACATATGCAATATTTAGGTATCTTTATTTCGAAACGTTTCGCCTACGCAGTAGGCTTCTTCAGTCGAGTACAGAAAAGTTGATAGAAGCAGAAGAGACTTGAAGACGATGTAATCAGTCCATCACCCTTAAAGTTTTGAGGTGGTCACTCCCTCAGTCTGGAGAAGAGCATTGTTTCATAGTCTGAAACAATATGGAGTTAAAGTGACAGGATGGATCCCAACTGTTGCATATGTGTCTTACCTAACAACCTGTCGGTATTTTATACCATTTTAATGTTCAATCTGTCAGACACTGCAACTCAAGGGTATCTTGGTACAGACCTGCAATCAACTTCGACAACCTCTACTAGTGAGAACGGCTGGATTTGAGAGGGACCTGACCTCCCAACATCTGCGTTCTTACTTCTACTAGTGACCTACGTCTCACCTCCTGGCGTTATATAAGGCTCCATCCTGTCACTTAAACTCCATATTGTTTCAGACTATGAAACAATGCTCTTCTCCAGACTGAGGGACTGACCAACTCAAAACTTTAAGGGTGATGGACTGATTACATCGTCTTCAAGTCTCTTCTGGCTCTATCAACTTTTCTGTACTCGACTGAAGAAGCCTACTGAATAGGCGAAACGTTTCGAAATAAAGATACCTAACTGTTGTATATGTGTCTTACCACATCAGAGACTGTTGAAGAAAGTGGCTGCTCATGGCATTGGGGGAAAAATGCTGTCATGGATCGAGTCATGGCTCACTAATAGGAAGCAGAAAGTGTGCATAAATGGGGTTAAATCTGAGTGGGGATCTGTAAAAGTGGCGTTCCGCAGGGATCAGTTTAAGGCCCATTGTTGTTTATAATATGTATAAACGACCTTGACGAGGGAATTACTAGTGACATAAGCAAATTTGCTGATGACACGAAGATAGGTAGGATAATCAATTCAGACGTTGATGTCTCACAATTTAAGGAGGATTTAGACAAACTCAATTCGTGGTCAGAAAAGTGGCAGATGCAGTTCAATGTAGATAAATGTAAAGTTCTAAAGCTCGGAAATGCCCATAACCCTCGCACCTACCAGCTTAATAATTGTAGGTGAATGGTTCAGAGAACCGACATGTTGATAAATTAGACACATGTGCAACTCTTGGGTATCTTTATTGAGGAAACGTTTCGATAGGTGGTGTCACATTTGTTCAATGTGGAAGTAGGTCGTGCCCAAGGGTTAGGTAAGCGAAGAATTCCCAAGTATTAAGATCCCAAATCGGTTCTCTGAATTATTCATCTACAACCCTGTCAGACACTGCAACTTTTGGGGATCTTAATACATAGGAATTCTTCGCTTGCCTAACCCTTGGGCACGACCTACTTCCACATTGAATAAATGTGACACCACCTACCTCTGCTGCACCTCTCCTGCCTACGGTTTATAAGCTGCTTCTCCGCTCATATGCCGTATTCTATTCAAGATTGATGGACTGACCACATCGACTCAAGGTTGAGGGACTGCTTACCTCATTCTCCTCCTGTTCTTCAAGATTCTCCTTGGTATAGACTGATGAAGCCACTGTGTGGCGAAACGTTTCCTCAGTAAAGATACCCAGGAGTTGCACATGCGTCTAATTTATCAGCTTAATAATGTTGAACTTAGCCGTATAGAATGCGAAAAGGATTTGGGGGTTATGGTAAGCAGCAACCTTAAACCAAGACAGCAGTGCCTAATCGTACGTAATAAGGCAAAGCGATTGCTGGGATTTATGTCAAGAAGTGTAAGCAACAGAAGTCCAGAGGTTATACTTCAGCTTTATACATCGTTAGTAAGGCCTCACCTAGATTATGCAGCTCAGTTCTGGTCTCCATATTACAGAATGGGCATAAATTCGTTAGAAAACATTCAGCGTAGAATGACTAAATTAATACATAGCAGTAGAAATCTTCCTTATGAAGTATGATTTAAGACCCTTAAATTACATTCACTTGTTAGACATAAGAACATAAGAAAGGAGGAACACTGCAGCAGGCCCGTTGGTCCATACTAGGCAGGTCCTTTACAATTCATCCCACTAATAAAACAACCCAAATTTTCAATGCTACCCAAGAAATAAGCTCTGATGTGAAAGTCCCACTCAAATTCAACCCCTCCCACTCATGTACTTATCCAACCTAAATTTGAAACCACCCAAAGTCTTAGCCTCAATAACCCAACTAGGTAGACTGTTCCACTCATCAACTACCCTATTTCCAAACCAATACTTTCCTATTCCTTTCTAAATCTAAACTTATCTAATTTAAATCCATTACTGCGGGTTCTCTCTTGGAGAGATATCCTCAAGACCTTATTAATATCCCCTTTATTAATACCTATCTTCCACTTATACACTTCGATCAGGTCTCCCCTCATTCTTCGTCTAACAAGTGAATGTAACTTAAGAGTCTTCAATCTTTCTTCATAAGGAAGATTTCTAATGCTATGTATTAATTTAGTCATCCTACACTAAATGTTTTCTAACAAATCTATGTCCATTCTGTAATATGGAGACCAGAACTGAGCTGCATAATCTAGGTGAGGCCTTACTAATGATGTATAAAGCTGCAGTATGACCTCTGGACTTCTGTTGCTTACACTTCTTGATATAAATCCCAGTAATCTATTTGCCTTATGACGTACGCTTAGGCATTGCTGTCTTGGTTTAAGGTTCCTGCTCACCATAATCCCCAAGTCCTTTTCGTAATCTGTATGGCTAAGTTCTACATCATTTAACTTATAAGTGCTAGGGTTATGGACACTCCCGAGCTTCAGAACCTTGCATTTATCTACATTGAACTGCATCTGCCACTTTTCTGACCAAGAAGAGAGTTTATTTAAATCCTCCTGAAGTTCCCTAACATCTACGTTTGAATCAATTATCCTACCTATCTTTGTGTCATCGGCGAATTTGCTCATATCACTAGTAATTCTCTCATCAAGATCATTGATATATATTATAAACAACAACGGGCCCTGTGGAACGCCACTTGTTACAGATCCCCACTCTGATTTAACCCCATTTATGGACTCTCTGCTTCCTGTCAGTGAGCCATGACTCGATCCACGAGAGCACTTTTCCCCCAATGCCATAAGCTGCCACTTTCTTTAACAGTCTTTGGTGCGGAACTCTATCAAAAGCCTTACTAAAATCTAAGCAAATAATATCAAATTCTTTATCGTGGTCAACAGCCTCATAAGCTTTACTGAAAAAAGTTAATAAATTAGTTAGACAAGACCGGCCTCTTGTGAATCCATGCTGAGTATCATTAATCAAGCTATGCTTATCAACATGGCTTCTTATTATCTGAGCTATAATTGACTCTAGTAATTTGCCTACAATTGAGGTCAGGCTTATTGGGCGGTAATTTGACGGTAACGACTTGTCCCCTGTTTTAAAAATAGGAATTACATTAGCCATCTTCCACATATCAGACGCTACACCTGTTTGAAGAGATAAATTAAAAATATAAGTTAATGGTTCACAGAGTTTCATTTTGCATTCCTTAAGAACCCTTGAAAAAACCTCATCAGGACCCGGCGACTTATTTTGCTTCAGTCTGTCTATCTGCTTCACAACCATTTCACTAGTGACTGTGATGTTACATAATTTATCTTCATCTAGCCCACAATAAAAATTAATTATTGGAATATTGTTAGTGTCTTCCTGTGTAAAAACTGAGAGAAAATAATTATTTAAAATCGAGTACATTTCATTCTCTTTGTCAGTAAGATGCCCAGAATTATTTTTGAGGGGACCTATCTTATCTTTAACTTTTGTTCTATAGACCTGGAAAAAACTTTTTGGGTTAGTTTTAGAATCCCTAGCAACTTTAATTTCATAGTCCCTTTTAGCTTTTCTTATCCCCTTTTTAATGTCCCTCTTAATGTCAATATACTGATTCATAAGATGACCTTCACCTCTTTTGATACGCCTATAAATAACTTTCTTATGCTCTAGTAGATATTTCAGCCTATTATTCATCCATTTTGGGTCATTTCTATTTGATCTAATTTCTTTATACGGGATAAACGTTCTTTGAGCAGCATGTATAGTGTTCAGAAAACCGTCATATTGATAGCTCTCTTCGTTACCCCAGTCAACAGATAAGTGTTCTCTAAGCCCATTGTAATCTGCTAAGCGAAAATCTGGGACTGTTACTGATTTGTCCCTACTATCGTACTTCCATTCTATGCTAAAGGTAATTGATTTGTGATCGCTTGTGCTAAGTTCCTCATTAATTTCTAAATTATTAACAAGGGTTTCCTTGTTAGCCAGAACCAAATCAAGTAGGTTATTTCCCCTTGTAGGTTCTGTCACAAACTGCTTCAAAAAACATTCATGAGCTACTTCTAAGAAGTCATTTGATTCTAAATTCCCAGTCAAGAAATTCCAATCAATGTGACTTAAGTTAAAGTCCCCTAGAATTACTACATTATCGTGCCTTGTGGCCTTAACAGTTTCCTCCCACAGTAATTTCCCTTGGTCCCTATCTAAGTTTTGGGGACGGTATATCACTCCTAGAATCAATTTTTTATGCCCCTCTGAAAATTCTATCCAGACAGACTCTGTATGTGTTACCTCAGATTTAATACCCATTTTCATGCAACAGTTCAAGTGATCTCGGACATACAGTGCCACCCCACCTCCCTTACCGATATTTCTATCTACTTGGAACAATTTAAAACCCTGAATGTGACACTCCGAAGGCATGTCCCGACTTTTGGAATTAAACCATGTCTCTGATTGCAAATACGTCAATGTTACCTGCACTAGCAACTAATCTCAACTCATCCATCTTATTCCTAGCACTACGACAATTAGCATAATATACTTTTAAAGACCCTCCTTTCTCTTTACCCTTCCTGCTCATATCTGTTTTTTCACTAAATCTATTACTGTCCTTGTCGCCTAGTGCCATTAACTTTCCAATATCCACCTCATTCTGCCTATTACTAGTTTCCCTAGAACTCACAGTATTACTACACTGGGACTTCACTGTATTCACGACAAAACCCATACCACTATCCATTCCTAGTTTAAAGACCTAACAGCTCCCTCCACTGCCGTTGCCAGTGCCCCTACCCCAGACCTAGATAAGTGAACCCCATCCCTGGCATACATGTCATTTCTGCCATAAAAGAGGTCCCAGTTGTCAATGAATGTTACCGCATTTTCCTTACAGTATTTGTCGAGCCATCAATTGACACCATTTGCCCTGGACAACCATTCATTTCCAACTCCTCTCCTTGGCAAAATACCACATATGACAGGGTTCCCACCCTTCTTCCTAATTATCTCTATTGCTAACCTATACCTGCTAATCAGGTCCTCACTCCTACATCTGCCAACATCGTTGCCTCCCACACTGAGGCAGATAATAGGATTGCTCCCATTACCTTTCATGATGTCGTCCAGACGGCTAACAATATCCCCCATTCCAGCCCCAGGAAAACATACCCTGTTCCTCCTCTTCCTGTCCCTTAGACAAAAGGCCCTATCCATAAACTTAACCTGACTGTCTCCAACTAAAACAATGTTCTTACCTTCATTTGTGGAATTTGTCGTGACCTTCTTGATGGTCTTCATTGGGGTATCAAGGGATGTCTCACTCACGTCTGCCAATGCTCCCTTGGTGCTCGTTGTGACGTTCCCAGTAGACAATCCACATTCGTCTTGTAACACCGAAAATGGGTTGGAAGTCTCCACAGCAATCTTCTGGATCTTCGTTGTTTCCGCCACTCCAACAAACCTCTTTGATTTTCAGCTTTGTTCCATGTTGGCCGGCCACTGACCAGGTTCCTCTCTTGACCTGAGGGCTCACAACAGGAGGATTACTTCGAATCCTCTTGTTTTCCTCCATCAGTCGCCGTATCTCAAGCTTAGCAGCCCTAAGCTCCTCTTTCAGCTGCTGGTACAGTTGCTCAAGAGAGGACATCTTGTACAGATTCACGGAGAACACACTGGACAGAACTTCACGAGAACACACTGGACAGAACTTCACCAAAACACTGGACAGAACTTCACGAAGAACTAGACGAAGAATGAGGGGAGACATGATCGAAGTGTATAAGTGGAAGATGGGTATTAATAAATGAGATGTTAATAAGGTCTTGAGGATATCTCTCCAAGAGAGAACCCGAAGTAATGGATTCAAATTAGACAAGTTTAGATTTAGAAGGGCTGTAGGAAAGTATTGGTTTGGAAATAGGGTAGTTGATGAATGGAACAGTCTGCCTAGTTGGGTTATTGAGGCTAAAACCTTCGGTAGTTTCAAATTTAGGTTGGATATCAGATAGTTCCTGACTATGGAACTGAACTTCTCCAGGCCGAGGGACTGACAACCTCAAATTCTACGACTTCAAGGGTGATGGACTGATTACATCGTCTTCACATCTCTACTGTTCCTGCCTACTTTCTGTATTCGACTGAAGAAGCCTACTGTGTAGGCGAAACGTTTCGGAATAAAGTTGTCTTAACTGTTGCATATGTGTCTTACCTAACAACAGTAGTCGTTTTGATAAGGACCTGCCTCGCATGGGCCAGTAGGCCTTCTGCAGTGTTCCTCCATTCTTATGTTCTTATGTTCTTCCCCTGGTTCGTCTGCAGTAACCTCCACACTACATAAGAATATAAAGAAGGAACACTGCAACAGACCTACTGACCCATGCGGAGCAGGGCCATGTCCCCCCACGGATTAGACCAATGCCCCCCCCCCCGGATTAGCCCAATGACGCACCCAGTCTGGTCACCTAAACTCAAGGATGGAGCACTGCACCAGAGCCAGCAGCACAAGCTAGTCAGGTCTAACTCACACCCACCCACACCCACTCATGAATTTATTTAACCAATTTTTAAAACTACACAACGTTTTAGCCTGAATAACGGTACTCGGGAGTTTGTTCCACTCATCCACAACTCTATTACCAAACCAGTGCTTTCCTATATTTTTCCTGAATCTGAATTTTTCCTACTTGAAACCATTGCTGCGAGTCCTGTCTTGGCTGGAAATTTTCAGCACGCTATTTACATCCCCTTTATTCCTGTTTTCCATTTACACACCTCGATCATATCCCCCCTAATTCTACGCCTTTCGAGAGAGTGCAGATTCAGGGCCCTCAGTCTATCCACATAGGGAAGATTTCTGATGCATGGGATCATCTTTGTCATCCTCCTCTGAACGTTTTCCAGAGCATTTATATCCAGAACTGAGCAGCATAGTCTAAATGAGGCCTAACTAAGGATATATAGAGTTGAAGAACAACCTGAGGACTTCTATTATTTATACTTCTAGATATGAAGCCAAGAATTCTGTTAGCTTTATTGCGAACACTAATGCACTGCTGTCTTGGTTTTAGATTACTGCTAACCAGAACTCCTAAATCTAGTAGTCTCCTAGTATTTTTCCTCCTATTCCGTGTGCCTTAAGTTTCCTCAATAGCCTCTGGTGTGGAACTCTATCGAAAGCCTTACTGAAGTCCATATACACAATATCATATTCATTACCATGATCTACCTCCTCAAACACCTTAGTGAAAAAAGTAAATTCGTAAGACAGGAACGCCCCTTTGTAAAGCCGTGTTGAGATTCATTAATCAGTCTGTGCCTGCCAAGATGGCTACGAATTGCTTCGGCAATTATTGATTCCATAAATTTTCCCACTGTAGAGGTAAGGCTTATTGGTCTATAGTTCGAAGCAAAGGACCTGTCACCTGCCTTGTAAATAGGTGTTACATTTGCCATTTTCCACTTATCAGGCACTATGCTAGTTTGTAGTGATATGTTAAAAAGATTAGCCAAAGGTATGCTAAGTCCCTCTTTACATTCCTTTAACACCCTTGCAAACAGTTCATCAGGGCCTGGGAGTTTGTTAGGTTTTAATTTCTCTATTTGTCTGAGGACCATGTCACTAGTTACCGCAATCGTACATAGTTTATCATAATCCTGTTCTACATAATCTATTATTTCAGGAATATCGCTAGTATTTACCTGGGTGAAAACTGAGAGGAAGTAGGTATTGAGAATTTTACACATATCCTTATCACTGTCAGTGATCTGACCAGAGTTACTCTTAAGTGGGCCAATCTTGTCCCTAATCTTACTTCTGTATACCTGAAAGAACCCTTTTGGGTTAGTCTTTGAATCCCTTGCGACCTTAGCCTCATAATCCCTTTTTGTTTTTCTTATTCCTTTTTTTTATTTCTCTCTCTAATTGAATATATTGATTTCTTAACTGCCATCCCCTCTTATGATACGCCTATATATGCCTCTCTTGACCAATGAGATGTTGTAATCTATTGTTCATCCATTTGGGATCATTTTTGTTAGATCTAATTTCCCTACTCGGAACAAAAGTTGTCTGGGCAGCTAGAACTATGCTCTGAAAAACGTCATATTGGCACCCAAGATCACCTATCTAACTCATAGTCAGGACATCCCAATTTAGCCCACCCAGGTAATTTTTCAGTCCCATGAAGTCGGCCAAGTGAAAATCTGGGACAGAGATTTGATTGCAGTTATCCGGGTAATTCCATGATATATTGAAACTAAGTGATTTGTGATCACTTTCCCCAAGCTCACCATTAACCTCAAGATTATTAATTAGTGAATCTTTGTTGGCAAGAACCAAGTCAAGCAGATTGTTTCCTCTAGTTGGTTCTGTCACAACCTGTTCTAAAAAGCAATCCTGAACCGTATCAAGAAAGTCTCTAGACTCAAGATTTATTGTCATATTGTTCCAATCAATTTGTCTAAAGTTAAAATCTCCCATTATCACAACATTTTCCTATCTAGATGCCTTATGAATTTCGTCCCATAACAGCTTACTGCCCTCCCTATCAATGTTTGGGGGCCTATAAATTACACCCAAAATTAATTTGTCACGTTCCTCGATAAACTGTAGTCAAACAGATTCTTTGTTCGATGTTTCTAATCTCATATCATGTCTAAGACAATTTAAATTTTCTCTGACATACGTCGAAAACTCCACCACCCTTCCTGTTGATCCTATCAGTGTGGAATAGTTTATAACCCAGTATGTTGCATTCAGAAGGCATTTCCCTATCTTTCAGGTTGACCCAGGTCTCTGTTATACCAATAATATCTGTATTACCGACACTTGCAAGTAATCTTAGCTCATCTATCTTATTTCTTAGACTCCTCCTATTTGTTTAGTAAACCTTAAGGAAGCTAGTCACTCGTTGCCCTCTACTCTCTCTTTTTGTTTGTTGATCAGTTGATTTGCCATTACTAGCAACTTTATTTTGAATATTGTCTTTTAAACATATCCCCGAGGTATCCCGGTAATAACTGTTGTTTTTAACCCTAATGCTGCAGCCTGATTGTTTCCCACAAACACCCATACCTCTATAATCCATCAGTTTAAATTCCTAGACAAGTCATCAATTACCCTCTCAATTGAATTGGCTAATGCAACCACTCCATCCCCAGAGAGATGAACCCCATCCCTTGCATACATATCACGTTTGCCAAATAATAGGTCCCAGTTATCAATGAATGGGATTGCAAGTTCCTTGCAGTACCTGTCTAGCCAGCAATTTATACCAATTGCCCTCGACACCCATTCATTGCCCACTCCCTTTCTAGGCAAGATGCTACATGTGACTGGGATCCCTCCCTTAGACCTAACTACTTCTATGGCTAACCTGTACTTATCCAGCAGCTCCTCTCTCCTGCCCTTCCCAATTTCATTACCCCTAGCACTAAGACAGATAATGGGCTTGTTCCCATTACGTGCCATAATATCCAACCTGCTGACTATGTCACCAACACCAGCTCCAGGAAGGCGCACACTCTGTCTGACCTTTCTGTCTCTGTTACAAAATGCACGGTCTATATATCTTACCTGAGAATCGCTTACTATTAAAATATTCTTACCTTGATTAGCAGGGGAATCAGTGGTACCTTCAGCCTCACTAACCACTGAAGTACACTCGTCTTGGAGAACAGAGAATCGATTTCCTACATTCACATCTTCCTTCTTCCTGAACTGTGAACCACTTACCACTTAAAGCGGCTGCCACTATCACTGCTGGTAACTGTTCCTTCCTTACCAGCTAAATCCTTCTCACACTCGCTCCCAAACTCATCTATGCAAAGCTTCAGCCTCCTATTTTCCTCCTGAAGAAGTAGAATCTCCTTCTTCAACACTTGAACCTGAGATTCTAAAACACTACAACAAGCCATGGTGCTTGGTAACAGCCCACGCTAACTCCCAAGAGCTTAGGCAGGTATGATATTAGGAATACTTAGAGAAAGACTACTCCCTGGTATTACACAAATCACACAATTATTGATCTTATTTCATTTAGTCATAGGGGTGTTTAGAGGGGTACCACACAAATGAAACACTATTTTTGACCTTGTCATTTATTCATGTGAATATTTAGAGACACTGAAGTGTTTTATACACATCCCTACCAGCCAGTACTCTCACACACACACACACACACACACACACACACACACACACACACACACACACACACACACAGTTCCACACAAGAGATTGTTGCAAAAACTGGAGGACCAAGCAGGGATAACAGGGAAGGCACTACAATGGATCAGGGAATACTTGTCAGGAAGACAGCAGCGAGTCATGGTACGTGGCGAGGTGTCAGAGTGGGCACCTGTGACCAGCGGGGTCCCGCAGGGGTCAGTCCTAGGACCAGTGCTGTTTCTGGTATTTGTGAACGACATGACGGAAGGAATAGACTCTGAGGTGTCCCTGTTTGCAGATGACGTGAAGTTGATGAGAAGAATACACTCGATCGAAGACCAGGCAGAACTACAAAGGGATCTGGACAGGCTGCAGACCTGGTCCAGCAATTGGCTCCTGGAGTTCAATCCCACCAAGTGCAAAGTCATGAAGATTGGGGAAGGGCAAAGAAGGCCGCAGACGGAGTACAGTCTAGGGGGTCAGAGACTACAAACCTCACTCAAGGAAAAAGATCTTGGGGTGAGTATAACACCAGGCACATCTCCTGAAGCGCACATCAACCAAATAACTGCTGCAGCATATGGGCGCCTAGCAAACCTCAGAACAGCATTCCGACATCTTAATAAGGAATCGTTCAGGACCCTGTACACCGTATACGTTAGGCCCATATTGGAGTATGCGGCACCAGTTTGGAACCCACACCTAGCCAAGCACGTAAAGAAACTAGAGAAAGTGCAAAGGTTTGCAACAAGACTAGTCCCAGAGCTAAGAGGTATGTCCTACGAGGAGAGGTTAAGGGAAATCAACCTGACGACACTGGAGGACAGGAGAGATAGGGGGGACATGATAACGACATACAAAATACTGAGAGGAATTGACAAGGTGGACAAAGACAGGATGTTCCAGAGATTGGACACAGTAACAAGGGGACACAGTTGGAAGCTGAAGACACAGATGAATCACAGGGATGTTAGGAAGTATTTCTTCAGCCACAGAGTAGTCAGTAAGTGGAATAGTTTGGGAAGCGATGTAGTGGAGGCAGGATCCATACATAGCTTTAAGCAGAGGTATGATAAAGCTCACGGCTCAGGGAGAGTGACCTAGTAGCGATCAGTGAAGAGGCGGGGCCAGGAGCTCGGACTCGACCCCCGCAACCTCAACTAGGTGAGTACAACTAGGTGAGTACACAGGAGAGATAGGGGGGACATGATAACGACATATAAAATACTGAGAGGTATTGTGAAGGTGGACAGAGACAGGATGTTCCAGAGACGGAACACAGCAACAAGGGTACAGAGTTGGAATTTGAAGACACAGATGAATCACAGGGATGTTAGGAAGTATTTCTTCAGTCACAGAGCAGTCAGGAAGTGGAACAGTTTGGGAAGCGATGCAGTGGAGGCAGGATCCATACATAGCTTTAAGTAGAGGTATGATAAAACTCATGGTTCTGGGAGAGTGACCCAGTAGCCACCAGTGAGGGGCGGGACCACGAGCTATGATTCGTCCCTTGCAACGACAACTAGGTGAGTACACCCACCCAACCAACCCACCTACCCATCCCTCACACTACCACATAATAACCCAAACTTCTACTCCCCAGAGACCAGTGTTCGTGTATATTTCGCCTGCTCTTGCGAATTCATTGCATTGTTAAAATCTCGAGTTGGTCGATGCATGCAGGGGATGAGATGATAATGATATGATAATGTGTGAGTGTGGTGAAAGTGTTGAATGATGATGAAAGTATTTTCTTTTTGGGGATTTTCTTTCTTTTTTGGGTCACCCTGCCTCGGTGTGAGACGGCCGACTTGTCGAAAAAAGTATATATATATATATATATATATATATATATATATATATATATATACATATATACATATATATATATATATACATATGTATATACATATATATACATATATATATATATATATATACATATATATATACATATATACATATGCAAAACAACCACTCTGAAAGAATAGAGAAATTCCAAGCGCTTTCGTGACTACTCACATTATCAAGGAACTATATATATATACATACATATATATATATATATATATACATATATATATATATACATATATATATATATATATATATACATATATATATATATATATACATATATATATACATATATATATATATATACATATATATATATATACATATATATATACATATATATATATATATACATATATATATATATATATACATATATATATACATATATATATATATATATACATATATATATATATATATACATATATATATACATATATATATATATATATATACATATATATATATATATATATATACATATATATATACATATATATATACATATATATATATATATATATATATATATATAGATATATATATATATAGATATATATATAAATATATATATATATATATATATATATATATATATATATATATATATATATAATAATAATTCTATATTTTAATGAAAATATGGAGTATTCGTTTGAGAATTTTAATGAAAATAAAAGGCATCCCATGTGCACTCCAGTGAAAATATGCGGTAGTCTATGAATATTTTAATGAAAATAAGTAGTAATTTCTGTGAAGATTTATTGAAAATGTGGAATATTCTATGAAGAATTCAAAGAAAAATATGAAGTAGTCTATGAAGATTTTAGTGAAAATAAGGGAGATTCCATGAATATTTTAATATGTGGGATTATGATGGGCACAGGTGTAGTCTTGCGACACACCTGGTCGTAGCGCCATAACCACGGTAGAAACGACCACCCAGCAAAAGACAGCGGTAAGCAAATGCTTATAAATATAATTATATATATATATATATATATATATATATATATATATATATATATATATATATATATATATATATATATATATATATATCAACATCACTGTGACTAGCCGAGGATTCGAACCTATGTCGTTTTGGACCGCCCCTTGGTGAGCAAAATTTACACATGATGCTCTAACCCACAGGACCACACAATCCTACAAGAATCACTCGCCCAGCAGAGCTAGGTGTTTTACCGTGATGCGAGGACATGCAGTGGTGTGGGTATCTCTGAGCTAATTTCATTCTAATCCCCGTTTGGTGTATTAGCCTCCACGAGCAGTATTTTTTATTATTGTACCCACGAACGAGTGGTACTGAATCAATAACAACACTGCGATTAGCCAAGGATTCGAACCCATGTCATTCTGGCCCGCCCCATGGTTAGAGCGTCATGTGTGATTTTCGGTCACCATGGGGCGGGCCAAAACGACATGAGTTCGAATCCTCGGCTAGTCGCAGTATAGTTATTGATTCAATACCAGTCGTTCGTTGTATTGAGGGATAAACAGGGATTATTAGTTATGCCTCGACTGGGACAGAACACCAGATGAGAGGGAACAGTTGGGGGTGGGAAAGAGAAACAGTCAAAAACAGGACTGAGAACTAGTGAATTCAATGACAGGTGCAGAAGCTCTGCATCCATAGGACAGGATACTCATCGTCACCATATTGATGTTCTACCTCTCCGGGAACACCAAGCTTAGATCGAAATAATCCTTCGGTTCCCATCCACTCTTTCCTCTCAAACATAATTGATGAAAACAAGCCATAAGTTACCCCCATCGTTCCTCATCTATATCCCTATTTCTAACCACTTCCTCTGCAGGGTGTTTTCCCAAAACCACCCCCAGTCTAACACCATTCCTCTTCCTTCCTCCCCCTACCTTCCTAGCCGCCTTCATAGCCCACTCTCACTGTACCCCCCCCCTCCCCATTGCTAGATCCACCCCTACAGCCAGCCCTTACCCTTACCTATTTCTTCCTGACACATAGGCAAGAAACAGGAGAAGAGGATCCCACAAACCCGAGCACAGTAGTAGAAATGAAACTGAGTGTGATATACCAGTGCAGATGAGATAATGAATATGAGTGATGAAAGGAAAGAATGGATAGTGGAGTTATCCCTAGACATTATAACAATAAGACGGATGAAGCTCACAGAGGGCATAACTGATGCAGTCTTTCCAGAAGGATATCAGCTAATGAGAAAGGACATACGAAACATTGCTGTTCACGAACTAGTATAGTTTTGAAGAGATGAGTAGAATAAATGGAGAGGAGCCGAACTGGAGGGCCAAAGTTGATTAAAGCAGTGGTGTACGATCCACACTAAACGGTAGAAGACCTAGACAGGAACATGATAATAATAATAGGACACTGGTGCACACGATAGCAAGAAGACTTCAATAATTAAAGAAATATGGAAATTATGGAGCCACATGGGCGACTGGAAACCTGGCGAGTTACGCTGTTGGAGGTGGCGATGAAGAACTTCGAGAGTCAGCATGTCAAGGACGGAAAAGTAAGGTAGGTGAGGAAGCAGCAATGCTGGACCGTGTGTTCACCCTAAATGACTCTGAATATGAAGGGAATCTTGGTGCTAGCCTCCGCGTAGTGCTGAGGTTTGAATACTTTGTGGAAATGTACGTAGAGAGGAACACACATGAAGGGAGAAACCTCACTTCAAAAGAGGTGACTATGATGGAAGGAGACCTTGACGGAAAGACAGTAAATGAAATAATGGAATACGAACCTGAACAGTGCCAGGATAAAGAAAAAATCATGACCAAAAGCAGAAATAACACAGGAAAGAAGGGAAAGGGTTTGAAGTTCACCTAGAAGCACAGGAATACAAAAAAAAACAAAGTGCAAGAGTATGGAAAAAATAAAGAAATAAAAAATACCAGAGCATAGAGAAGTAAGGAAAAGAACCAGAAATGAATATATATGAGTAAGAAGAGGTGCTGAACTATAACCTAGAATGATATGGCATAAAATGCCAAATCTGAGCCAGAGTTGATGTTCAGCCAGAAACAATACCAGAGATTCAAAGAGGTAGAGTGTACCAGCGAGACTGGACACAACATAAACTATGGAAGAAGAGGTGAAGAAATTGCTGAGCGAGCTAAATCCCTTCAAGGTAATTAGACCAGACAACATTTCTCCATGGGTTCTGCTTGAGGGAGCACAGGAAGTGCGAACCACTTGTAGCAATCTTCAGCAAGTTAATTGAAAAAAAGGCAACTGCACGAGGTCTGGAAAATATTGAATGTAGTACCAAAGTGTGTAAAATTATTGAGAAAATTTTCAGAAGAGAAGTGGAGCGCCTGAAATGGAATGGATTCATAAACAACAGCCAGGACGGTTTTCGAGAAGGTAAATCCTGTCTCACAAATCTGCCAGAGTTCTATGACAAAATAACAAAAATTAGGCTGGAGAAAGGGGGACGAGTCGACTGTATATTATTTTGGACTGGAAGAAAACGTTCGATACAGTACCCGACAAGATACTTGAATAAAAGTTCGAAAAAATAACAGGAAAAACACTTCACTTAACAGGAAGGAAACGGCGAGTTATTTTCAGGGAGAGGTGTTGGAATGAGAGAATTTGACGAATGGGGTTCAACAAGAGTCAGTATTTTGACTAGTACTGTTTCTTGTGTATGTAAGCGACATGGCAGAGGGAATGAAGTCAGAGCTATTCCTTTTCTTACAAATACAATACAAGTGCGAGTTGACCAGGAAAGATCAGAAATAAATCAAGTCAACCTGCAGGATTAGTTTAACAAATGGCAACAGCAGGAGCATGAGGACTGGCTGCTCTTGTTGCCGCAATAACAGTGGCTGCTGCAGTGGCTGTCTTCGCTGTCACAGCAGCAGCGGCACGGGTACTATCTCGCACAATAGCAGAGGCACCAGTACTAGCCAACCTTGTTGCCACAATAGCAGGGGCACCAGCGCTGGCTGCCCTTGCTGCCGCAATAGCAGGGGCACCAGCACTGGCTGCCCTTGCTGCCGCAATAGCAGGGGCACCAACACTGGCTTTCCAGGTCAAGGTGATGAACAACCTGCTCCGCTCTCTGAAGCCTTACTGCTGGTGCCAGGTGTGGCAGCCTGGTACCAGCAGTGACAGTGTTAAACACTCGCACGAGCACTGCAATGTGATGGTTGGATCACTGGAGAGTGATGAAGGGATCACTGGAGTGTGACTGAGGAAGCACTAGAGTGTGATGGGAGGATCACTCTTGTGTGTGATAGAACTAGGCACTAGTGTGTAATGGAACTCGAGTGTGTGATGGAGAGAGTGCTAGTGTGAAATGGAGGAGGAACTAGTGTGTGTGATAGAAAACTCATAGAGCACTAGTTTGTGTGATGGAGGGAACACTCCTAGGAGCACTAGTGTGTGTGTGTGTGATGGAGGGAACACTCCTAGGAGCACTAGTGTGTGTGTGTGATGGAGGGAACACTGCTAGGAGCACTAGTATGTGTGTGTGATGGAGGGAATACTCCTAGGAGCACTAGTGTGTGTGTGTGTGTGTGTGTGTGTGTGTGTGTGTGTGTGTGTGTGTGTGTGTGTGTGTGTGTGTGTGATGGAGGGAACACTCCTAGGAGCACTAGTGTGTGTGTGTGTGTGTGTGTGTGTGATGGAGGGAACACTCCTAGGAGCACTAGTATGTGTGTGAGATGGAGGGAATACTCCTAGGAGCACTAGTGTGTGTGTGTGTGTGTGTGTGTGTGTGTGTGTGATGGAGGAACACTCCTAGGAGCACTAGTGTGTGTGTGTGTGTGTGTGATGGAGGGAACACTCCTAGGAGCACTAGTGTGTGTGTGTGTGTGTGTGTGTGATGGAGGGAACACTCCTAGGAGCACTAGTGTGTGTGTGATGGAGGAACACTCCTAGGAGCACTAGTGTGTGTGTGCGATGGAGGGAACACTGCTAGGAGCACTAGTGTGTGTGTGTGTGTGATGGAGGAACACTCCTAGGAGCACTAGTGTGTGTGTGTGTGTGATGGAGGGAACACTCCTAGGAGTACTAGTGTGTGTGTGTGTGTGTGTGTGTGTGATGGAGGAACACTCCTAGGAGCACTAGTGTGTGTGTGTGTGTGTGATGGAGGGAACACTCCTAGGAGCACTAGTGTGTGTGTGTGTGTGTGATGGAGGGAACACTCCTAGGAGCACTAGTGTGTGTGTGTGTGTGTGATGGAGGGAACACTCCTAGGAGCACTAGTGTGTGTGTGTGATGGAGGGAACACTCCTAGGAGCACTAGTGTGTGTGTGTGATGGAGGGAACACTCCTAGGAGCACTAGTGTGTGTGTGTGATGGAGGGAACACTCCTAGGAGCACTAGTGTGTGCGCGCGATAAATGAAAACTAATTTCACCGAATTCACTTTGTCTTGATATAGTCTATCATTCAGCATTTGTAGCAACTTTCGTCTAACAAAAATTATATTGCGTGATTTGAGAGCCGTTGAATTTTAGTTTATGATGTTGATATAAATGATTGATGTGCAGAAGTACTTTCTAAAATTTCCAATTATACGTTTAAAGATTTATTTTTTTTATTTATGTTAATGTAAAAATTAATAATTTTGTACCAAAAGAACCTTAGAAAACTTACCTAAACTTTTTATAACAAGCGCAATTTAATTTAGCCTAATCCAACTAAATATATTTTAGATACGTTTACAATTGTTTAATAATAAACAAACACAATGAAATCTATTTCTTTCGTTTGGCTCAGGATGATTTTTGCGAAATTATTGCATACACAAATTTTTGCTTGTCATATACGGCAAGAAGAAAGTTGTTATTTAAACCAAAATCGCAAGTTTTACCTATTCGGCACGCCCTATATATATATATATATATATATAAATATATATATATATATATATATATATATATATAAAATATATATATATATATATATATATATATATATATATAAAATATATATATATTTTTTTTTTTTTTTTTTCAACAAGTCGGCCGTCTCCCATCGAGGCAGGGTGACCCAAAAAAGAAAGAAAATCCCCAAAAAGAAAATACTTTCATCATCATTCAACACTTTCACCACACTCGCACATTATCACTGTTTTTGCAGAGGTGCTCAGAATACAACAGTCTAGAAGCATAAACATATAAAGATACACAACATATCCCTCCAAACTGCCAATATCCCAAACCCCTCCTTTAAAGTGCAGGCATTGTACTTCCCATTTCCAGGACTCAAGTCCGACTATATGAAAATAACCGGTTTCCCTGAATCCCTTCACTAAATATTACCCTGCTCACACTCCAACAGATCGTCAGGTCCCAAGTACCATTCGTCTCCATTCACTCCTATCTAACACGCTCACGCACGCTTGCTGGAAGTCCAAGCCCCTTACCCACAAAACCTCCTTTACCCCCTCTCTCCAACCCTTTCGAGGACGACCCCTACCCCGCCTTCCTTCCCCTATAGATTTATATGCTTTCCATGTCATTCTACTGTGATCCATTCTCTCTAAATGACCAAACCACCTCAACAACCCCTCTTCTGCCCTCTGACTAATACTTTTATTAACTCCACACCTTCTCCTAATTTCCACACTCCGAATTTTCTGCATAATATTTACACCACACATTGCCCTTAAACAGGACATCTCCGCTGCCTCCAACCGTCTCCTCGCTGCTGCATTTACCACCCAAGCTTCACACCCATATAAGAGTGTTGGTACTACTATACTTTCATACATTCCCTTCTTTGCCTCCATAGATAACGTTTTTTGACTCCACATATACCTCAACGCACCACTCACCTTTTTTCCCTCATCAATTCTATGATTAACCTCATCCTTCATAAATCCATCCGCCGACACGTCAACTCCCAAGTATCTGAAAACATTCACTTCTTCCATACTCCTCCTCCCCAATTTGATATCCAATTTTTCTTTATCTAAATCATTTGACACCCTCATCACCTTACTCTTTTCTATGTTCACTTTCAACTTTCTACCTTTACACACATTCCCAAACTCATCCACTAACCTTTGCAATTTTTCTTTAGAATCTCCCATAAGCACAGTATCATCAGCAAAAAGTAACTGTGTCAATTCCCATTTTGAATTTGATTCCCCATAATTTAATCCCACCCCTCTCCCAAACACCCTAGCATTTACTTCCTTTACAACCCCATCTATAAATATATTTTGCCTACTCTGATGACGGATTTTCCATCATTCGACAGCAGCAGTTATGATGGACGTGCTGCTGGAGTAGTGTACGGATGTTATGGCGAGGCTTCAGTAATGTTCTTAATGGTTGCCACGTGAAACTTAATTGTCTTGTGAATTTTGGGAGTCCATGAAGCAACGAGCCGTGACACCGACCTGTCATCTCTCAATTACTCATCTTAGCATATTAGAGTGATAAATTTTTCTTGAAGTAAAACATTTCGAGATAGTGTGTATTTTATATATATATATATATATATATATATATATATATATATATATATTATTAATATTAATATTAATATTAATAATATATATATATATATATATATATATATATATATATATATAAAATACACACTATCTCGAAATGTTTTACTTAAAGAAAAATTTATCACTCTAATATGCTAAGATGAGTAATTGAGAGATGACAGGTCGGTGTAACGGCTCGTTGCTTCATGGACTCCCAAAATTCACAAGACAATTAAGTTTCACGTGGCAACCATTAAGAACATTACTGAAGCCTCGCCATAACATCCGTACACTACTCCAGCAGCACGTCCATCATAACTGCTGCTGTCGAATGATGGAAAATCCGTCATCAGAGTAGGCAAAATATTATCATTTATGTAAACGATGACTAAAAATTCATCTGCCGAGTACAAAAAAAAAAAAGAAGATAGAATAATGACCGTACATCACCAGGAGGAATTTGCTTTCTAGCACAATTTACTTTTCTCTTGACTATTTTGAGGAATTATGGCGAAGAGCCTCTCTGATGCCTTTTCACCTCAGCGTTAAAATTGATAGCGAATATTACTGAGTGCCCTGAAAACACCTCTACCAAATGCATCAATAGAAATAATACAAGAAATTACCAGTTAGTTAATTAGTTTAAGGACTCTTCGACGTTACCTGGGTCAAAGCCTGTAAGTCAACAAGAGCTTCAGTTTCACACCCGAAGCCATATATCTCCAACAACAATACTACTAGCACCACAAACAGCAACAATTTCATCACTAACACGACCTTCACAACTCACCCATAACACTACTACATTAACATCATCATCATTCAGTGTCAGCCAAACCACAACACACCAACACTGCTACTAAAAAGAGAAACCTTTCACCACCGCCACCAAGAGCACTGTATAGTGCATTGCATCACAATGAGCAGGAGGCAGGGAGGGTGGACTGGTGGCAGGGTGGGGAAGAGGTGGTGGTTATGCGTGGAAGCAGTGGGGAAGAGGTGATGGGGGTAATTGCAGGGTAGGGGGAGATGTGGCGGTGGCGGTGATGGAGGGTGGAGGAGGAAGGAGTGTGGAAATGTAAGAGGGAACTGGGGTCGATGAGTCAAGGTTGATCTAAAAATAACTGACCAGGTTTATTTAAGTACTGTTGTATGATCATGGTACTGTTGTGTGATTATAGTACAGTTGCGCGATAAGTTTTTTGTTTTGAGGCAAGAGGAGAGGACAGTGTTTCGTCGTCTAAGCTGTTCCTCTCAGGAAACGAACACGGGAGACAGCGAACCTGGAAAGCTGTAAATGTGAGAGAGTTCTTAATTAGCGTCATACTAAGGTCGAGTGAAAGGGGTTAGCCTAGTGATATCTCACGCCGAATACTGCAGCATGGTAGACACTGACAACGATGAAAGAAAATCCTGTGATCTAGGAAGGAGTGGGAGTCGAAATGTGTATCGAGAGAGAGATAGAGATGGGGAAGGATGGGGGTGAAACAGTATTCGGCAAGAAGAGAGAAGGTGTAAAGGAGTGTCGAGAATGGAATGAAGAAGCGAGATGTGTACTTCCTCATACTGCAAGGGTCTCAGCTCCTGGTCCTGCCTCTCGACTTCACACTTACCAGGTTCTCACACTCCTAGCGTCGTGGGCCCTGTCATACCTGTTCTTTAAAGTGTGCATGGAGCTTGTTCTCCATTAGGTCATAACATTTTCTGACCACCCTTCAGCTGAACAAATACTTCCTGATATCCCTATGACTCATCTGAGTCTCTTATCTGTCAAATCTGCAGCGCTACGATGAAAAGCTCTGTTTCACAAGGCACAATACTCGCTCCCGTTCTATTCCACATCCTCATATCTGACAGACAGAGATGTAAGCCATAGCTCCGTGTCTTCCTTTGCGGATGACACCAGAATTGCCATGACAGTGGAAGACACCGCAAGACTCCAAGCGGACATCAACCAAATCTTCAAATGGGCCATTCAAAACAATATGAAGTTCAATGAAGAGAATTTTCAACTACTCAGATATGGACAACTTGAGAAGATTAAAACTGTATCAAGGTATGCAACAAATTCCAACCATAAAATAAAGCGAAAAAGTAATGTGAAGGACCTGGGAGTGATAATGTCAGAGGATCTCACCTTCAAAGACCACAACAATTTATCTATCGCATCTGCTAGGAAAATTATAGGATGGATAATGAGAACCTTCAAAACTAGGGACGCCAAGCCCATGATAATCCTCTTTGAATCACTTGTTCTCTCTAGGCTGGAATACTGCTATACACTAACTGCCCCCTTCAAGGCAGGAGAAATTGCTGACCTGGATAGTGTACATTGAACTTCCACGGCACACATATGTACTATAAGGCACCTAATTTACTGGGAACGGTTGAAGTCCCTAGATTAGTATTCCCCTATAACGCAGGCGAGAGAGATGCATGATAATATACACTTGGAAAATCCTAAAGGGATTAGTACCAAACTTACACACGAAAATCACTCCCTATGAAAGCAAAAGACTCGGCAGGAGGTGCAACATTCCCCCAATGAAAATCGGGGGGCCACGAGTACACTGAGAGACTGTTAAACTTCCCGCCATCATACATAAAGGGGATTACCAATAGACCCCTGGCTGTCTTCAAGAAGGCACTGGACAGCCAACTAAAGTCAGTATCTGACCAGCCGGGCTGTGGTTCGTACGTCGGTTTACGTGAGGCCAGCAGTAACAGCCTGGTTGATCAGGCCCTGATCCACCCTGATGCCTAGTCTCAGACCGAGCCGCGGGGGCGTTGACCTCCGAAACCCTCTCCAGGTATACTCCAGGTCTGTGGCCCGCCTCTCCAACAGTCCACACTGCCCAGTCAATTCCTCTATTTTGTATGCTGTCTGTTACCCTTAACACTGTGTAACTTAAAAGTCCTGGCTCCTAAAGGTTAAATCCTGATATGTCTGAGGGTATGTATATTATTAAAAATAGAAAAAGAAACCACTTTAGGGCCAGCTTCTACCGTCATATAAATTATGAAGAATAAATTGAAATATTACAAGGAAGGATACAAAAACTCACCTCTACAAAAATATAATATATTAATTGTAATGTATATACAACCTACAATCTACTACAACCTACGTCATCTTTACTCACTCACATTAGCTCGCTGCTACTAGTGAGTAAAACAAAATATATAAACATTTTAAACAGGAAGTCTCCATGACCCCCTCTCCATCCTTTCTGCCAGTCTACCAGCAGGCAAAAACACCATACGAGTACTCTCACAAAACTTAAACAGGCCTCTGCACACTAGGGCCTTACAGGTAAACATGAGAGCACTTAAACACAAATAAAATTACCTATAGTATAAACTTGTAATACAAAAACACCATCTCGCCTACTCACACAACTACATCTTGCCCCATCTGCGGTGCTTCACCTACTGCACAAAACACCTCGCTCTCCTCTCTCCTGGCTTCTATGAATGACCATGAATAATGCGCATCCAGTTTCAGTACAAATCACGGAAAATGACAATGTGGGGCGTTTTTTTTTTTTATACAAAATTTTTATTACACTACTACGTAATACTGTCATCATGTTTTCCCTAATACTTCTGTATTCTGATAATATCAGGTTCAATTCTTTTGGCTTCTCATATCTCGTACTTAGCTTCTCGTCTTTGTCTTTAACTTCCAGCTGTGCCTCTGACCTACCTGTGTCCCACTTCTCAGACAGCCTATCAGTGTCATCCTTATTAATCCCTTCTAGTATTTTGTATGTAGTTATTCTTCCCTTGTTATTCTGTCCTTCATTGTGATTTGATTTAATTCCATTAGTAGCTCCTCATAGCGTTTACCTCACTGTTCTGACACTAGCCTCAGTGCATACCTTGTAGATTCCTTGCTGGTGATGCATACTCCAAGATGAAATTAACAAATGTTGTATACAGGTTCCAGAACGATTCCGTGTACAGATTCCTAAAGGCTTCTCTTAGATTTGTGAGATCAGTATTGGCTGCAGTGGTTATTCAGCTGATGTGAGCTTATGGAGATTTACAAAGCACTATTCTCATTCCTAGGTCTTTCTCTTTGAGTGAGGTCTGCCGCCTCGATCCCCAGAATTTGTAGTCTGTGATTAGTCTTCTTACCCTTTACCTAATCTTTATTGACTTGTATTTGCAGTGGCTGAATACAAAACAATAACTTATATGAATAATCTTAGAGTTTGTCCAGTTAAACTTGTAGCCTTTCTCTGTCCGCATCTGTTTTTTGTCCTCATTATTTTGAAATCATCAGAAAACAAGGATAGATCTGACTGAATCCCATCTGGTATGTCATTCACATAACGCAGAAACAGTAGTGGTTCTAATACCAATCCTTGTGGATCCCACACTCGTTTCATTTTAACATATTTATAACTCTCTGACAATTCCTTTTTGCTTCTTTCCTCTAAGGTACTCTATGATATTCTATGATGTATGTTTCCTGTTATTCCTAGCTGCACCTAAAGTTGTTTTCCCCAGTCTCTTGTGGGATACAACTGTCTTCATGCAGCCTAAGAAAATGCCATCCGTCTATCCCTCACACCTCTGTCCCATTTCTGTTACTTTATATGAGTTCCAGCAGGTTGGTAAGACAAGATTGGCCACACACAACCTACACACACAAAAGAGAAGCTTATGACGACGTTTCGATCCGACTTGGACCATTTACAAGTTACACTAACTCACGAAGGTGAGGGAGCCAGTATATATAGGAGAGGGACACAGGGAAGGGACAAAGAGAGGAAGAAAGGGGAGAAGTACTGATAGAGGTAATGCTGGTAGTGGAAATAGTAGTGGAAGTGGTAGTGGTAATAGTGGTAGACAGAAAGGGGGGTGAAGCGAGGCAATAGTAGTAAAAGTAGATGTAGTAGTGGTTGTTAAACCTCTGATTATCTTCTCCATTATCTTGCATGGTATACATATCAGTGATACTGGCCTGTATTTCAGTGTTGTATGTTTGTATCTTTTATTTTTTAAATAATGATATCATTCGCTGTCCTTCAGATTTCTGTCAACTGTCGCCAATGAGAATACCTCTCAGAATTTCTTGCTCGGCTCCTTACATATTTCCTGGTCATCTCTCGTGAGTTTCCCTCCCTCCTTCCTTCCTCAGTCTGATTACCTGGTCCTTGACTGTTGTTTTGATCCTGATATGCCTATACAACAGCTTTGGGTCACATTTAGCTTTCAATGCAATGGCATTCCCATGCTGCTGGCTGGGCCTCCCTCCTTATCCATGCATATTTGTTTCTGGCTCTTCGGCTCAGTTCCTTTTATACTTTTTCCATGCTCTAGCACACTTGGCTTTGGCCTCTCTAAGACTTCGGGTTACGTATGGGCTTACTCTGGTCTTCCCATTCTTTCTGTTGCTCTTGGGTATGAACCTCTCCTCTTCCTCCCTGCACTTTGTGGTCAAGAGTTCCATCATTACTGCCTAGCCTCCAGTTCTCTTTCCCCACCGCACCTCATGCAAGAATTACCTCTTACCTGTGTAATCCCCTCTTTTGAAGTTTGGTTTCTACCATCCAACCGATGCTTCTTCACTCCACTCCTAACTATGTATTCCAGGCTCAGGACCACATGGTCATTAGCACAAGGAACCCTTCATATGTAATTTCATCAGTGTCAGAAATGCTCAAGATAAAAATGGGGTCCAGCCTTGCTAGTTCGTCTTCTTTTCTCTCTCTCTCCCTCTGGAAGTGTCCCTAACATGTTGGTGCATGAGGGTTTCCAGTACCGCCTCCAGTATCTTAGCCTTCTACATTTTTTTGGTCCCTCATGTGCTTCCAGGTTTTCCCAGTCGATATACTTGGGGTTGAAATCCCCCATAACTAGCAACTTTGCCCAGTCTATGTGGGCTCGTTTAGCCACCTCAACCAATGTGCCTACCATTGCCCTATTGGTCTCATCATACTCTCGTTTGATCTCTTGTTATTCTTGCCGGGTTGTGTATCACTGCATTCATCACGTATGGGCCCCTGGTGTGGAGAAAGTCATCTCCGAATTGTCTAGTAGTTCAGGGGGGTAGCGACCCCTTCAGCTGAGATCGGATTAACACTTTCTCTTTTCTACCAGCACGCAGAGGCTAGAGGAGGTCAAGAGTGCCTCTAGCTTTCCATTAGCGGAATGGGGAGGATCACATTTCCTGCAAACATTGCAGACTAACCGAGCAGTTTTAAATCAGAGCGAGATTTCATGTAAATAAGACATGGTTATCGACACATTCCAGTAGAGCAGTGGATGTCAATATTTCCCCGACACTTTCCAACGAGCCCAATTTAATGTGAAATGTGTTAGCCAATTCCCATGCTTTTCAGAAATTGTCAGTGTATTTTGCCCATATAAAAGGCCTGCATAACAGTAAGAGCATGCTAGTACTAGACTTCTAGTCTTCTAATCGGCAAGCCTTTGCCAGTTCGACAGGTGAGAGTATGCAAAATCCCGCGACAGAAGCTACCTCCGATCATATGTTCAGAGTGATCAAATCGTGTGTCTCCATGTCGCTTATTCGTGCTCGATTATATGGGAGAACTGGAGCAAAGACAGTGCCGAAACTGTCATAGTTGTCTTTGCAATGAGAATTATTGTTAATATTTTCCCTGCTGTGAACATTATCCATGGATATAGCTCACAAGCTGAACTCATGAACAAGTGGTTGTAGTTGAGTGACGTTGAAACAATTCATAGTACCCAGTAAGTTGAATTTAGTGAACAAGAGCAGTTGTGTCCAATGAACATTGAGAGGAAGAGTAGAGACAGCCTCCCTTCAATCAAGCCATCATTCTCGGTATCATCATAGTTGGGTAAGATACACACACACTCAGGTAAGTCTTCATCAAATCCTTTATTTCGCCATTCCCCTGCAGCAGAAGGGTATATTGGTGAAGTTGATAAGATTGACCAGTTAGACACCGTAATGCATGGGCGATTGCCCAAACTCAGGTAAGATTCACTCACGACTTTCCAGGTGACGTACATGAATTAAGTGGAAAATACTGGTCTACAGGGCGAGTGTTAACCCTAGTAATATGGCAACCCCCCCCCCCTCGCAGCTCCGTGGGACATAGTAAACACTGAAAGAGTTCCCTAGAATGCGGCTGCTGGGGTACTGAGCTGTCAGCTAATAAGATAAATGCCTCTTCTTGGTCTTTAATGCATTTATAATTGAAAAAATCCCACACCCAGTCTGAAGATTTCCTACAGGTAAGTCACCTGCTTTTCCTCTGTCCATACCTTCCATTTCCTCAAAACTTCACTGGTTTTGGATGAGTAGAGCAATTCCTCCTTCCCTCTGTCTTTCCTTAGGGTCTGATACCCAATCAGGAATATCAAATCGTTATTATCAATGTTATGTTGTTATGGGTTGTTATCCCTTATACTTTGACAGTAAGGTTCTCACTACATGTTGTAGTGTGGGGTAGCTTTTACATAAAGGCCTTATGTCTAGGGAAATACATCATGGCTGATCATCCTCAGTGTCTCTGATCCTTTCACCAGCCCTCTTCACAGGTTATTTAAACCACTACTATAAAAATATAACTGTATTCTAAATAGATATATACAGAATATACAATTACGGCATTCACATACTCAAGACATAAGTCTACACACTCCTTAGCTGTTCTCCCACATGGTGCATCTCAGCAACTTTGCCCTTCTCTCTTCATGACTAATCTCTAGGCTAACCAGTGTTTTGACACACTTTAGTCACCCTGGGTATGGTGGCCACAACTTAAGTTATAAAAACTCACCCCTGGAGCACACACAATGCCCAAAAAATAGAAAGAAGGACCCAGAGGTCCTGCCAGCTTCAAGTCAACAAACAGAGAGAGAGAGAGAGAGAGAGAGAGAGAGAGAGAGAGAGAGAGAGAGAGAGAGGGAGGGAGGGAGGGAGGGAGGGAGGGACGGAGGGAGGGAGGGAGGGAGGGAGGGAGGGAGGGAGGGAGGGAGGGAGGGAGAGGGAGGGAGGGAGGGAGAGAGAGAGAGAGAGAGAGAGAGAGAGAGAGAGAGAGAGAGAGAGAGAGAGGGAGGAAGGAGCCTAGCTAAGCTCCTCCCACCAAAATAAAAGACTGTTGTCAAGCACAATTCTCTTGTTACCACAATTCTACAACACCTTAATTTTACTTTTACAAAAAGAATTACAACTTTATAACTACTTATTTAAATTGTGTGTGTGTCTATAGGATAACCTATTATATTGAGAAAAATAGGCTTGACTCAGCTGCCTTACAGTCATAAGAGTGATCTGCCCTTATGACATTTAGAGCTGAGTCCCCATCAATTCAATATAATTAGCTATCCCAGAGTAACTTACAGATACATAAATACATGTTGGGTCCTATAGCCCCATAACAATCAACATGAGCTTTGTTCCATTATCGCAATGATGTCTGGGGACTCCTTCGTGATTGGTTCATGCCACTTCTCACACTTGTTTTGCCGTCTGAGTTGGTGCACTATACATTCAGCTTCTTTTTCAAAACTGTATTCAGGGAGGTTGGGGTGTTGCAGGCTGGGAGAGTGGGAGGCTGCTCTGAAGATAATGTTTGTGCTGGGGTTGGGGTTATAGGTTTGGGGGTTAGTGTGTTTGGTTGTCATGGGGTGATAGGGTTTGAACAGGACATGTGGGTGGTTGTATTTGGTGGTCCTCTTAAGTCTGGGCTCCCCTGCCTGTTGATGCCTACCTAGTCTCTCCTTCCTGTCCCTTGCATTCTTTGTACCCTAATTCTCAGTTCCTC
This sequence comes from Cherax quadricarinatus, assembly GCF_038502225.1. Taxonomy (NCBI): domain Eukaryota; kingdom Metazoa; phylum Arthropoda; class Malacostraca; order Decapoda; family Parastacidae; genus Cherax; species Cherax quadricarinatus. The sequence goes on from NC_091306.1 coordinate 47,165,929, forward strand.
CTGTTCTTTTAGCATTATGTTGTAGTTGAGGTACACCTGCAGGCATAGCTATGAGTTCTTTAACTATAGTTTTTTGCTGCTAAGATCTTTTCTGTGCCATTTCTGTCATGAATGTCAATTTGACTAGGCATTCTTCCCCCCTCAAATAAAGCCCCAATTTTCTGAAACTTTGTCAGGTCGGTCATGTCCTCTACTGTTTATTTGATAATTTTTCCAATAACTTTTATCATCCCCTGTCATCTTTGTTCATATGTCCCCTTTTTAGCCTCCTGAAGCCCTTGAATAATTATTGACCACTCCCTCTTCTCTTTCCACTTGTATTCTGGGTTTGACTTAACCATCTCTGCTGCTGCTGCTTTCCTTAACATTTCCTTGAGCTCTCGGTGGCCTAATAACATTTCTGTAAAGGACATCTAATCTCCTTCTCTTTCTTCTATCCCCTTGCTATCCACTGATGTTGCTATTCCCATTGCCATGTCTCTCATTTCTCAGCTCTGTATCCTGCTTCATCATTTTTGGTTCATCTTCTAGTCTCTGTTTCTTAGCCTCTGTAACTTCGGCTTGTTTTTCTCGCTTCTTGCTCTCTTCAGTCATTCTCTCCACCACTGAGTTGCTAAATTCATAAAGCCTTCTTTGTTACTTTGGTTCCATTGCTCTCTTGAGCCCTGATACACATAGTTCTTTCTCGGACCCATCTTCCTCGGTTCCCCTGCCTCTTCATCCTACTTTCCGGGAACCTAATTTTTTAGTGTGTTGTGGAAAATCTCGTTTGAATTTCCAGACCGTTGAAAACTTTACCCAGTTGGAGGAATAAGGAAGAAAAGATGATGCCTATGGGGGTGCCACACTTCATTATATATTCTTTATTTGTAAGACAATCTGTAATGAAGCCCAGAGGCTAATATAGTATACAGTAATACTTATATATATTTAAGCTAAGACATATTTAATTTAGCATAGTAATCTAGAACACCTCACATCCTACACAACAGCTGTGAGGACCACTGCAGGTCTCCCCTAAGAGTGCCCACAGGGTATGCAGAGTGCCTTCCAGCCAGTCACACCATAGCCAGTGAGAGAAACGAGCGACTTACCCATAGGTCTTGGGCAATGAAATATTGTTCATTAACACATACACCAACCAAATTAAATACACTTCAACGCGATCAAGAAACTCTCGCTACGGTACGAGGCTTAACAGAAACACTTCTACTGCCTCAGCACACGGCCCAGTGTGAGAATGGAGGTATACATTATTTCAGGTATTAGGAATGAAACGGCAGGTTCCCAGTCTGGATTCCACAATGATTCGACATGGATTGCTAACCTAATCAGTCATAAACCAACACCCCCTCTATTCTACACATGCACGTGCGTGCATGTGTGTGTGTGTGTGTGTGTGTGTGTGTGTGTGTGTGTGTGTGTGTGCGTGTGTGTACTCATGTATACATAGCTGCAGGGGTGAATCCACAGATCGTGGTCCTCTCTCTCTATGCTGATCGCCAGTAAGTCAACTATTTGCCGGTTTAAAGAGCCTTATCACACATCTTGAAGCTATGCATTGATCCTCCCACTTCCAACTCTAAGACAGAAGATATACTTCCTAACATCCCTAAAACTGATTTGAATATTCAACTTCCAGTTGTGTTCTTGTGTACCTTCCTGTCTCTCAAACAATCTGACCTTGTTCACTTTGTCAATTCCTCTCAGTATTTTGTACGTTATCATGTCACCTGTCTTCCAGTGTCATCAGGCTGAGTTTCCCTTTAACTCTAATCATAGGACATACCTCTTACTCCGGGACTATTCTCGTTGCAAATGTCTGCACTGTGTGTGTGTGTGTCTGTGTGTGTGTATTACAACCCAGGTTCTCAAAGACCTGTTACCCTGGGTGTAAAGGGAGCAAAATAAACACAGCAGAAAAACTCTGAATTATCCTTTATCAAGTATAAACAGCAGTATGTACACTATATGTACTACGTACAGCAATAGGTATTAGTGCATGCCACGGTAATAAAGGCAAGGCAATCAAGAAAGCAGACCACGTGCTTCACCCAGCTCTAGAATGGAAATGACAAGGGCCAAAACATGAGTGGTAACCACATCACCTTCACAACTGCCAGATCCACCTTCTCATTGGCTGAACCTAGATACTGATCTGACGATGGGGCCCCGTTTCATCGTCAGATCCTTTGCATCTGGTTTGCTGGTTGGTGAGGTAGCCTATGTAAGTGTGTTAACATGTTCCAATGTTCCAAATAAAGATTACATACTCTTTGCATACAACAGTGTGTGTGTGTACTCGCCTATTTGTGATTGCAGTGGTTGATACATACCTCCTGGCCCTGCCTCTTCACTGATCGCTACTAGGTCCTCTCCCTAATCCGTGAACTTTATCATACCTCGTCTTAAAACTGTGTATGGTTCCTACCTCCACTACATCTCTTGCCAGACTATTTCACTTCCTGACAACTCTGACTGAAGAAGCACTACTTAACATCTCTCTGACTCATCTGACTCTTCAACTTTCAATTGTGACCCCTTGTTTCTGTGTCCTATCTTTGGAACATCCTGCCTTTGTCCACCTTATCTATTCCTAGTAATATTTTGTATGTCTTTACGTCTCCCCTAACCCTCCTGTCCTCCAGTGTCGTCAAGCCGATTCCCCTTAACCTTTCTTCTTAGGACATTCCCCTTAGCTCTGGAACTAGCCTTGTTGCAAACCTTTGCACTTTTTCTAATTTCCTGATGCGCTTGACCAGGTGTGGGTTCCAAACTGGTGCTGCAAACTTCAGTATGGGCCTGACGTACACGGTGTACAGAGTCTTGAACGATTCCTTACTGAGTTATTGGAACACTATTCTCAGGTTTGTCAGGAGCTCATATGATGCAGCAGTTATCTGGTTGATGTGCACTTCCAGAGATATGCACAGTATTATACTCACCCCAAGGTCTTTCTCCTTGTGTGAAGTTTGCAGTCTTTGGCCACCTAGCCTATAATCTGTCTGCTGTCTTCTTCACGCTTCCCCAATCTTCATGACTTTGCATTTGGCGGGTTAAATTCGAGAAAACAGTTGCTGGACCACGCGTCCAGCGTGTCCAGGTTTCTTTGTAGTCCTGCCCGATCCTCATCTCATTTAATTCTCCTCATTAACTTCACATCATCTGCACAGGTCCTAGGACTGACCCCCCTGTGGAACCCCGTTCGTCACAGGTGTGTGCGCGCGCGCTCACCTATTTGTGGTTTCAGGGGTCGAGTCAAAGCTACTTCCCCAGCCTCTTCGCTGGTCACTAGTAGATCTACTCTCTCTCCCTGTTCCATTAACTTTATTTTAAGATTTCTTGAAGGTATGTATTGATCTTGCTTCCACTACATCACTCTCCAGATTGTTCCACTTCCTAGCAACACAATGATGGAAGAAATACTTCCTGACATTCCTGTCACTCGTTTGAATTTTCAATTTTCACTTGTGACCCTTAGTTGCTGTGTTCCATCTCTGAAACATTCTGTCCTTATCCACCTTGTCAATTCTTCTCAATATCATGTCCCCCCTATCCCTCTTGTCCTCCAGTGTTGTGAGGTTGATTTTCCTTAACACTTTTCCTCCTGGGACATACCCCTTAGCTCTGGGACTAGTCTTGTTGCAAACTTTTTTGCACTTTCTCTAATTTCCTGATGTGCTTGACATGGTGTGAGTTCCATACTGGTGCTGCATACTCCAATAACTGCCTAACGTAGAGGATGTACAGTATCGTGAATGACTGTACTCGCGTGTCGAAAACCTATTGTTAGGTTTGCCCTTATGCTGCAGCGGTTATTTGGTTGATGTGCGCCTCAGGAGATGTGCCCAGTATTATACTCACCCCAAGATCTCTTTCCCTGAGTTAGGTTTTCAGTCTTTGGCCCCCTAGCCTGTACTGTGTTTGTGGTCCTCCTTGACCTTTCTCTGTCTTCTTGACTTGATGAGGTTAAACTCCAGAAGCCTGTTGCTGGACAAGGCTTTCAGCCAGTCCAGATCCCTTTGTAGCCCTACCTGATCCTCCATTAAATTCTCATCGTCTGCAAACAGGACACCTCTGAATCTATCCTTTCCATCATGGCATTCACAAATACCAGAAACAACACCGGCTCTATGGCTGACTCATGTGGAACCCAGCTCGTTACATGTACCCACACTGACACTTCGTCACTTACCATCGCTCATTGCTTCCTTCCTGTGAGTTACATTGCAGTGTCTTTTCCCTTATTCCTGCCTGATCCTCTAGGTTTTGAACTACTCACTTGTGTGGAACTGTGTCGAAAGCATTCTTACAGTTTGTAAAGTAAAAGGACACAAGTGCAACTAATGTGACATTTATTGTGGCAACGTTTCGCTCTCCAGGAGCTTTATCAAGCTTGATAAAGCTCCTGGAGAGCGAAACGTTGCCACAATAAATGTCACATTAGTTGCACTTGTGTCCTTTTACTTTACATATTGTCGGTAATTCTACCAACTTTATTACATTCTTACAGTTCAAGATAATGCAGTCTACCCAGCCCTCTCTCTTCTGTCTTACTTATGTCACCTTGTCGTAAAACTTCAGTAAATTTGTGACAGGATTTCCCTTTTTTGAAACCGTGTTGGTTATAGTATGTAAACTCATTCTTTTCTAGGTGCTCCACCACTCTTCCTGATAAGCTTTTCCATGGCTTTGCATTGTATCAGTGACACTGATCTGTAGTTAAGTGCTGCCTGTCTGTCTTCTTTCTTAAAAATTGGGACATCTGCTGTCTTCCACACTTCAGGTAGGTGCCCTGTTTCGATACGTGTGTTGAAGATTGTTAGTGGCACACACAGTGCCTTTGCTTTCCTTCTCAGGATCCATGGAGAGATATTGTCCAGTCTCACAATCATTGAGGTATCTAGCTCACTAAGCAGCTTTTTCACCTCTTCCTCGGTTGTATTGTGTCCAGCACTTGTTGGTGTACCCCATCATACCGGCTTTCTTTTTCCACTGAAAATACTTCCTTAAATCTCGTGTTGAGCTCTTCAAATACTTCTCGATCGTTTCTTGTGAACTACTCCTTCCTTATTCAGCCTGATCACCTTGTCCTTGACTGTTTTCCTCCTGATGTGGCTGTATAACAGCTTCGGGTCAGACTTGGCTTTCGATATTGTATCGTTTTCGTATTGCCGCTCCTTATCTGTGTATATTCGTTTCTGGCTCTTCGACTAATCTCTCTATTTTCCTGAGTTCTTTGTCTTCTATACGAACCAAAGGCTCGTTCTGGTCTTCCCATTTTTTCTGTTGCCCTGGATATGAACCTTTCCTCTGCCTCCTTGCATTTTGTTGTCACGTAGTCCATCACTTCATTTCCTGATTTTCCCCACTGAACCTCATGCAAGAAATTCCTCATGCCTCTGTAGTCGCCTCTGTTGTAGCTTGGCTTCTCCCGTCCTACCCTTTCTGCTTCCGTCTCCACTTGTAACTCTATGTATTAGAAGCTCAGGACCACGTAATCATTAGCTGCAAGGGTTCGTTCATGTGTGATGTGTGTGTGTGTGTGTGTGTGTGTGTGTTTGCTAGCATGCGTGTACATGTATGTGTGTGATATATGTAAATCACTCACACTCACTGGTAAGTCCTCGAAGAGGGTACACAACTGTAAACAATTTACGACAAGGTCGCCTGTTGATCACTTGGGATTACATAACTTGGTTGCATGGTTGGTGGAGCCAAGGTAACAATGAGTAATATCAACTGTGTGGTGTCGTAACATTTGGATCTCTGGCACCTAACAAGCTAAAAATAAGGATTAAAAAGCAAACATTGCGAAAGAATTAAAACATATTGAAAGTTCTGCTGACCATTTCTTTTTAAATGTCTAGAGTATAACTGGGAGATTTCTGGCAAGCTGCAGATCCTACTTCTGTTCGTCTTGATATCTGCTCTCAGTGTGAAAAGATATCTCTAACTCCTGGGCATCTTCAGTAATAAGGTACCTGGGCGTTAGTCGACAGCTGTGGGTCGCATCCTTGACAATGGTCAAGTACTACAAACCACCGACCAACTAGAATGTCTCTCTAATTACCTAGCGAAGCACTATCTTGTCCATGGAACAAAGTACACGACAAACAGTCAAGAGAACTGACAGGCTAAACCTAACACCTCCAGACAACTCATACATATTCGAAATTGAGCAAAGTGAAAAATACCGTTCACTTTTGTTCTTCCTGTTTTTTCTTTCATTGTTTATTTTATATATCAGTAAATAATATTTAAAAAAGAATACCTATGAGTTAGAAAAATAATTAGTTATTAGAGATAACAGCGTTTTATCGTAGTCAACTTGACTAGCAAACAAGAAACAAGATAACATTAGAGTAGATGTGACAGGTGTGCGCTGGTCCAACTGTGTGCTGAGTCAGGTGTGTTCTGGGGTATATGCATGTTGGATCAGGTGAGCTAGATGTACGCTGGGCGAGATGTGTGCTCAGCTACGTGTGTGTTGGACTAGATGTCTGCTGAGCCAGTTTTGTGCTGGACCAGATGACAGATGTGTGCTAGGCCAGGTGCTTGGTGGGCCAAATGTGTGCTTATCCACGTGTGTGCTAGGACAGGCGAGTGATGGGATAGTTGTGGTTGGATATATAAAAATATATCTGGTTACTGCCAGCTGAAGAGGGTCACTGAATGAAACCGAAATACAGAGATCCTATTTTTGTGTATGCTTTACATTTTTCGTTTTTGTGAGAATGGTTACAAGAACAAGGCAATAATCTACCCCGTGAAGTTGCTAGCACTATTCAGTACATACTGATGAATTGATGACACATTTTACAATGGAAGAATGCTGCCAGTCACAGACTGGGCCAGATATACGAGTGAACAGCGGTTCGAGTCCCCCTCCAGCCTTCTGATTATTTATTGACATTAGTTCATTAGAAGGAATCTTGGTTTTATACACTGCCATAGGTCTGCTGCTCTTACTGCCAGAGGTCTGCTGCTCTTGGTGCCAATGTCCTGCTGCTCTCACTGCCAGAGGTCTACTGCTCTCACTGCCAGTGTTCTGCTGCTCTCACTGCCAGTGTTCTGCTGCTCTTGGTGCCAATGTCCTGCTGCTCTCACCGCCAGTGTTCTGCTGCTCTCACTGCCAGTGTTCTGCTGCTCTTACTGCCAGTGTTCTGCTGCTCTTGGTGCCAATGTCCTGCTGCTCTCACTGCCAGAGGTCTACTGCTCTCACTGCCAGTGTTCTGCTGCTCTCACTGCCAGTGTTCTGCTGCTCCAGATAACAGTGCTCTGCTGCTCTCAGCAATAGTGCTCTGCTGCTCCAGATAACAGTGCTCTGCTGCTCTCAGCAATAGTGCTCTGCTGCTCCAGATAAGTGCTCTGCTTCTCTCTCAACCAGTGCTCTGTTTCTCTCTCAACCAGTGCTCTGCTTCTCTCTCAACCAGTGCTCTGCTTCTCTCACAATCAGTGCTCTGCTTCTCTCTCAACCAGTGCTCTGTTTCTCTCTCAACCAGTGCTCTGCTTCTCTCTCAACCAGTGTTCTGCTTCTCTCACAACCAGTGCTCTGTTTCTCTCTCAACCAGTGCTCTGTTTCTCTCTCAACCAGTGCTCTGTTTCTCTCTCAACCAGTGCTCTGCTTCTCTCACAACCAGTGCTCTGCTTCTCTCTCAACCAGTGCTCTGCTTCTCTCTCAACCAGTGTTCTGCTTCTCTCACAACCAGTGCTCTGTTTCTCTCTCAACCAGTGCTCTGTTTCTCTCTCAACCAGTGCTCTGTTTCTCTCTCAACCAGTGCTCTGCTTCTCTCACAACCAGTGCTCTGTTTCTCTCTCAACCAGTGCTCTGCTTCTCTCTCAACCAGTGTTCTGCTTCTCTCACAACCAGTGCTCTGTTTCTCTCTCAACCAGTGCTCTGTTTCTCTCTCAACCAGTGCTCTGTTTCTCTCTCAACCAGTGCTCTGCTTCTCTCACAACCAGTGCTCTGTTTCTCTCTCAACCAGTGCTCTGTTTCTCTCACAACCAGTGCTCTGCTTCTCTCTCAACCAATGCTCTGCTTCTCTCACAATCAGTGCTCTGCTTCTCTCACAACCAGTGCTCTGCTGCTCTCCTTCCAGTGCTCTGCTGTCATAACCAACACAGTGAACACAATAACCATCCAGGTGTCAGCTGTTGGATGACAGAATAACTGGTAACACTTCCACCAAGCAGAAACATTATTTTTATCTCTCTGTAAAGCTTATGGCAACACTTGTTTGTGTTACCTTATTATGCACTCTGACGCCGAGGCAAATTTTTAAGAGCAATAATATAAACGTTGCTAAATACGGACGCATGTAAATATGTACATATCATATACACACTGACACTTATGCGCACAGTACTGTTGAAGCAACAATAGGGATATTGATACTAGAAATTAGGGATTTGCGTATTACGCGCGCAAGCGCAGGAGCAAACACGAAATACTCATTCACCGCACTAATTCCTGCCTGCGTAAATAACTCATTACGATTGTTACGAAATATAAACATGTTTTTTTTATGGTTGCTTTGTAAATCACTCCTTTGATATTTAAAAAAAATTGTAAAGTAGGAACGTTTATAAAAAATAAATTAGTTTCTTAGGATATTTTTTGCAGTTTGTTACAGGTGAAGACCCAAATAAAATGGCAGGTGGAAGGAGGTGAAGTCATGGAATTATTATGGGGGAGCGCTAAACCCGTAGGTTTATACAGCACATGTGGGGGGGGATGGAAGGTATCCAGACTCAACGCAGGGAACCGGAGCACACATCCAATTCCCTAGATCAAGATCCCCTCACCAGCATCAAGGAACCTCCCTCGAGGGGAAGGATGAAGGAAGCTCCAGGTCACCGTGGAACTCTGCAGGAGGTAATGTTTTATGTGTAGCGACTCCAGTTAGAGATGTGAATATTTTATTAAGTGAAATTCTGACAAAATAAAGTGGATTATATGGTTGAGTTAATGTTTAAATGATGTAAATAAAAAATTTTGAGTGGTAGGAAAATGTAGACATAATATATATACACACACACACACACACACACACACACACACACACACACACACACACACACACACACACACACACACACACACACACACACACACACAGTTTAAAAAAAATGATAGATTTTTGTTTGATTTCATGTGCAGCTGTTCGACAATAGAGAAAATTTGTAAGGTAGTGAATCTTTTACTACCTGACATATCACATCAATATCAAGAAAGAGACTGAACCAGGTGTTGTTTGTGCAGAGTCAGATTTTTTTGTCCTTGTCCAGTCAAATCCAAACGTGATGCGAAGGAAACAAGCAACAATACAAATGTTGACCTCGTCTTGGGTTGCAATAGGCTTCATTTCTTGCCAGGAACAAAAACTGCATCAAGCCTTGACGATGGTGAAAGCATTGAGGCAGGAATTATAGCAGATATTGAAGAGGCCCGACTTTACAACAAGTTACTCCCATGTTCAAACTTGTTGACGTATGCAATATGTACAGAATGTGGCTGCAACAATGAGGGACTGATTCATCATAGTGTATTCATTCTAAGATTCTAACAAATAAAATTTTTGCCTACTTTTCCAATATGGAAGCCCGAAACAAATCCGAGATATAATACTAATTTTTAATGAAGACATGAGAAGGCATGTGAACACGAGGCAGACAATGATGCTGCTCATCTTGCAAGGGTTACTGATATAATAAGCAAAGACATTGTAAATATAAAAAATTAGTTCAATGGCTCATTTGGAAACAAATTCCGAGAAGAATCTTGGAATTTGTTTCCAAATGTGCCGAGATACTTTGTGCCAAAATATCTTGGCAGAGGTTGTTATTAAATTTCAGGCAGCTCGTCACTAGTGCCACAACAGGTTCTAACTAATGCACAGTTACTAATACACAACTCTTTTGTGCGATGTTTTAAGAATAACAACAACAGCGAACGAGAAACATCTTTTCTTGTATATTCTTCGGTATTTTGATTCACACAAAAGCATAGAAGCGTGAGCTTGTTGACAAGTTATACGATTAAGGGCTAAGCATTTCACATGATCGTGTATTTGGTGTTTTATAAGAAATGGTGAAAATGGTGTGTCATCAGAACGATATGGAAAAAAAATCATCTGACCTCTCTAGCTCAAAGGAGGATTCTTTACAACAGTTGTAGCTGTCGTTGGGTTTCAACACCCAGATAATAACATAATGTAACGTAGTTGTTCAATTCCGTAAAAATAAATGCCATCGTCTAGGGGTTAAAAGCCTATCAAGGGGCATGCAAAATATTAAACAAAATAAACCAAACTAGGGCCAAGCGTGTTCCTTTAAAAAAAAAACGTTAATTAAATTTTCAATACTTAAATTTTTATAAGGACACAAACTAAATGTACAAAAACATAAATAGTAAACAGACATATACAGTATACAGCCTACTCTCTACATACTACGCAATAACTCACTAGCACAGTGGTACGAGTTAACACGTATATAAACAGTGGGGTTCGGACACTCCTCCCTTCTGCCGGCCTCTAAGCCTACAGGCAAAACATTTTTAACTTTATTCTCCACTGCACAGGCACCTGCACACATTAGAGCCTTGAAGGAAATATCTGGAGAGTAAATACAAAAATTATTAAAACCTATTGCACAAACTTAACCAAAATCACCCCCCCCCCCTACTCAAACACCAAACCTTGACGTCTTGCTCCAGCCGCTGCTCTTCCAGTACTGCTACATACACACCTCTCCTCTTCCTGTTCTGTCCTGGCTTCTCTTCAGGACTAATACGCATCTGGTTTCAGAACATGACCCGTATATGGAACGTTTATTTATACACAAATTTCCTAAAATACCCTGCGTATTACTTAAAAGAAGCAGATAGGACTATCACAGCCATGGAAAATGAATATGGTTGGCTCCAGCATTTGAAACACAAGTTGGACAGTGCCATGCAAGTGGTCAAGAAGCACCTTTAATAGATAGCGATTTGTCAATCACATCCCTGCTTCATCTTTTTTTCTGAGATATGCCAAGATTGATTACTTAGTGGGGATTGTTTGGACAGCAGTTAACTCTTTATGACGACGTAAGAATAAGTTTATTGTAATGTTTGTAGACTTTCATACTGAAATTACTGTTCTGATGACACTTGGAAATGTTATGGATGAATGTGGGTGGATGGGAGCACTTGTTCAGGCTGGTGCTATCAACTCTGGAGGAGATTCATTATAAAAGCATCCCATATGACACGCACTTAGAGAGCTTATTATATCAAAGCCAGTATTCTCTATGTACTTGTGCAGCAGGCCTATAATGACTTTTAAGATAGCAACGCAGGCGCCATTTTGCTGAAGGATTGGTGTACAGAAAAGTGACGAATGGCTCTAGTTACGTTTCTGATATGTACATAGTTTAGAAAACCTACAAGTTGAAAAATTAGTTTTGCAACATTTGATAATCTTCATTGTGGAAGCTTGTCGCCAACAGGTGACTTCCTCAGTCCGGCACAGAGATGTATCCTCCAGTTGGAGATAACTGTAATGATTTATGTGAAAACGATACGAGAACGAGACATACAGCTTTCTGTTGAGTCTCTGGGATTTCAGTTCACTTGCGTGATTTGTTTCATTTAAATGCTCCATCCAAACGTCTATGAAGAAATCATGAAAGACATATTTTTTTGTGAAGAAATCAAAGAATGCATTGTTGCCATGGCTTTTGACTAGGTCCATGAGCTGAATAATGCATCAGAACTCGTGCAAGTTAAAGAAAATTTCTTGTTCTGAATTGCATGTTGTCATTCATTATGATGGTGTTACTGTCAGCATGCTGCAAGCCTTGACAGTGACATACAAATCATCACCACACACAAAACCAAATGCTCTTTGTACAAATCGACAAGATGTCAAGGGACTGGCTCCATGCTCCCAAAAAGAAGCATACACTCGAATTTTACTCCACATACATTATGCTTACGTGGAGGGTGCTCCGGAGCTCAACGCACCCGCGGACCGGTCCATGTCCAGGCCTAGCGATGGGTCACAGAATAACAAAGCACTAATACGAACAATTGATATCGCTATTGTAGTTCTGGCAATAACATCACCACAGTGGTTAAGTTATAATGAATTGTGAGCTGCATTTGGTGTTGGGAAGAACTTCCGCTACCTCGCCACTCAGGAGAAAAGCTTTGGGTCCTAATCTGTGTATTGTCCTGCCAAAGTTCCATACGTTTACTGGGTGTGATACTGTGTCTTTTTTGGAGTGAGACGCCTGGAATGCTTTTGGAGATGTCACCTCTGCATTCTGTACCTTAGCTGGTAGATCAAACCCACCGTCAACACAACCGATTTGTCCTCTTGATATATGAAAGAACCAGCAGTGAGCAACATGCTAATTAGGAGAAGCAGCAAATTTATACACAGAAAGGTAGTAGTATTGATGGTCTGCCTCCTGGCCAGGCTGCACTCATTCAGCATATCCAAAGATCCGCCTTCCAGGCTGGTTACTCTTAAGTTGAAATGATGGTAGCTACTCTTTAATTTCTTTCGTCAAGTGAATGTGTATAGAAGGGTCAGGAGTGACTGGGACATTTACTGGATGACACTTCGAGAAGCTACACAAGCCTGCAGGGAACTAATACGATGTGGCTGCAAGGAAAGTTGCATAGGACAGTGAAAGTGTTGGAAAACTGCTTGTCAGTGCGCCACTCTGTGTATATGGCTTTGCTTCGTACTGACGGGGAAAAAAGTATCCAATCCAAATAATTTTTTTTTAAATAGTTCATGTTTAATTCGCCTGTTAAAAAACATTGCATTAAATGTAATTAAACTTCCATCAACGAGTGTATTTTAGATAATCTTAGTATTATTAAAAATATTCAGCACATTAAATCCTTCTTTTGTGACCAAATTGTTACATTTAACGGCAGTGAAACTCATTTCCTGACCGTTGGAATGACTGGCCGTTGATACAACTTACCGTTGATACGACTGACCATTGATGGGATGTGAATAAAAAAAAACGTTTTTGGTCACTACTTTTCCAAAAAAAAGCATACTTCAGAGAATAAATATAAAATGAGCGTAACAATAAAGGCTCATTCACGTAAACTCTCAATATGTGCCAAGGTTTAGGCTTGAATCACAAAAGGTACAATTTATTTCCTCCTCTGCTGTAACATTTACGAAATGGCTGGTCATACTGTTTTACCTTCCTTGAGGAACATTGAATAACAGAACAGAAGCAGGAAATAAAGCACAGATGAATTATATATTGCTGCACTGTGAGATGGCTTCTGATACCTTGAGCTACATAAAGGCTGCCTTGAATGTTACAGAGACAAGCTGTGGTAAGAGGAAACGTACTGAAATGGATAAAGGAATACTTGAATAGAACACGGAAGTAATTACTTGTAATGAATGATTATGATTGGTGAGAGTAATTAATGAATTTTCTCCCAAGTCAGTTTAGGGACTCCTACCGCTTATGGTATACACAAAAACTCTGATGACAGAAGTTCGTAATCTTGAAGGAGAGACGCGGAACGGATGCTAAAACAATTCCTCTGAGCAACTATTACCCACAGTCTTTTCCCTTGTGTTATCCTGGAACTGAGTCTCCAGTTTCCATCCTTGAAGATGGAGATGGAAGTGCTAATCCCCTGATAGTCTGCCAGGGTCTAGGAACTCTATCCTTTATGAAGACAGACCACGTGGAGAGGTTTTTTCCACGAGAGGTGACCAGGCAAGCCAGAAGCTATGGGGTGTGTTGTGCGAGCGCGCGCACACAAACACGGCCTGACGACACTGGAGGACAGGGAGGTCAGGGGAGAAATGATGATAACATACAAAATACTGCGTGGAATAGATAAGGTGGACAGAATGTTCCAGAAAAGGGACAAAGAAACAAGGGGTCACAATAGGAAGCTGAAGACTCAGACGAGTCACAGGGATGTTAGGAAGAATTTATTCAGTTATAGAATTGTTAGGAAGTGGAATAATCTAACAAGTGATGTAGTGGAGGCAGGAACCATACATAGCTTTAAGACGAGGTATGACATAGCTCAGGGAGCAGAGAGAGGACGTAGTAGCGATCAGTGAAGAGGCGGGGCCAGGAGCTAAGTCTCGACCCCTGCAACCACAATTAGGTGAATTAGGCGAGTAGATACACACACAAAAACACACAGAGAGGTGTCCCTGTTCGCAGATGATGTGAAGTTAATGAGGAGAATTAAATCAGATGAGGACCAGGCAGGACTTGAAAGAGACCTGGACAGGCTGGACACGTGGTCCAGCAACTGGCTTCTTGAATTCAACCCTGCCAAGTGCAAAGTCATGAAGATCGGAGAAGGGCAAAGAAGACCGCAGACAGAGTATAGACTAGGTGGCCAAGGACTGCAAACCTCGCTCAAGGAGAAAGATCTTGGGGTGACCATAACACTGAGCTTGTCTCCGGAGGCACACATCAACCAGATAACTGCTGCAGCATACGGGCGCCTGGCAAACCTGAGAATAGCGTTCCGATACCTTAGTAAGGAATCGTTCAAGATATTGTACACTATGTACATCAGGCCCATACTGGAGTATGCAGCTCCAGTTTGGAACCCACACCAGGTCAAACACATCAAGAAATTAGAGAAAGTGCGAAGGTTTGCAACAAGGCTAGTTCCGGAGCTCAGGGGTATGTCCTACGAAGAAAGGTTGAGGGAAATTGGACTGACGACATTGGAGGACAGGCGGGTCAGGGGAGACATGATAACGACATACAAAATACTGCGTGGAATAGATAAGGTAGACAGAGACAGGTTGTTCTAGAGAGGGGACACAAATAAGGAGTCACAATTGGAAGCTGAAGATTCAGACGAGTCATAGGGATGTTAGGAAGTATTTCTTCAGTCATAGAGTCGTCAGAAAGTGGAATAGCCTAACAAGTGATGTAGTGGAGGCAGGAACCATACATAGCTTTAAGATGGGGTATGACAAAGCTCTGGAAGCAGAGAGAGAGAGGACCTAGTAGCGATCAGTGAAGAGGCGGGGCCAGGAGCTGCGCATCGACCCCTGCAACCACAATTAGGTGAGTACACAAACACACAGGAGCTGAGTCTCGACCCCTGCAACCACAATTAGATGAGTACACACGTCTGGACAGGCTGCAGGCCTGGTCCAACAACTGGCTCCTGGAGTTCAACCCCACCAAGTGCAAAGTCATGAACATTGGGGAAGGGCAAAGAAGACCGCAGACGGAGTACAGTGTAGGGGGGTAGAGAGTACAAACCTCACTCAAGGAAAAAAGATCTTGCAGTGAGCATAACACCAGGAACATTTGAGGCGCACATCAACCAAATAACAGCTGCAGCATTCGGGCGCCTTGCAACCCTAAGAACAGCATTCCGATACCTCAATAAGGAATCGTTCAGGACCCTGTACACTGTGTACAGGTCCCATATTGGAGTATGCAGCACCAGTTTGGAACCCACACCTAGCCAAGCACGTAAAGAAACTAGAGAAAGTTCAAAGGTATGCAACAAGTCTAGTCCCGGAGCTAAGGGGTATATCCTAAGAGGAGAGGTTAAGGGAAATCGACCTGACAACACTGGAGGACAGGAGAGATAGGGGGGACATAATAACGACATAGAAAATACTGAGAGGAATCAACAAGGTGGACAGACAGAAAGTTCCAGAGATGGGACACGGCAACAAGGGGCCACAGTTGGAAGTTGATAATTCAGATGAATCACAGGAATGTTAGGAAGTATTTCTTCAGTCACAGAGTTCTCAAATAGTGGAATAGTTTGGGAAGCGATGTAGTGGAGGCAGAATCCATTTATAGCTTTAAGAAGAGGTATGATAAGGTTCAAGGAGCGGGAAGAGTGATCCAGTAGCGACCAGTGAAGAGGCGGGGACAGGAGCTGTGAATCGACCCCTGCCATCACAACTAGGTAAGTACAACTAGGTGAGTAACACACACACACGATGGGAGCAACAGAGCGATGGTGGATACACTAGCCGAGATTGCCAAAAGGGCCCACATGAGCAGGGCAAAGTTACTCATGGGATGAATCTGGAGCCACATGGGGGACAAGACGTGGAGATCCAAGATGCTGGAGGCAGTACTATAGAACTTCATGTACCAACATGTTAAGGACACAACCAGAGAGAGAGAGAGAGAGAGAGAGGAGACGACGAACTAGTAAGGCTGGACCTCGTATTCACCTTGAGCAGTTTACACATAGAAGATATCACACAAGAAAGGCATTTAAGGGCTAGTGGCCACACGGTCCTGAATTTCGAATACATAGAGTTAACAATGGAGAGTGAAGCAGCATGAGAAGGATGGGAGAAGCTAAACTTCCTTAGGGGCCTACACAAATTTGAGACAATTCCTACATGAGGTGCAGTGGGCCAGCAAGCTAGTGGGGAAACACATGACAACAAAGTGCAGGGAGACCAGTGGAAAAATTCGTTCCAAAGGGCGACAGTAACAACAGGAAGACCAAAGTGAGTCCCTGGTTTATCAGGAGTGGTGAAGAGGTCAAAGCCAAATGTGCTAAAGTATGGAAAAAGTATAGAAGACAAAGGACCCAGGAAAACGAAGTTGAGCCGAAGAGACAGAGATGAATATACATGGATAAGTGTCAATATGAGAATGGCATCAAAAGCCAAATATGACCCAAAGTTGTTATACATCCACATCAGGAGGAAAATAAGAGTCAAGGATCAAGTAATCAGGTTGAGGAAGGGAGGGAGGGGAGCTCACCAGGAAGTATGTGATGAGCACAGCTCAAGATTCAGGGAAGTATTCACAATTGAGACAGAGAGGCTCTCAGCAAACCGAGGTGGTAGGGTTCACCAGTAAGTGTTGGACACACTGCACCCAACCGAGAAGGAGGTGTTGGACACACTGCAATAGATACCTCGAAGGCGGTGGGCCCAGATAATCTTTCCCCATGGGTCCTGAGAGAGGGAGCAGATGCACTTTGTGTGCTAACAACAATCTTCGATAAATTCAAATTCAAATAATAATAAAATAAAATGCTTATTACAAAGAAGGCTTATTACAAAGTGCCTAGGCACTTTGGGCAGCTGTTACACAGAAAAGGTTGGATACCTGGGGCTAGAGCCTTGTATAAAGGCAAAGGTAAAAGTTACACACATCTCAGGCATAAACAGGCCACCCACGGCTATCCCAGTCAAAACAGAAAGCGCTAAACCAGTGTGTTACTTCAATGGGTTGGTTAACAGAGGGTTAGGCAAAAATCCCAGTTAGGAAAATATATCTATTTAGTCAACATAACACTATATACACACTCTAGAAACACCTTCATCCTAAACGCCCAAATGAGGGTACACAAGAAACAGCTGGCTGGAGGTCCAGCCACCATAACCACTAGGCCTAGTCAGCACCAGGCCGTCACTACTCCACTCCCAACCTCATTTCTTATTTCTTCACTCATCCCACAGCACCCTGACCATGTCAGAGCCTAGGTGGGCATACAGGTAAGCCATAGAAGAGCCTATGGCTTGGGTTAACTAAACAAAAGGAGTACACAACTACAAACTTAGCTTAAATATACAGCATCTCCGACGCCAGCCTCCACACCATGCTGGCGCCACGTGACTGCCCCCAGCCACGCTTACCCCGCGTACCCAAACACCCTTGGAAAATAAATCCCTAGCAGGATTTCTTTATAATTACAGTTAGAGTAATTTACAGTGCCCCCAAATGCACATGAATTATAAAATTATTATTTACAATTATAACAGTCATACTATTATGGCACACTTCTCCACTATATGTACATTACAATGTCCTGCAGAACCCTGCATAACAACATTACAATGTCATGCAGAACCCTGCATAACAACATTACAATGTCCTGCAGAACCCTGCATAACAACATTACAATGTCATGCAGAACCCTGCATAACAACATTACAATGTCTTGCAGAACCCTGCATAACAACATTACAATGTCATGCAGAACCCTGCATAACAACATTACAATGTCCTGCAGAACCCTGCATAACAACATTACAATGTCCTGCAGAACCCTGCATAACATTACAATGTCCTGCAGAACCCTGCATAACAACATTACAATGTCATGCAGAACCCTGCATAACAACATTACAATGTCCTGCAGAACCCTGCATAACAACATTACAATGTCTTGCAGAACCCTGCATAACAACATTACAATGTCATGCAGAACCCTGCATAACAACATTACAATGTCCTGCAGAACCCTGCATAACAACATTACAATGTCATGCAGAACCCTGCATAACAACATTACAATGTCCTGCAGAACCCTGCATAACAACATTACAATGTCATGCAGAACCCTGCATAACAACATTACAATGTCATGCAGAACCCTGCATAACAACATTACGATGTCTTGCAGAACCCTGCATTACAGCAGCCTAATACTCTTTCTTACTGTATATCGACACAGATTATGAATCATACTGGTATTAAAGTCAGGTAGCTAAATTTACAAAAATGACGTAGTTCAACACATTTAAAAAATTAACAATTAGTTTATCAATTAATGGGAATGGTCTCATCTTGGCATGATACAGTTTCTATTGCAAATACTATAACATATTTATTAGAAAACGTTTCGGTCCTGGGACCTTGATCACTTCTAACATACAGAGGTAGAAAGACATTATATATATAGGCGGAGAGTGAGATGTGACGCACGTGACCTGAGGAATGTCATAAGAACATGAGAATGGAGGAACACTGTAGAAGGCCTACTGGCCCATGCGAGGCAGGTCCCCATCAAAACAGCCTCTGCCTATGATGAGGACGGGTAGACGATGAAATCATGTGACTCCTGTGTTGTGATGAATGGTTTGAAAAACCGACAAGTTGAAGATTGAGACACTTATGCAGCATATGGGAATCTTTATTCAGGAAACGTTTCGCCACACAGTGGCTTCATCAGTCCAATACAAAGAGGAAGGCGTAAGGAGAGGAGGAGAATGAGGTAATCAGTCCCTCAATCTGGAGTCGATGTGTTCAGTCCATCAATCTTGTAGAATGTACAGCATAGGGCCGCAGATGTGGCTTATATACTGTAGTGAGGTGACGTGAAGCAGATGGAGGCGGGGTCATAGTGGTACCATCCACTAGTCGAAGTAGGTCTTCGTCCAAAGGTTGAACAAGTGTTTGAAGAATTCTTTGTAACAAGACCCCATGATGCTGCCGTGTCTGACAGTTGTGATGAATGGTTTGAAAAACCGACAAGTTGAAGATTGAGACACTTATGCAGCATATGGGAATCTTTATTCAGGAAACGTTTCGCCACACAGTGGCTTCATCACTCCAATACAAAGAGGAAGGCCTTCCTCTTTGTATTGGACTGATGAAGCCACTGTGTGGCGAAACGTTTCCTGAATAAAGATTCCCATATGCTGCATAAGTGTCTCAATCTTCGACTCCTGTGTTGTTGGGTTGGTGCTGCTTAAGTATCATGTATGCCAATGTTTTTGAAATTTTGTAGTTTCCAGTGTTGCGTTCTATAGTGTCGGTGACGGCGATTAGTGAGGCTTCTAGGCACCGTCGGCGTCTGAGGTCTGGTTCGGTGAGAACGAGTTGTGCCTCATTCCAGTTCATCAAATGCCCCGTGGAGTCTCTGTGGAGGACACATGCCTACCTTACATCGTCTCTGTTAGAGGCATTTCGATGCTCATTCAGGCGGACTGCAAGATCTCTGCCTGTCTCGCCTACATATTTCTTGGGACAGAACCCACAGGGGATAGTGTAGACGCCTGCTGTAAAGTTAGAGGTGTGGGGCTGAGTTTCGTAGTGAGGTCTTTGATAGATGATGTGTTTATGGTGGAAACGTTTATGTCACTCATAGCAAGTGCCCTGCGAGTATTCGTGGCAACATCGCCACATGGGAGTACATACTATGAACTGTTTAGGGGGCTGTTCCATGGGCGGTTTGTTGAGGATAGCTTGTGCCTTGAGTCTGCAATCTCGGATGAAGAAAGATGGGAACTGAAGACGTGTGAAGGCTTGTGTTATGTAAGTGCATTCTTCTTCTAGAAAACAAGGGCTGGAGATGCGAAGAGCTCTCAAGAAGAAGCCAATGAGGACTCCTCTCTTAGTGCGGGTGTCTTGGTGTGAATAAAAGTGTATAAGATCGTCCTTGTTGGTAGGTTTTCTATACACTTTGAAGAGAAGTTTGTCACTGTCGGGAGATCTGCACAGTAGAACGTCGAGGAAAGGAAGTTTGCCATCATTTTCGAGTTCAAGTGTAAACTTTGTTGATGGTTCAACTGCATTGATCTTGTTGAGAAGGGCCTGGATATTGAGACGTCTCGGATAGGAAACCAATATATCATCAACGTATCTTAGCCAGGTAACGGTGTTGGGAATGAGGGTGCTGAATTTCTCTGTCTCCAGGTTTTCCATGAAGAGGTTGGCAAGCACAGCACTGAGCGGGCTGCCCATTGCCATCCCAAAGCATTGTTTGTAACAGTTGTCCTGATACTTGAAGAAGTTGAAATTAACACAAAGTTCCACTAGATTGATGAAATCTAGAAGAGGTAAAGGGAGGTCGTGGTTTTCAGTGAGCCTCTGTCTCAGAATGTTGATTGCAGCGTCAGTAGGAACGTTGGTAAAGAGGGCTGTGACATCGAAGGAAGCCATGCTTTTGTTTTTGACATTCAGGTTGGAAATTCGGGAGAGAAGGTCACCTGAGTGTTTGAGGTGGGCTTGACTGATGGTCAGGTCACGTGCGTCACACCTCACTCTCCGCCTATATATAATGTCTTTCTACCTCTGTATGTTAGAAGTGATCAAGGTTCCAGGACCGAAACGTTTTCTAATAAATATGTTATAGTGTTTGCTTACGTGTCTTTCTAAACCAACGTGTCGGTATTTATTACCAAGGTTTATACCACAGTTTCTATTACAGCTCCTATAATGGAGTGTCATAGACAGCCTTGTGACTAGCTTAAGAATCATGTAGCAAAACCTAGATTCAGAATTTTACGTTGACAGTCGTTAGAGTAAATTAGTGAAAATTAGGGGAAGTCACAGAAATCAAATAAGTGTATTTGTATTTTGTTTTGGATATGTGCAAGCTAAGGTAGTTTTCAAACCATACCACGGGCGGGGTTTGAACCCGCGGTCAGAGAGTCTCGAAACTCCAGACCGTTTATTTGCAATCGTGTCATTACGATTTCGTGAGTCAAGGTAGTTTTCATGTGGTTAGCTACCGTTGGTGTGTGTTAGGTACCGGTGGGGTGTGTTAGGTACCGGTGGGGTGTGTTAGGTACCGGTGGGGTGTGTTAGGTACCAGTGGGGTGTTAGGTACCGGTGGGGTGTGTTAGCTACCGCTGGTGTGTGTGTTAGGTACCGGTGGTGTGTGTTAGCTACTGGTGGTGTGTGTTAGGTACTGGTGGTATGTGTTAGCTACCGGTGGGGTGTGTTAGGTACCGGTGGGGTGTGTTAGCTACCGGTGGGGTGTGTTAGCTACTGGTGGTGTGTGTTAGCTACTGGTGGTGTGTGCTAGCTATCGGTGGGGTGTGTTAGCTACCGGTGGGGTGTGTTAGCTACAGGTGAGGTGTGTTAGCTACAGGTGGGGTGTGCTAGCTACCGGTGGGGTGTGTTAGCTACCGGTGGGGTGTGTTAGCTACCGGTAGGGTGTTAGCTACTATTGGGGTGTGTTAGCTACTGGTGGGGTGTGTTAGCTACCGGTGGGGTGTGTTAGCTACCGGTGGGGTGTGTTAGCTACTGGTGGGGTGTGTTAGCTACTGGTGGGGTGTGTTAGCTACTGGTGGGGTGTGTTAGCTACTGGTGGGGTGTGTTAGCTACTGGTGGAGTGTGTTAGCTACCGGTGGGGTGTGTTAGCTACCGGTGGGGTGTGTTAGCTACTGGTGGGGTGTGTTAGCTACTGGTGGGGTGTGTTAGCTACCGGTGGGGTGTGTTAGCTACTGGTGGGGTGTGTTAGCTACCAGTGGGGTGTCTTAGCTACTGGTGGGGTGTGTTAGCTACCAGTGGGGTGTCTTAGCAACTGGTGGGGTGTCTTAGCTGCCAGTGGGGTGTCCTAGCTACTGGTGATGTGTGTTAGCTACAGGTGGGGTGTGTTAGCTACCGATAGGGTGTGTTAGCTACTGGTGGAGTGTGTTAGCTACCGGTGGGGTGTGTTAGCTAGCGGTAAAGGGTGTTAGCTACCGGTAGGGTGTGTTAGCTACCGGTGGGGTGTGTTAGCTACTGGTGGGGTGTGTTAGGGAGATGGTGTTTTTTAACGGTGCTCTTGAAAATGGTGGCTGAGTCTGCAGTTCTAGAGTTTTCAGGCAGGGAGTTCTAGATTTTAGGCCCTCTTATGTACATTGAATTTTTTGTAGAGATTTAGCCAGACACGAGGAATGTCATAGAGCTCTTTGTGTCTGGTATTATGCCTATGGGTCCTGTCACAACTGTCAAGAAAGTGTTTTAGTTCAGGTTAATATTGGAATTTATGGTTCTGTAAATGTAGATTGCAGAGTAGTAAGTGTGGACGTTCTGAACAGTGAGTTTAGCTCTTTGAAGAGTGGGGGTGTGTGTTGCCTATCATTGAATTGTGTGATAATTCGTACTGTGGCTTTTTGTTGGGTTATTATTGGCTTTAGGTGGGTAATTGCTGTTGATCCCCAAGCACAAATGGCATATGTGAGGTAGGGACAGATGAGTGAATAGTATAGTGTGAGTAGGGCTGATTGTGGTACGTAGTAACGTATCTTAGAGAGGATCCCGACAGTTTTGGATATTTTTTTGTTGTGTGTTGGAAATGGGTGCTGAAATTCAGGTTGCTGTCAAGGTGTAGGCTCAGGAATTTGCCCTCATTATGCTTAGCAATGGGAGCACTGTCGGTCTTAATGTCGAGTTGTGCAGCAGCTGCTCTGTTACCAAACAGAATATAGAAGGATTTGTCAGTGTTAAATGTAAGCTTATTGGCAGTCATGCAGGTTGATATTAAATAACAGGTTGATATTTTTAGGAGCTCTTCGTTAACAATGATGTTGAGTGAGGCAAGATTTGGGTGGGAGATGACATAAGTCGTGTCGTCAGTAAAGAGCATCATACCGAGTACATCTCCTGAGGCGCACATCAACCAAATAACTGCTGCAGCATACGTCCGCCTAGCAAACCTGAGAATATCGTTTCGACATCTAAGTAAGGAGCCATTCATAACACTGTACACCTTATACGTCAGTCCCATATTGGAGTATGCAGCACCAGTATGGAACCCACACCTGGTCAAACACGTCAAGAAAATAGAGAAAGTGCAAAGGTATGTAACAAGACTAGTCCAGAAGTTGAGGGGTTTGTCCTACGAGGAAAGGTTAAGGGAACTCAACCTGACGCCACTGGAAGACAGAAGGGACATGGTAACACAAAATACTGAGAGGAATTGACAAGGTGGATAGGGACAGAATGTTTCAGAGATGTGACACAGCAACAAAGGGTCACAACTGGAAACTGTAAACTCAGATGAGTCACAGGGATGTTAGGAAGTATTTCTTCAGCTATAGAGTTGTTAGGAAGTGGAACAATCTGGAATGATGTAGTGAAGAATATATACATAATTAAGGGAGAGGTATGACAAAGCTCATGGACAGGGAGAGAGTGTACCTAGTAGCGACCAGTGAAGAGGCGGGACCAGAAGCTTTTAATCGATCCCTGCAACCGCAGTTAGGTGCGCGCGCGCGCTCACACACACACACACACACACACACACACACACACACACACACACACACACACACACACACACACACACACACACACACACACACACGACTGTGTGTACCACATAGTTAAGAACATAGCCACATAGGGCGTGGGAGTAAGAAGGCACAAATTCCGAGCTCAGTCGTTGCTCTGAGTATGCAGACTCGTTTTCACTTGTGCATGTACACGTTCCAATAATAGCATCGTGTAGTGGAAAAAAAGTTCACTGTACCGAGCATTCATAGACTAAACTTTACTGAGGCGACAAAAACTAGTTTTGGGTGACGTCAATAACTGCTCAGCGGAGAACCCCATCGTCCCCACTATACGCTGCCAGCTGGGAAAATTATTTTCCATGCTGAATAAATATTAACCCTGTCTTAATCTGTTGTCTTTGTTGTAAGATTGAGTCGGACTGCCGAAGAAAATATATGAAACTTTGTCGGCATAGCGAGAGTGATAAATTCATCGTGAGCTCAATTCAGTCTTGGTAAATTTGTAAGGAAAGACAAAGAGGATGAGTCAGCTGTTAGAGCCATGTGGTAACTGGACGGGAGATGAGGCTGCCTGCCAGCACTCCTGGAAGCTTGCCAGCAACACTGCTCACTCTCCCGTTAACTTAACAAACCACTGGGTGAATCCCAGGAAGGCTGTCTTTACTGCCACACTAATTAAACGTTGACATATATATATATATATATATATATATATATATATATATATATATATATATATATATATATATATATATATTCCCTCGCTACTTACCAACCACACACACACACACACACACACACACACACACACACACACACACACACACACAAAACACCTCACACACACCTCACACACACCACACACACCACACACCACACACACACCACACACACACACACACACACCACACACCACACACACACCACACACACACACACACACACACACACACACACAAAACACCTCACACACACCTCACACACACCACACACACCACACACCACACACACACCACACACACACCACACACACACCACACACACACCACACACACACCACACACACACCACACACCACCACACACACACACACCACACACCACCACACACACACACACCACACACACACCACACACACACCACACACACACACCACACACACACACCACACACACCACACACACACCACACACACACACCACACACACACACCACACACACACACCACACACACACACCACACACACACACCACACACACACACCACACACACACACCACACACACACACCACACACACACACCACACACACACACCACACACACACACCACACACACACCACACACACACCACACACACCACACACACACCACACACACACCACACACACCACACACACACCACACACACACACACACGCACACACACACACACACACACACCACACACACACACCACACACACACACCACACACACACACCACACACACACACCACACACACACACACCACACACACACACCACACACACACACACACACACACACACACCACACACACACACCACACACACACACCACACACACACACACCACACACACACACACCACACACACACCACACACACACACCACACACACACACCACACACACACACCACACACACACCACACACACCACACACACACACCACACACACACCACACACACACCACACACACATACCACACACACCACACACACACACCACACACACACACCACACACACCACACACACACACCACACACACACACCACACACACCACACACACCACACACACACCACACACACACCACACACACACACCACACACACACACCACACACACACACACACACACACACACCACACACACACCACACACACACCACACACACCACACACACACACACACACACACACACACACACACACACACACACACACACACCACACACACACACACACACACACACCACACACACACACACACACACACACACACACACCTGTCAGGAAGACAGTTGGTCATGGTACGCATCGAGGTGTCAGAGTGGGCACCCGTGGCGAGTGGGGTTCCACAGGGGTCAGTCCTAGGACCGATGCTGTTTCTGGTAGTTGTGAACGACATGACGGAAAGAATAGACTCCGAAGTGTCCCTGTTTGCAGATGGTGTGAGGTTGATAAGAATTCATTCGGACGAGGATCAGGCAGAACTACAAAGGGATCTGGACAGGCTGTAGGCCTGGTCCAGCAGTTGGCTCCTGGAGTTCAACCCCACCAAGTGCTAAGTCATGAAGATTGGGGAAGGGCAAAGAAGACCGCAGACGGAGTACAGTCAAGGGGGCCAGAGACTACAAACCTCACTCAAGGAAAAAGATCTTGGGGTGAGTATAACACCAGGTACATCTCCTGAAGCGCACATCAACCAAATAACTGCTGCAACATACGGGCGCCTAGCAAACCTAAGAACAGCCTTCCGACATCTAAATAAGGAATCGTTCAAGACCCTGTACACTGTGTACGTTAGGCCCATATTGGAGTATGCGGCACCAGTTTGGAACCCACACCTAACCAAGCACGTAAAGAAACTAGAGAAAGTGCAAAGGTTTGCAAAATGACTAGTCCCAGAGCTAAGGGGTATGTCCTACGAGGAGAGGTTAAGGGGAGTCGACCTGACGACACTGGAGGACAGGAGAGATAGGGAGGACATGATAACGACATATAAAATATTGAGAGGAATTGACAAGGTGGACAGAGACAGAATGTTCTAAAGATGGGACACAGCAACAAGGGGACACAGTTGGAAGTTGAAGACTCGGATGAATCACAGGGATGATAGGAAGTATTTCTTCAGTCACAGAGTAGTCAGGAAGTGGAATAGTTTGGGAATCGATGTAGAAGAGACAGGATCCATTCATAGCTTTAAGCAGAGGTATGATGAAACTCATGGTGCGGGCAGAGTGACCCAGTAGCGGCGAGTGAAGAGGTGGGGCCAGGAGCTATGACTCGACCCCTGCAACCACAATTAGGTGAGTACACACACACACACACACACACACACACACATACACACACACATACACACACACATACACGCTTTATCGACCTGACGACACTGGAAGACAGGAGAGTTAGAGGGATATGATAACGACATATAAAATACTGAGAGGTATAGGAAAGGTGGACAGAGACAGGATGTTCCAGAGATGGGACACAGCAGCAAGGGGTCACAGTTGGAAGCTGAAGACTAAGATGAACCACAGGGATGTTACGAAGTATTTCTTCAGTCATAGAGTTGTCAGGAAGCGGAATAGCCTGGGAAGTGATGTAGTGGAGACAGGATCCATACATAGCTTTAAGAAGAGGTTTGATAAAGCTCACGGAGCGGAAAGAGTGACCGGGTAGCAGCCAGTTGAAGAGGCGAGGCTAGGAGCTGTGATTCGACCCCCGCAACTACAACTAGGCGAGTACACACACACACACACACACACACACACACACACACACACACACACA
Source organism: Cherax quadricarinatus (assembly GCF_038502225.1). Taxonomy (NCBI): domain Eukaryota; kingdom Metazoa; phylum Arthropoda; class Malacostraca; order Decapoda; family Parastacidae; genus Cherax; species Cherax quadricarinatus. The sequence goes on from NC_091306.1 coordinate 47,193,214, forward strand.
CACACACACACACACACGCACAAACATGATACCCCACACACACACCTGAAACGACACCTGATAGCGCGCGCGCGCACACACCTGACACCACACACACCTGGCACCAAACACCTGATATCACATACACACAGGCCTAGTGTCTAATCGACATGTGCCTAGGACAAAATGGTAACTAACACACACACACACACACACACACACACACACACACACACACACACACACACACACACACACACACACACGACCTCACACACACAACCTCACACACACAACCTCACACACACAACCTCACACACACAACCTCACACACACAACCTCACACACACAACCACACACACACAATCACACACACACACAACCACACACACACACAACCACACACACACACAACCCCACACACACAACCCCACACACACACAAAACCCCCCACACACACAACCCCACACACAACCCCCCACACAACCCCACACACAACCCCACACACAACCCCACACACAACCCCACACACAACCCCACACACAACCCCACACACAACCCCACACACAACCCCACACACAACCCCACACACCGCAAACACCACAAACACCACAAACACCACAAACACCACAAACACCACAAACACCACACACACACACACACACACACACACAAGTGCAAAGTGCAAAGGTTTGCAACAAGACTAGTCCCAGAGCTACGGGGATTGTCCTACGAAGAAAGGTTGAGGGAAATCGGCCTGACGACACTGCAGGCCAGGAGGGTCAGGGGAGACATGATAACGACATATAAAATACTGCGTGGAATAGACAAGGTGGACAAAGACAGGATGTTCCAGAGATGGGACACAGACACAAGAGGTCACAATTGGAAGTTGAAGACTCAGATGAATCGAAGGGATGTTAGGAAGTATTTCTTCAGTCATAGAGTAGTCAAGTCGTGGAATAGTCTAGAAAGTGAAGTAGTGGAGGCGGGAACCATACATAGTTTTAAGGCGAGGTATAATAAAGCTCATGGAGCAGGGAGAGAGAGGACCTAGTAGCATTCAGTGAAGAGGCGGGGCCAGGCGCTATGACTCGACCCCTGCAACCACAAATAGGTGAGTACACACACCACGGCTAAAGGAATCAGCAACATACTGGTGGGTGTTCCTAGACTGCGACAGAATGAGGAAAGAACGACAACAGCTGAGAGACAGGACACAGAGACGAAAGGAGTAAGAGAGAGAAGGCTAGAGTCAGTGTTGAACAACCAGAGTGGAGTGGAGCAGGATGTGCAAATATCCACAGAATCACCCTCAGAACCTCACAGCCACATACACCACACTCACAACCCCCCCTCGCACAATACACAATACGCAGTAGAAACCCATAGCACCCTGCCAGGACACAAACCCCCCCCCCCCACAACCCCCCCCCCCCCCCCCGAATAGTGTTGGAGAGGAAACTGAAGGTATGGTACACTAGTGCTGATGGTATAACAAATAAGTGGGAGGAGTGACATGAAAGAATCACAGAGGCATAACCAGACATCATAGCCCTCACAGAAACCAAGCTCTCAGGAATGATAAATGCCATCTTCCAACTGGATATCAGATCCTGAGGAAAGACAGAGGGAATGGGGATGGGTGGAGGGGTGGAAGCATGGCACTGCTGATCAAAAACCAATGGGATTTTGAGGAATTGGAGAAAGGGGACAGAGGAGAAGCAAGGGACTACATTATAGGAACACTTCAGACTGGAGATCCCAAGGTGGTGATTGCAGTGATGTATAACCCAGCACAGAATAGCCGGAGGCCAAGACAAGAATATGATGAGAGTAACAGAGAGATGGATGATACACTGACTGAAGTGGCCAGAAGGGCCCACGTGGGCAAGCAAAGCTACTGGTTGTGGGTGACTTCAGTCACAGAAATTGACTGGGAAAACCTGTAGCCACATGGGGGGTCACAGAAACGCGGAGGGCTAAGATGTTGGATGTGGTACTGGAAAATCTCATACATCAACATGTTAATGACACTACAGGAAAGAGAGGAGAGGATGAGCCAGCAAGACTGAACCTTGAGCTGTACAGATATTGAGGACATGACAAATGAAAGACCCCTCGGAGCTCGTGATCAAATGGTTCTAAGCTTCCAATACATAGTACAGTTACAAGTAGAGAGGAAGGCAGGAAGGACAGGAAGAATGAAGCCAAACTACAAGAGAGGGGACTACACAGGCATGGGGAATTTCCTGCATGAGGTCCAGTGAAGCACAGAGCTGGCAGGGAAAATAGTAAATGAGATGATGGAATATGTGACAATAATATACAAGGAAGCGGAGGAGAGGTTTGTACCCAAGGGCAACAGACATAATGAGAAGGTCAGGACGAGCCCTTGGTTCACCCAGAGGTGTAGAGGGGCTAAAACCAAGTGTACTAGAGAATGGAAGAAGTATAGAAGGCAAAGGACCCAGGAGAACAAGGAGAGTAGTCGAAGAGCTAGAAATGAATATGCACAGCTAAAGAGGGAGACCCAACGACAATACGAAAATGACAGAGCAGCGAAAGCCATATCTGACCTGAAGTTGTTGTACAGTCACATCAGGAAGAAAACAACAGTCAAAAACCAAGTAATCAGGCTGAAGTAGGAAGGAGGGGAGTTTACAAGAAACAACCTTTGAAATTCGAGGAGCTCAACATGAAATTCAAAGAAGTATTCACAGTGAAGACGGAAAGGACTGTAGAAAGACGGAGAGGTGGGATAAACCACCAATTGCTGGACACAATACATACAACAGATGAGCTGAAGAGGCTGCTAAGCGAAATATATATCTCAAAGGCGACTGAGCCAGATAGCATCTCTTCTTGGGTCCTGAGAGAGAGAGCAAAGGTGCTGTGTGTGCCACTAACAACAATCTTCAACACATGTATCGAAACAGGGTGACTACCTGAGGAATGGAAGACAGTAAATGTAGTCCCAATTTTAAAAAAAAGGGACAGACACGCATCATTAAACTACAGACTAGTGTCACTGACAGGTATTGTATGCAAACTCATGGAGAAGATTATCAGAAGAGTGATTAAGTAAGTAAGTAAGTAAGTAAGTTTATTCAGGTATACACAAATACAGTTACATAGAATTATCATACATAACAGCATATGTGTAGAGAACCTAGGATAACCCAAAAAAGTCAGACAGAGTGACTTATTTCCATTGGGGTCCTTTTACCTTATTATTATTATAATATAAAGGTTATAATATTTTCTTATTATTCTATAATGAAGATAACATCTTATTATCATACTAAAAAGACTATCTACTACACGAGGGTCATTAAGACTACAATACGAGGGTCATTACTAGGAATAAGGTAAAATTTACACGTATGTTAGATAAAAAATAGAAAATCATTCCCCTCCCTTTCTGTAGCTACTTTCATCAGACACCTTTTGGCACTCTTCTTGAACTGGTTCATGCTATGACTGGCTTTGACATGTGCGGGCAGTCTGTTCCATTCCTTTATTGCTGTACAATAAAAGGTGTTTGAAGCCTGGCCACTGACTGTGGGTACTACAAAGTTGTGCTCTCTCCCCCTAGTACTATGATTGCTTTGGTTCCCAACCTTGACAAAATTGACAGCAAGATATTCTGGACATTGTTTGTGAGCAATTTTATAAACATGATTTAGCTTCAGTTGTTTTACTCTGTCTTCAACATTCAGCATATCCAACTGCTGTAATTCATCCTGGCCTACATGTTCTCTTGGTCCCAGCCCCAGGATGAATCTTACGATTTTGTTCTGGGTGATTTGCAGTCTATCTTTCAGTTTTTTTTGTCAAGGCAGAGTACCAAGAAGAGCAAGCGTAATCCATATGGCATTGTATAAGGGCTAGACATAGGGTCCTGCGAGCCTCAGTAGGTAGACACTGTGCTTGTCTATACAGGAACTTCAGTCTGGCATTCGCTTTCTTTACTACACTGTTCCCTATCAATTCTCCTGACATGCATGGGTCAAAGGGAATTCCCAAATATTTTACTGATGAAACCAAAGTGATGGGCTCCCCATTACATTGAACATTAAAGTTATTTACCCTTCTCAGTTTATGTTTCGTGCCAAAGAGAATGGCTTCAGTTTTCCCTAGGTGTAATGATAGTTTGTTGTCTACTAACCATTTGCTGCAGGACTCCAGTTCCAGTGTTAAAACATTAGCAATATCTTGTGGGTCTTTACCTGACACTAACAGAGCACTGTCATCTGCATACAGTAGGAGTTTGCACTTGACACTGATAGGCATATCACTGACATAACATAAGAATAATAAGTTACCCAGAATACTACCTTGGGGAACTCCACATGTTATCGGCAGGGGTTCTGATTCTGTTTTGTTGATTTTGACTATTTGTCTCCTGTTGCTAAGGTAGGACTTAAACCAGTCTACAGAACCTATACCGATAGCTTGAAGTTTATTACATAATATATTGTGGTTGACAGTATCGAAGGCCTTTTGCAGGTCTAAGGTTACCATACCTATGAGGTTCCCCTTTGACATTTCAGTTCTCAGGTAATCCATCAGATTAATAAGGGAGGTGTCGGTTGAGTAGGATCTTCTAAAGCCCGATTGATAGCTATGGAGAATGTTGTTGTCATTAAGGTACTTAACTACTTGAGAATACACCGCCCTCTCTAGAATTTTAGATATTATACTGAGTATACTAACAGGCCTATAGTTGCTTACATCAGACCTACTATTTTTCTTGAAGATAGGAGTAACTCTGCCCTCCTTGAACCCCTCCGGTACGGTGATGAACCACCTAAAAAGGAATGAACTTGTAAACGACAACCATCACCGATTCAGGGATGGGAAAGCCTATGTCACAAATTTAGAGTTCTATGACAAGATGACGGCAGTAAGATAAGAGAGAGAAAGGGGTGGGTTAATTGCATTTTCTTGGACTGTAAGAAGGCTTTTGACACAGTTACACACAAGAGACTAGTGCAAAAGCCGGAAGATCAGGCAGAATCAGAAAAAAAACCTGACCGGAAGGCAGCGGCGAGTCATGGTACCAGATGAGGTGTCAGAGTGGGGGCGTGTGACGAGCGGGGATCCACAGGGGTCAGTCCTAGGTCAGTCCTAGGACTGACCCCTGTGGTGAGATGAAGACCACAACTTATACTTCGCACCCTGGTACCACCATCAGTACCAGTAGTGAAATGAAGACCACAACTTACTCTTCGTGCCCTGGTACCACCACCAGTACCAGCAGTGAGATGAAGGCCACGACTTATACTTCGTGCCATGGTACCACCACCAGTACCAGTAGTGGTGTGAAGATCTCAATGCGTTCCAGAATCTCCTGTAGCACCACCGGTGCCACAACTGTGAAGGTTCTCACAAACCCGGAGACAGAGCATGTAAGGAACACTAGGAGAGATGATGATGATGATGATCATCATCATCATCATCTAGTGACGTTGGGTTTTGACAAGGTTAATGCAAGAGAAAATATTTACACAACTTAAACATTAAGGAGACGTAACGCGTACCAGGACAGCAGTATGAATCCAATGATCCTGATTGGTGACACAGTTTCGTATTAAGTGTCCTAACACCGCACTTTTCACTCCTGTACATTTGTCAGTGTTAAGCACCACTGGTAACCTCGGTGTACCTCCAGCATCACTGTAACAACACCAGAGAGAGAGAGTACACTAACTTTAGACATAAAAAAAAAGAAAGCATTAGAACCAGACGCGATATCACCAAAGATTTCGAAATAATGTGAAAAACATTAAACCATTCACTCTGAATGTTTTCTGGGACTTTATTAAAAAAAAGTTGAACTCACTAATGAAGAGAAAATGACACATTTCGTGCAGATATTTGAAAATAATTTCAAATTGTTTAAGAAAACTGAACGTGAGAATTGATGAATTTTGATGTAAAAATGAGATATAATATGAAACATGATTATTTTAATATGTGTGATAATAGTAAAAAAGAAAATGGACAGATAAATATATTTTGTGCAAATTATGAATCACAAATGACCAGAAAACTATGTAAATTTTAGTCACAGGAGATACTTAACCAGCCACACAGTTACATATATGGTCGAACAATTCCCAAATATATTAATCTTTCAGCAAAACTGAAGTTTACAGTTTTAATGTGGGTGTTGACACCAAAAGGACGTACAGGCCAAATATAGTTGTATTGTACAGAAGAAAGTCTCACTACCGTGACTGGAACAATTCACCCAAAACTCGAGCTTAGTCCTGGTCACAAACCGGGTCGGGGGGGCTTAGACCCCCGGAACCTTCTCCAGGTATACCCTCTCCAGGTAGTAGAAGGTTAGGATGACGTTTCGGTTACTCCTGGACCATCATCAAATAGTCCTGGTGACTTGACAATGATTCAGGCAGGACCGAAACGTCTTCCTAAAGTTCCTCTCCTAAATGCAGGTGTCCAGGGCATTTATTGTAATGCATTTCGTGAGGCTCTAAAACTGTACAATTCACCCAGGGAAATAAGTGTTGCAGGCTCGTTCCTATGTCTGCTAAAAGCTATGGGCTTATTCTGACACTCCTCAAGGAAGGTTGCCTGATGGTAGTGAGGGGCTCTTGATCTAGGGAACTGGATCTGTGCTCCAGTTCCCCGAATTAACCCTGAATACCTTCCACATCCCCCCCACAGGCGCTGTATAATCCTACGGGTTTAGCGCTTCTCCCTTGATTATAATAATAATCATTCTGCGCAGTTAGACTGTTAAAAAGACCATAAAAATCAAATGGAAAATTTTAAAATACCCAAAAAAACATCAAAGTGGCAACTCAAGAGCCCCCCCCCAAAAAAAAAAAAAAAAAAAAAAAAGATTGGAGAAAGAAAGTTGTGATAACCAGACAAAGGTGAGAAAATGCGAGAAAATACAAAAAAGATACAAGGAAAAATAGAGAGAGAGATTTCTTAGCACCATTGTTAGACAACACACAAGGGATCACCACACAAGCTTTGGAGAGAAAAATCTCACCCTCAGTCTTATAGGGAAATTACTAATGAGTCAGGCAATTAAATGTACATACTATGGTAGATGTCATTTTATCAACACAAAAAACACTGAAAGAATGGCATTCGTCTACCTAACCATCTTTCTTTATATATATATCATCTGTCTACCTATGCATCCATATATCTTTCCATCAATCTATTTATGTATCTTTCCATCCATATATTTTTCCATCTTACTATTTATCTATCTTTCCATCTATCCATCCATATATTTATAAATCTAAATATTGATCTATGTATCTATGTAGCTCTCTGCTTAGCTATTTATTTATCTATCCACCTATTTATCTATCTATGGATAAGTAAACTTTTATAGGGATGTTGCACGTTAACATTTAATTCACCGTAATTACACTGATAGTGATATACAAAACATTCAGTAATTTTCCTTTTACTAAGTGTATTTTTTACTACGCATATTTCACGTATATTTTATTACGTATATTTTTCTATACGCAGGATGTTTCAAGTGATTAAAACTGAATTGTGATGCAAATTGCTTTAATAACAACAAAAGCTATAATTGCAATAATTCCACTAAGCTAATTATTTTGTTGGTATTGTTTTGGTAATTGGTTAAAGGTGTTAAGTTAAATGGTGTTACAAAGGTGGCAGTGGGTTTAGATACTCTAAAGTTCCTTCGAGTGTTGAATACAACTTAATGGTGATCATATACAACTTAATGACACCAATCTACAACTTATTAGTGCTCATGTACAGCTTAATGGCGCTCTTGTAGAACTTAATGGTGTTTCTGCTTTCAAGAGCTTTCACACTAACCCATAAACTTGGCGACATTCCGCTCCTTGATGGATCGATACGTCGTTAAAAAGATCCTCTCGTATTTATGACTTAATTAAGAATTGTTTCAGTTATGATGTTTTTATTCTTCGCCACAGACGTGTCTTCATGGCATGACCAGAGAAATTAACGGAATCAAAGATGAAATGATTTTCCTGAGCCTCAGTAATAGTTTTCTGATACAAAATCACATTTAATAGTTGTCTGCCTTGTCTCTCTCCCTCCAGGAATGTGTATCCCTTCTCATCACAGAAGTGAGGACTGTTTTTCATCGTGGAATTTTGTCGCCCTGCCCTCTGTCACTCAGTCGATCTCCCTGTTTCTCTCTCTCTCTCTCTCTCTCTCTCTCTCTCTCTCTCTCTCTCTCTCTCTCTCTCTCTCTCTCTCTTTACACGAGAGTTTTAATAAACTTACATTAAGGGTTCTTAACTTTGTTTACAAGCTAAGAAGTTTTATCTACATCAGCTCATTTTAAAGCTTTTTTTAATGATATGAAATATACAAATAGGGAATAAGATGAAGTTGGAACCACCTGTGGGTCAGCGGTGTTATTTGGTCATCTGATTTTATTTCGTTGCTGTTCTTATGCTATACGAGCTTGTTCCAGCCTCGAATCATCCTAGGAATAAATGATCATAGATCATGTGGTATTCTTGAGAAGGGTACAGGCAGAGTGTAGTTACTGTTTGCTGCCTGTCATGTTGTACAGAAGCTCACGTCATGTTGTCCGTGAAGTATAGTCAAGTGTGCAGCTCTAACAGTATTGGCTTTGTATATAACAGTAAGGCCACTCACATCCTTTGGTGTTGAAGGCTCTGCTGAAATGACAAATTTGTCTAGGCAGGATCCAGGTGAGAAATGAGTCTTGTTCTGCTCTACTCTTTCAAGAAGTCGCAGATGTGGGAGGGGGACAGGCATCCCAAGAAAGTGGAGCATACTCAGTGTGTGAGCGTACGTGTGCCTCGTACAGAATCTTGCAACCTCTACTGGGCCCTGGCTTAAACGAGAGAGATCTTAAACCAATGACAGCAAAGACATGAATGAAATACTGAAGCCCCAATATGACTGAGCGTTTAGTGAGCAGACTAATAGTTGATAATCTGAATGAATGTTTTATAACTGAGACTCAAAATTTTGTTGTTTATCTCCAGAATTTCTTACGTAACCGTAACACCACTGGACTTCGAAAAAGCAGTTAATGATATGCCTATGCACTCTGCCCCCAGGCTCAGACTGGTGGAACTCCGTGTTCATCAAAAACTGCAAGAAACCCCTTTCGCGTGCCTCAGTATTCTATGGAGAGGGAGGCTAGACACGGGGATCATTCCAGTCACTATAAAGAATTGTTACAATTGCAATTGTTGCAATTACAATTGTTGCAATTGCAATTGTTTTACTGCCATAAACGTGGCAGTAAAGCAGTGGCAAAGAATTATAGATCCTCAGCACTAACGTCCCACATCTAAGAAGCAAGATGGCCAACCACGTGGGCATCCATCAACTGCACAACCCAGGGCAGCATGGGCTTAGAGCAGGTCGCTGCTACCTCTCACAGCTACTGGACCACTTTGACATGGTCTTGTATAGAGTGGAGGACAAACAGAATGCTGATGCAGTATACACAGCCTTTGCGAAAGCCTTCGACAGGTGCGACCATGGTGTAACAGCACAAAATGCGTGTTAAAGGAATAACGGGAAAAGCGGATAGATGTATCTTTGACTTTCTAATAAAACAGAAAGAATAATAGTAGAAAGAGTTAAATCAGAGGCGGCCACAGTGAAAAGCTGTCACACAAGGTACAGTACTTTCTTCCATCCTTTTCTCTTTCTCACAAACGATGTACACGGTTATAATGTGTGAACGTTTATGCTGAAGCAGAAGCAAGTCCACAATTTCCATCAGGATGTTGATGGAATCTGCTTGTTGTCACTGAGGTCTGTACGTTACACACGATAGAATAAACACTAGTACAGAGGTACTAGTGTTTATACATAGCTTGGAAAACATTTCCAGGTGAACAGGGATGGCAACATCAATAAGCTAGGCATGTACACTTTTAGAAAAGCACACAGCAACACCTCCTCGTTGCCCTTGCCTGTCTCTTCTCATCCATGAGGTGTAGCCAGCAAGCCTAGCAAAATTTTCTAGTCCTGTCGTCCTAAAATGTCTCAACAACGGCGATCAAACCGGGACGCTGAGTGTTCACGAAACTGTGCGTGAGCTCGCCAACACTGGTAGTGAAGCCACTAATGTTGGCCGACAGGATGCTGATAGACTGGCTCCTCATGACTGTTCAGCTTGATTTGGTGGGTGTGTAAGGTGCTTGCCCTTGAGACAGGTAGGACACCGGGGTAACCGTTGGGAAGTAGCACTCTCTCTCTCTCTTTACACCAAGTTTTACAAGGTTAGGTTAAGATTTCCTAACTTCATTTACAAGCTAAGAGCTGTTACCTGCATAAGCTTATTTTAAAGCTTTTTTTTTATTGTTACGAGACAAATAGGGAATAAGATGAAGCTGGAGCCACCTGTGGGTCAGCGATTTTATTTAGTCACCTGACTTTATTTCGTTAATGCCGTCATGCTGTACAAATGTGTTCCAGCCTGGTGTCATCCTAGAAATATATGATCTTAGATGAAGTGGTACTCTTGAGAAAGGTACAGAGTGTAGTTACTGTTTGCTGCCCGTCTTGTGGTGTAGAAGCTCGCTTCTCGCTGTCCTCGGAGTGGAGCCAAGTGTAGTACTTTAACAACATTGGCCTTGTACATAACAATAAAGCACACACATTCCTCTGGTGTTGAAGGCTTTATGAAATGACAGATCTGTCTAGGCTGGCTCCAGATGAGAGATGAGTTGTCTTGCTCTGTTCTCTATTCTTTCAAGCAGTGTCAGATGAGAGGGGGACAGGCAGCTCAAAGTGGAGCATACTCACAGTATGAGCGGGCTTGATACAGAAGCTTGCAAAGTATACTGGGCCCTTGCTTAATCGAGAGGGGACTTCTTATACCGATGACAGCAAAGACGTGAGTGAAATACT
>NC_091306.1:47209097-47286597 GCF_038502225.1 Cherax quadricarinatus
GTGGTTCGGACATGTAGAGAGAATGGAGAGAAACAGAATGACTTCAAGAGTGTATCAGTCTGTAGTGGAAGGAAGGCGGGGTAGGGGTCGGCCTAGGAAAGGTTGGAGAGAGGGGGTAAAGGAGGTTTTGTGTGCGAGGGGCTTGGACTTCCAGCAGGTATGCATGAGCGTGTTTGATAGGAGTGAATGGAGACAAATGGTTTTTAATACTTGACGTGCTGTTGGAGTGTGAGCAAAGTAACATTTGTGAAGGGGTTCAGGGAAACCGGCAGGCCGGACTTGAGTCCTGGAGATGGGAAGTACAGTGCCTGCACTCTGAAGGAGGGGTGTTAATGTTGCAGTTTAAAAACTGTAGTGTAAAGCACCCTTCTGGCAAGACAGTGATGGAGTGAATGATGGGGAAAGTTTTTCTTTTTCGGGCCACCCTGCCTTGGTGGGAATCGGCCAGTGTGATAATAAAAAAAAAAATATATGTACATTATATATATATATGTGTATATATATATATATATATATATATATATATATATATATATATATATATATATATATATATATATATAAAAAACACTGATCTCTCTCTGAAGGAGACTCGAACCTACGAACCTTAGGACATGGTACGCAGCGCTTTACCAATCTACCCTCACTGGATTTCAGGGAGAAGGCTTACAGCTTTTCATCTCATCCCCTGCATGCATCAGCCTTACTAGAGATTTTAACAATGCAAGGAATTTGCGAGAGCAGGCAAAATATACACAAACACTGATCTCTGGCTGAAGGAGACTCGAACCTACGAACCTTAGGACAAGGTACGCAGTGCTATAGCAATCTACCCACACTGGAGATGAAAAGCTGTAAGCCTTCTTCCTGAAATCATTTCTGGCTCTTCTGCCTGATTCCCTTTTCTTGGGCATTCTTTGTTTTCTTTATTCTTCCACGCTTTTGTGCTGTTATCTTTTGCCTCAATGCACCTCTGGGTGAACCAGGGCTCATAAAGACTTGCCTTCTCGTCTATACCCAAGCAAGGTAGAGGAACATGAACTTACCTTCTTATTTATTCCCAGCAAGGTAGAGGAACAAAGACTTAACTTCTTAGTCATTCTAGGCAGAGTTTACGTTTCCGAGCCCATGTTTGCATTGAAAATCACCATGAGCTCACTCCACCCTTTCCTCCTGACAGCTTGCTACACTACCCACGTTATGTATCTCCAGTAAATGTGTCATCATTCTCCACTATATAACACCATAACTCCTACTATGCACTATTATGGCACACTGTCATGACTGTCATCATACATCATGCAGGATACTGCATTGTTGTAGTTTAATGTATATGTGGTGAAAAAAACGCCTCTGGCCAGTTGAACGTACAGGAAGAGAGACGAAAGGTGTGAGGTAGTGTCGTTTGGGCAGTGGTTAGTGAACGAGGTGTCATGGAGTTAGACTAAGGAGGTAAGTTCAGGTTTATGTTGTTTAGGCTACAGAATTTTGGTGATTTCGTCTGTACTCTTATGGTAGCTGGGATGGCCATGGTATTTATGTGGAGCATGTTGGAAATTTGGAGAGTACAGAAATAGAAATGCAGTTTGCTTACAGGTTAAACGCCGGCAGAAAGGGTGGGTCATGGAGACCCCCTGTTGTCATATAGCCTAACTTTAAATAACTAGTAGCAGTGTACTAGTGAGTTTTTGGTAATATTATGTAAATGTGGTGAAGACAGGTTTGGTTTTGTATATACGTATGTTGTTACTGATTAATATATTTTTTTTTATGAATATGAGTTTCTGTCCTTCCTGGTAATCAATTCAAGGTGTACTAAAGAGTTTACAATTAATTCAGCGCTTTTTTGTGAAGGTACAAATGTGGTCCTAGAGTGGAATATCTTTTAATATGTTATATGCCCTTAGACAAGGAATTAATTAACTCCTAGGCGCCAGAATGTGTGTAACACCATGCACCTCTTTAACTGTCTTCTTTGTAGATTCGCCGGTTCTGTCCCGGCCCTCGTATTTTCTAGTTGGTGGCCCGGCCTTGGCTCCCTATCACTGGATTGTCTTGTCTGACTTGAAAAGGGTGGCAGCTGCATAGCAGCATGCGGTGTCAGAAAGGGCAAAGGAAACAATTACTGCAGAATCCTTCTGGAGCCACACTCCAGCTTTAGGCCGCAGCCCGAGCGCTGGGGGAGCTCAGCTTCATGATGTTTGGTTGAATGAGGTTATGGCAGCTTGTTAGTTGGAGGCTGGCGTTTTGGATGCTACTGAATTTTGTTCTTGAGACATGAACAGTTTTAATCCTGGTGCCGAAGTCTGTTAGATATTCTTCGAAGTCCTCAAGCATTTCTTGAGTGCCGCGCAGATGTTCAGGCTCGCCGGCAAACTTGACAGTCCCATCTCGGAGCCGAGTGTAAAGTTCATGGCATTACATTGCATTACAATATTGGTTAGTTGTGTGGAACACTATGCCTCGTCATTCTGCGTGCGTAGGCGCTGGTATTGCTTTGCATCAGGTATTCTTGCTGCTTTAGCAGGTTGGTAGGCTTTAGGTGAGGACTGTGATTTGTCGGTAGCAGTGGCGGTGGTGGTCGTAGGTTGGCTGTCAGTGGTGATATTTGTAGCAGTGGTGGTGGACGTCGTAAGCGGCGTGTCAGTGCTGATATTTGTAGGAGTCGTGTCGCTGGATGAAGTTGGTTCTGAGCGAGTGCAGTGCTCTGGTGGAGGAATCCCATCTGCAGGGACTGCGACGCTGATGTTCTTTGAAGTAACCTTGAGTATGTCTGCTGAGGGTGGCGAATCAGTGAGGATAAGACTGGGCATGTTGTTGATTCTGAAGAGCTCATTGATAATGGAGTTGAAGGTTCCTGGAGTTGCCATATTCTGAGTGTGCGCATACATCATGCAGCAGCAGATCTTTGTTGGAACACTGTGAGGTAGTGAAGAAAGCATGTTGGTGGAAAATGAGGGTAGCGTGGCCTTGAGAATTTTGATGGTATCAACATGTAGTTTGGTGATGGCAGCGTATGCTGGTAACCTTGTAGATGGTTTCTTTTGTTCTTCTGGGTTTATCTTGAGGATTTCTCTTGTTATAGGACACTTGGCAGCAAGAGTGTGGTGGTCGCTCTTACAGTTCAAGCATTTAGGTAGAGTGGTGGTGGAGCAGGCCTTGAAGTCGTGTCCATCACAGCCACAGGTAGAGTAGTATTTTTGTCTTTGATCGGGCAGTCCATAGTGGTATGAAGATAAGAGTAGCAGTTTTAGCAGTGCGTGATGTGTTGATAAATTTCGACTTCGATGTAATGTGGAAGTAGAGTCGGCCATGCCGTCAGCTTGGGCATCCAAGTTTACGTCAATGAAGGTGATCTTTAGCATTGACGAAGCCCTAGGGATTTTGGTGATGTGATACACGGTAAACCAGGGATTCCTATCTTCTATTGAAGTCCTGAGTTCATCTATGCGTTGAGTAGTAATCAGCCTGTCAAGTCGTTTGAGGAAGACAGTCCTCTTGATTGGAAAAGACATTCTTTTGAATCCCCGTTCAGCAAGAGTGGATGTGGCAATAATAGTGATGAGTTTTTTGGGCCTCGATATCGTCGTTGCAGGACGACAATAAAGGCGTCATTTAGCGAGAGAATCGCATTGAACTTGACCTGCAAGCTACCCCTGACGGCAGTTGCAAGTGCTAGTTTGGATGAATCGTTTACTGTCCCACTGCTGGGTTTGATCTTCACACGACTGGAGTAGTTCATCGTGGTTCACCATAGATGAAGACGGTGCGCAGAGGTAAAGGTTCCCCTCCCCAACGGGGATCGTAGGGAGACGGAGAGTGATGTCTATAACTGTCAAAATGTCTCATAATGATTACGAAACAACACACCCATGACTGGCTTCTTACATTACCATTCATAACTGCTACCATACGTCAGTTCCGTAACTTCCGCTGAACATTACCACCACGATTGCCGCCGTATGTTACCATTCATAATTACAATACAAATACTAATTTTTGTTTATGCGGTACATAAATAATTTGGTTTACGTGTAATAGAACATTGGTAGGCACAAAAGAAAGCCACAGATATGCAATGCATTTCGGGCAGTGGTACATCACTACCATGACTCCCACCATACACTACCACAATTACTGCTGCTGTACATCAGTAACTTGACTCCCACCAAACATTACTACCATGACTACTACCATACACCACCACCACGACGACCACCAAACATAACTTCCATGAATATCACTATATATCTCCAACATATCTGCCACTATAAATCTATGCTAAATCCTGCTGCCGGATAGACAACATGTAACAAATTTAGAATATCGTATCGAAGACCTAGCTGGAGAGGCCTGAACACAACGATAAAAAGTTGATCTTGACTGAAGGTCTGGGAAGAAAAGTGGAACAAACGAAAGGTGCAACACCTAGTGTTGCCTGTGTTTCCTGGTCTATACAAAGGTCAGTCCCGAGGAATAGGGAAGGTTGGGTTATGAAGGGAGGCAGACATGGACTAAGACGTGGTGAGGAAATATCCTAAGACTTTGTAAATGTAGTCCAAGATGGATTGAAATGTCGTTGTAAACTTTTCTCTCTCTCTCTCTCTCTCTCTCTCTCTCTCTCTCTCTCTCTCTCTCTCTCTCTCTCTCTCTCTCTCTCTCTCTCTCTCTCTCTCTTTCTCTCTCTCTCTTTCTCTCTCTCTCTTTCTCTCTCTCTCTCTCTTTCTCTCTCTCTCTCTCTCTTTCTCTCTCTCTCTTTCTCTCTCTCTCTCTCTCTCTTTCTCTCTCTCTCTCTCTCTCTTTCTCTCTCTCTCTCTCTCTCTCTCTCTCTCTCTCTCTCTCTCTCTCTTACACAGGGTTTGATAAGGTTAAGAGTCCCCAGCTTTATTCACAAGCTATTTACAGGTTAAGGATTCCTAACTTTATTGGCAAGCTAAGAGCTGTTACCTACATCAGCTCATTTGAAAGCATTTTTATTATAAGACATACAAGTAGGGAACAGGATGAAGTTGAAGCCCTCTGTGTGTGTGTGTGTGTGTGTGTGTGTGTGTGTGTGTGTGTGTGTGTGTTAGTTACCATTTTGTCCTAGGCACATGTCGATTAGACACTAGGCCTGTTGTATATGAGTACGTGTGTGTGTGTGTGTGTGTGTGTGTGTGTGTGTGTGTGTGTGTGTGTGTGTGTGTTAGTTACCATTTTGTCCT
This sequence comes from Cherax quadricarinatus, assembly GCF_038502225.1. Classification (NCBI taxonomy): domain Eukaryota; kingdom Metazoa; phylum Arthropoda; class Malacostraca; order Decapoda; family Parastacidae; genus Cherax; species Cherax quadricarinatus. The sequence goes on from NC_091306.1 coordinate 47,214,302, forward strand.
AGGCACATGTCGATTAGACACTAGGCCTGTTGTATATGAGTACGTGTGTGTGTGTGTGTGTGTGTGTGTGTGTGTGTGTGTGTGTGTGTGTGTGTGTAGGTGTGTGTGTGTGTAGGTGTGTGTGTGTGTGTAGGTGTGTGTGTGTGTGTAGGTGTGTGTGTAGGTGTGTGTAGGTGTGTGTAGGTGTGTGTGTGTAGGTGTGTGTGTGTGTGTAGGTGTGTGTGTGTGTAGGTGTGTGTGTGTGTAGGTGTGTGTGTGTGTAGGTGTGTGTGTGTGTAGGTGTGTGTGTGTGTAGGTGTGTGTGTGTGTAGGTGTGTGTGTGTAGGTGTGTGTGTGTAGGTGTGTGTGTGTAGGTGTGTGTGTGTAGGTGTGTGTGTGTAGGTGTGTGTGTGTAGGTGTGTGTGTAGGTGTGTGTGTGTAGGTGTGTGTGTGTAGGTGTGTGTGTGTAGGTGTGTGTGTGTGTAGGTGTGTGTGTGTAGGTGTGTGTGTAGGTGTGTGTGTAGGTGTGTGTAGGTGTGTGTAGGTGTGTGTAGGTGTGTGTGTAGGTGTGTGTGTGTGTGTGTGTGTGTGTGTGTGTGTGTGTGTGTCTGTGTCTGTGTCTGTCTGTCTGTCTGTCTGTCTGTCTGTCTGTCTGTCTGTCTCTCTCTCTCTCTCTCTCTCTATGTGCGGGTTATTTGTGTATTGTTTCAGTCACGGTACTGTACGTCTTTGTTCATTAACTTAGGAAACTCTTGATGTGTTCTTTGACAAGTGTTACTAGAAAATAGAAAATTCAATGTAAAGACTTATTAATAGGAAAATAATTCTGCAGATTCGTTGCCAGTGACTGAAGGTATTTAATTCCTGGGCGTAAAATACTGACGTAAACTTTTAATTGAAAAAAATAAATGAAACTTGCAAACAGTACCATGATTCTCACTGATAAAACTTGATAAACAGTAGTAAAACATGATTAACACTCATCAAACATGATTAACACTGATAAAACATGATTAACACTAATAAAACATGATTAACACTGATTAAACGTGATTAACAGTGATGAAACATGATTAAAACTGATTAAAACTGATTAAACGTGATTAACACTGATAAAACATGATTAACAGTGATGAAACATGATTGACACTTATAAAACACCATTAACACTATTAAAACATGATCATCGCTAATAAAACGTCATTAACACTAATAAAACATTAACACAAACAGAAATCACTAACACTGATAAACACTAATAAAAATCTTTAGTCGAATACGTCGATTCCAATTCAGAATTTTACCGACATTGTTAATAAAAGAATCATTTGATTCAGCCCAATTACTGGAGAATGACTTTTCTGATAAGCTTCAAACTTACACTGGTAATGAGCTTCGTGATGAGAAAGTTTGGAATCCACCTGACGCTAGAGAGGGGCTCTTGATCCAGGTAATTGGATCTGTGCTCCGGTTCCCTGAATTGAGCCTGAATACCTTCCATTCCCCCCCCCACAGGCGCTGTATAATCCTACGGGTTTAGCGCTCCCCCATGTTTATAATATATTTTAATTTGCCGTCTTAATGCAAAATGATGCTGGTCAATTATAATTGTAATTATTTTTATATTTAATATGGGTTATATATGTGTCAATTTACAAGTTTTATAGAAAAACCTATTATCAAATTGGGCCTTTTTGAAAAAAAAAAATACATTTTTATTGTTTTAGGACTGGAGAGAATTTTAGACTAGAAACCCGAAAGTTGAGAACTGAGTAATATTAAAAACTCGTGTATTTTTAGTGATTTTAAATTTTACAGACCCGGTTATATTGTTAGGTACAGTTTTTTTTTTCCCCTCCAAGGTTTATGTCGATAATTATAGAGCACCAATATTCATATTTTTATAGATGAAATTTGGGAAAATTTGAAATGTCGGTGTTTATGAAATTTTTTTTACGTGTCATTCGACTGACACGTAAGGTCCAGATGCCCCACAAGGCCTGGTCTCGGACCGGGCCACGGGGGCGTTGACCCCCGAAACCGCCCTCCAAGTATACTCAAGGTAATTGATAATGCGATGTATCTTAAACCATTGGTCTTTCTGAGGTAACAACCTCATGATTTTTCTTAGTGGAAGGTTTAAATTAGGTTTGGGTTTTCTATACCCTAATTTGTTATTTTTATTGAAATGCGGATATTATTTTCCATGTGATAACTTGTGAAAGCCTCTTCAAACCTACAACGCTGGAGACTTACGCCACACTCTCCACTATTCTTATTGCGTACAGTGAAGCACTGGGGGCGGGGGTTATGCAATACGGGGATATATTTCTCGGATCGCCCAGCAACCCATATACTTCACGTCAGTGCATTCAGTTCACTGCTAATAATACCCGAGAGAGACAGACAGACAGACAGACACAGAGAGAGACAGAGAGATATGATAAGATCATTTTGGGATTGCGTAATATACAATAAGCAAATTACTGAGGAAGAGTGACCATGAAAGCTAACATATTATTGTGACAAGATTTTAAATAACATAATATATTAGGCAGCTAGTGAAGCTGGATCTGCAAATAAATTGTTTTTGAGAATTGACAAGCTGTTAGCATGACAGCAGGGTAATATTTTGTGAGGGAGATTCAGGGAAACCGGTTAGCCGGACTTAAGTCCTGGAGGTGGGATGTACAGTGCCTGCACTCTAAAGGAGGGGTTTGAGATATTTGCTATTTGGAGGGACATCTAAAGTGTCGTATCTGCGCGTCTCTGCCAAGCCAGTGATAGTGGGAATGATGGTGAAAGTGTTTCTTTTTCGTATCACCCTGCCTCGGTGGGAGACGGCCAGCGTGTTAATTTTTTTATTAACCATCAGCATGTAGGTGAAGAGACGTAATTAAATAGAGATCACACTCTAGCAATACTGAACTTAGTATTTAGTCGAATCATGAAACGAGTTGGACTTAAAATCATGGCAGGTGAATGCAAAAGCTCCCGGGCCAGTGCGTTAACCACTGAACCAGCTGCCTTTAATAATATTCATCCAACTAGGGATGTTTCTATTCACCATAGGGAGGTTAGCATGAGCCACCACTGTGACTACAAATGCAGGTTTATACAAAATCCACAACAGGGTGATTGTGGACCCACTTGCCATTGGTTCAAAGTCCGTTCCACGATTGCAATCGTGTTGCTATGATTTTGTGAGTTATTCAGTAGAACGGAAAAAGAAATTCCCAATAATCTAAATCCACTTGCACAGAGATCTTGTTCTTACGGAAATAATATATATTCTTTTATATGATTTAGGAAATAACATAAAAACACATAAAAGGAATGATTAGATAAAAAAAAATATAATGGGTAAAAACAGTATTTTAGAAAAACAAAATGGGGGACAGATACAAAGAGTTGAATAACATAAGTGAAAATGGAATCAAATAGTTTGTGCCCAGAAGGAATATAATAAAATTAACAGAGAATGGTTTAATAGAAGACGTCCGGATGCTATGAGAAAAAACGTACTTTTATCTAATACAGGATATGGATTAAGCAAGAATTTTTTCAGAGATTTAAACAGTTCACAAACAAATGTACAGATTTAAGAAGAGAGGAAGAGCCAGATCTTGTATTCAAGTTACTAAATAGCAAAGTAAATATCATAGACTAAACACAAATGATACGGAAATAACACCAAACGGAGAATAATGAGAAAACCAAAGAGGAAGTAAACAAAAAACTTCTAGATACAGTCTGTAAAAAAAATCAACTAATACGTGTTACATAGAAAGATATGTATGTTTTTATTTGTTAATAAATGTGTTAACCACAGAGATATTACTGCATCCACCATCACACCACCACCACTACACTTACCACTACCACCACTACCACTACCACCACTACCACTACCACCACTACCACCACTACCACCACTACTACCACTACTTCACTAACACCACCTAATTACCACTAACATTACCTCATTACACCTCTACAACTCCCCACGGCAGCCGCCTCCCCCACGGCGTCAGAGCTCTACCTGTGTGTGAGCGGAGACGGAGAGGAGAGAAGTTTGGAGTGTAACACTGGCTGCAGCTTCCCGGAAGGTTCAATCTGGCCATGGTAAAGATGAGTAAAAACTGCAGCAATAAGTCAAGGTCACTTCCGGCAACGTTTTGTATTTTAGCATTACAACCATAACACCAGTGTTAACACCAGTGTTGTTAACACCAGTGTTGTTAACACCAGTGTTAACACCAGTGTTGTGTACACTGTGTACACTGTGTTGTGTACACTGTACACTGTGTACACTGTTGTGTACACTGTGTGTACACTGTGTACACTGTTGTGTACACTGTGTGTACACTATGTACACTGTGTTGTGTACACTGTGTTGTGTACACTGTGTGTACACTGTGTTGTGTACACTGTGTTGTGTGTACACTGTGTGTACACTGTTGTGTGTACACTGTGTGTACACTGTGTTGAGTGTACACTGTGTGTACACTGTGTTCTGTGTACACTGTGTTGTGTGTACACTGTGTACACTGTTGTGTGTACACTGTGTACACTGTTGTGTACACTGTGTGTACACTATGTACACTGTGTTGTGTACACTGTGTTGTGTACACTGTGTTGTGTACACTGTGTGTACACTGTTGTGTACACTGTTGTGTACACTGTTGTGTACACTGTGTACACTGTGTGTACACTGTTGTGTACACTGTGTGTACACTGTGTTGTGTGTACACTGTTGTGTGTACACTGTGTTGTGTGTACACTGTGTTGTGTGTACACTGTGTGTACACTGTTGTGTGTACACTGTGTGTACACTGTTGTGTACACTGTGTGTACACTGTTGTGTACACTGTGTGTACACTGTTGTGTACACTGTGTGTACACTGTTGTGTACACTGTGTGTACACTGTTGTGTACACTGTTGTTTACACTGTGTACACCGTGTACACTGTGTTGTGTAGACTGTGTACACTGTTGTGTAGACTGTGTACACTGTTGTGTAGACTGTGTACACTGTCTTGTGTACACTGTGTTGTGTACACTGTGTTGTGTACACTGTACTCACCTAGTTGTACTCACCTAGTTGAGGTTGCGGGGGTCGAGTCCGAGCTCCTGGCCCCGCCTCTTCACTGATCGCTACTAGGTCACTCTCCCTGAGCCGTGAGCTTTATCATACCTCTGCTTAAAGCTATGTATGGATCCTGCCTCCACTACATCGCTTCCCAAACTATTCCACTTACTGACTACTCTGTGGCTGAAGAAATACTTCCTAACATCCCTGTGATTCATCTGTGTCTTCAGCTTCCAACTGTGTCCCCTTGTTACTGTGTCCAATCTCTGGAACATCCTGTCTTTGTCCACCTTGTCAATTCCTCTCAGTATTTTGTATGTCGTTATCATGTCCCCCCTATCTCTCCTGTCCTCCAGTGTCGTCAGGTTGATTTCCCTTAACCTCTCCTCGTAGGACATACCTCTTAGCTCTGGGACTAGTCTTGTTGCAAACCTTTGCACTTTCTCTAGTTTCTTCACGTGCTTGGCTAGGTGTGGGTTCCAAACTGGTGCCGCATACTCCAATATGGGCCTAACATACACGGTGTACAGGGTCCTGAATGATTCCTTATTAAGATGTCGGAATGCTGTTCTGAGGTTTGCTAGGCGCCCATATGCTGCAGCAGTTATTTGGTTGATGTGCGCTTCAGGAGATGTGCCTGGTGTTATACTCACCCCAAGATCTTTTTCCTTGAGTGAGGTTTGTAGTCTCTGATCCCCTAGACTGTACTCCGTCTGCGGCCTTCTTTGCCCTTCCCCAATCTTCATGACTTTGCACTTGGTGGGATTGAACTCCAGGAGCCAATTGCTGGACCAGGTCTGTGTTGTGTACACTGTGTACACTGTGTTGTGTACACTGTGTACACTGTGTTGTGTACACTGTGTACACTGTGTTGTGTACACTGTTGTGTACACTGTGTTGTGTACACTGTGTACACTGTTGTGTACACTGTGTACACTGTGTTGTGTACACTGTGTTGTGTACACTGTGTACACTGCGTTGTGTACACCGTGTACACTGTTGTGTACACCGTGAACACTGTTGTTTACACCGTGTACACTGTTGTGTACACCGTGTACACTGTTGTGTACACCGTGTACACTTGTGTACACCGTGTACACTGTGTTGTGCACACCGTGTACACTGTTGTGTACACCGTGTACACTGTGTTGTGTACACTGTGTTGTGTACACTGTGTTGTGTACACTGTGTTCACTGTGTACACTGTTGTGTAGACTGTGTACACTGTTGTGTACACTGTACTGTTGTGTACACTGTGTACACTATGTTTACACTATGTTGTGTACACTGTTGTGTACACTGTACATTTGTGTGCACTGTGATGTGTACACTTGTGTTCACTGTTGTATACACTGTTGTGTAATCTGTGATGTGTACACTGGTGTACACTGTGTACACTGGTGTACACTGTGTACACTGGTGTACACTGGGTACACTTGTGTGCACTGTGATGTGTACACTGGTGTACACTGTGCACACTTGTGTATACTGTTGTGTGCACTGTGTTGTATACACTTCATTGTGTACACTGTGATGTGTACACTTGTGTGCGCTGTGTTGTATACACTGTGTTGTATACACTGTGTTGTATACACCGTCCTGTATACACTGTGTTGTATACACTGTGTTGTTTGCACTGTATTGTAGACACTATCTGTAGACAAGAGGTGTAGATATTGAGTGATGTAAATTTGTGGTGTAGACATTGAAAGATATGTATCCACAAGTGGTGTAGACATCGAGTGATGTAGACAAATGTGGTGTAGACACAATTGATTTAGTGAATGGTGAAGACATTGGTGTAGACATAAGTTGTGTAGACACAAGTGGTAGACGCTGAATGATGTAGACACTGAAGGTGTAGACAGGGAAGGCAGAGTGGTTAAGATACTGATTCGTGTAGACTTAAGTGATATATACAAATGTTATATAGACTCTGGGTGGTGTAGACACTCAGTAAACACAGTTCGCATCTTTAGTCGAATACAGAAGAGACAGCAGAAACAGTGGAGACACAGAGACGTAGTGATCAGTAGAGGACATTCATAATAATGAAGCCTCAAAGAAAGTGAAAGAAAATGATGATCTATAACTCCGTGAAAAATGAGGTCCAGAAGAAAGTGAAAAGAGAGAGAGAGAGAGAGAGAGAGAGCAAGCAACATAATGGCAGAGGTCAACTCAAATACTACACGAGTGAAGCCGCTGAGAAAAAGTGAAAACTTGGGATGAAAGTGAGTGGTACACAGTTACAACAGATAATGGTCTATTGAGAAGATGAGCCAAAACTGCTTTAAAAACGATCTGCAGTGAAAGTGTTACTTCGTGTCCCACACAGTGAAGATGTTCGTGAGAAACTGAGGCTCAAGAGAAACTAATTCCCATAAGGTTCATGAAATGAATTTCCAGACTAAGACACGTGTGTAACAGTTGAAGTGTTTCGCCCACCCAGTTTCTTCAGGCGTAGTAAAGACGACGTAATCAGTGCATCAACTATGGGAAATAGTTTTTTAGGTGGTCATTCCCCCAGCCTGGGAAAGTGTTCATCTCCATACTCTGGAACAATATGAAGCTGAAGCATGAGAATGGAGACTTATATACTGACGAAGGTGAGGCGTGAAGGTCTGGTTGATGCAGCAGACGGGTGGCCACTAGTAGATTTCCAGTTGAAGATAACATATTGCCCTCGAGATGAAGCCAAGAATCCGGAGGGGTCATGCAGTGCTGGGGGACGGGGAGAGGATCATAATTGTTATATGAAAGGTGAGTTTGATCTAACTTCTTGCATTAAGAGCCCTTCGCCAGTATCAGTTCATCCTGTGAGTTTGTGTAACCTGATAGCTGCATGTAAGCTGCCAGGTAGCTGCCTGGCTACTGCCCTGCTGCTGCCTGGCTGCTGCCTGGTAGCTGCCTGGTAGCTGTCATGTAGCTGCCATGTAGCTGCCTGGTAGCTACCATGTAGCTGCCTGCTTCCTTCCTGGTAGCTGCCATGTAGCTTCCTGGTAGCTGCCAGGTAGCTTCCTGGTAGCTGCCAGGTAGCTGTCTGGTAGCTGCATGGCTGCTGCCATATAGCTGCCGGGTAGCTGCCTGGTTCCGTCTGGTGGCTGCCATGTAGCTTCCTGGTAGCAGATTGCTTCAAGGTTGTTGCCAGATAGTTGCCATGTAGCTGCCATGTAGTTGCCAGATAGCTGCCAAGAAACTGCTACATAGCTGCCTGGTAGCTGCCATGAAACTGGGAGATAGTTGCCAGGTAGCTACCATGTAGCTGCCAGGTAGCAGTCTGGTAGCGTCCAGGTAGCTGTTAGGTAGTTGTCTATTAGCGTCCTGGTAATTGCTTGGTAGCTGCCTGGGAGCGTCCTGGCAGCTGCCTGGTAGTTGCCAGGTAGCTCTTATGTAGCTGCCTGGTAGTTGCTTTGGAGCTGCGTGTGTTATGTCTGCATCTTGATATTCAGATACTCAGACGTTTTATTGATAAAGCTGATACATACACTTTTGTCTAAAAATATAGTAAAGTGATATATGGAGAATGTTGAACAGACATTTCATGAGGTTAACTTTAAATATTTTTTTGAGTTACTGTTATTATTCTTCAATATTCGTGAGTAATGAGTCTCTTGCACAAGATGTAGGTTTTACCTAAACTAACAAAAACACTGTATATATTTAAATCTCTGCCGGAATGCGAGAAATAAATTATATGAGAAAAGTTGTGTTGTGATTTGTACAGTTATTGAGTGATGTGTGTATTGTACACAGTGGCGGCTCGTCCATTGGAGCTGCACAGCTGCAGTCCCCCTAGATGCTCACTGCCAAACGTATGACTTCATTAACCTTACGCTAAAATAATTGGAACTGACAAATGTATTACAGAAAAAATCTTTTGTATGTTGTTTTCAATGTATCAATAAGCTAATTTTTTGTTGCTGTTGAAACGAGATAATAGAAGTTTGATGCGGTACGATAGTATAGGTATTACTGGGTTACGAGCCGCCACTGATTGTACATGAAAACTGTCAGATTCATAAATGGTCCAGTCAACATGGTGTAACCAATGTTCTCCTTTCCCACGGTCTTCCAGACTGGCTGGATTATTATTATCATGGGGAGCGCTAAACCCGTAGGATTATACAGCGCCTTGGGGGAGGATTTGAAGGTATTCAGGCTCAGTTCAGGGAACCGGAGCACAGATCCAATTCCCTAGATCAAGAGCCCCTCACCAGCATCAAGGAACCTCCCTTGAGGGGAGATTTGCTGGAGCCAAGGAGGAGGCATGACCTCCTTACCAGTACTCTGCGTTGTCACTTGTTGGTTAAGATGCTTTGTATCATTAGTGTTTTGTGAATGGGTGTGAACGATGTTTGTCATATTTTGTTCGTCCTCGCCATAAATCTGAAAGAGTTTATGGAAGCCTACCACTCAACGAGCTCCCGTTTTCTTTCTCTCTCACTTAGTTGATGGTTATCCTTGATCCAGGTAGGACGTTCTGCTGTCACTGCTGTCCTTACTGTCCACTCTAGGCCTTTTCTTCATTTTCCAGTGTTTTTCAAGGTGTTATATATCCTTACACATCTCTGGAGGCGAGTCGGAGTGTGTATTGGTGTTCCTGTGGGTTTATCTCACAAGGCTCGTTGGTTGGATGCATTTTAGCATTTTGTGGATTCTAGGATGTTCCTGCTATGACATGCTGTTTAGAACCTGAATCCAAATGTTATAGGTTTTCCCATTATAGGTGCATGTCACTCTGTTGTTGGGGCTTTATATGTCCACCTTAGGATGTTTTACGGTTGATATTGATGTTGTACAGGCGATATTAATGTTTGACTGTCGATACTGATGTTTGATAGTCGATATTGATGTTTTACAGTTCATATTGACGTTTGACTTCCGATATTGATGTTTGACGGCTGATATTGATGTTGGACAGTCGATATTGATGTTTGACAGTCAATATTGATGTCTGTCAGCAGATATTAATGTTTGAGATAGAGAATGGGATGAAGGAAAAATATAAAAGTATTCTCGAGACACTGCAGGAGGAGAATCAGGAGAGAGAAAGGAAGAAGAGGTATCTCTGATGAACAAGGAACGTCTGTAACCGAGAAGGAATGTGCAGGCAGCAGAGAGCAGGGGCATGCAGCAGGAGACAGGTTTAGACAACGGCGGGCAGGAGATTGCAGCAGGAGGCGGGTGTATACAGGGTCGGGCACGTGTAACAAACAGAGGGCTGGTGCTTGCAATAGGAGGCGATGTAAGCAGTGGCGGGCAGGTGTAGGAAACATGGAGCAGGTGTACGAAGGAGAGGCAGAGGAAGGCAGCGAGGGAGTGAGGAAGAGTACGTAACAGAGGCAGGTGTAGGCAGTAGGAGCAGGTGTTGGTAACAAGTGTGAGCAGCAGGGGCAATTGCGAGCACCAAGTATGAGCAGCTGGGGTTAGGTATTAGCAGAAGGGGTTAGGTGTGAGCAGCTGCTTCGTAGGTGAGAGTAACAGTGGTTAGGTGTGAGCAGCAGTTAAGACCGTGGAGTTACTGGTATGGGTAGGAGCGACACTTACGACCAATGTGTTGATCATACTGCAATTACTCGCGCCTTCTCAAAACCTTTATATATTGCTACTTTATTTTATAGTATTTGAGGCGTGGAGGACACACACACATCTCCTGCACGGGATGTTTCCGTACACCTGCTGTCCCTGTTCACCTAGCGATAAGTAGGTACCTGGGTGTTAGTCGACTGTTGTGGGTTGCATCCTGGGGTGGTGGTAGTATACCTCAAATACGGCTGGCCTGTGAAATGAGCTGAGGCAGGATAACAGCTCTTAGCTGGTAAAATTAATCTGTGTTAAAAGGGCGGCTCCCTTGTTGGTTCATATTTTTAAAGCTTATCGACTACAAGGGCCATAAAGACTTCATGTAATTTAGTTCATCACTGGTCAAGAATTTTTGTATCCCTTAAATAAGAACTATAATAAACTCTATACACACACACACACACACACACACACACACACACACACACACACACACACACAAGACACATGGTTTTGTTTTGTATTATATATACTATTGCGACTTCTTAATACTGTTGTTCATCATTTTTATTAATAATATAAAGTAAATATGGGAAAGACAGATTATTTATAAAATGACATTGCTTTCCATTGCAGTGATTGCAGCAGAGGCAAATGCCCATTTATTAATGTCTGGCAAATAGAGTGAAAGAATGAAGATTTTCATCTATTGTCCAGAATATATCACGTCATCCATTGTCCACCAGATATTGCCACAGACTTTCCATGAAGGATTTAAGATCAAAACTTCCTGAAAAAGTTTGTGGTTTTATTTTCAGAATATTGTTATATATGTCTAAAATGAGGCGTCAAAGCTTCTATTTTTAGGATTTATAATATATAGTATCTGTAAAATATCATGTAACGCAAATTACACGTTTCACAAGAGTCAGAATATATAATCGAAAAGGCAGGCCCAAGTTTGGTTTTAAAATTCAAATCTCGTCTATTACAGCAAGGTAATTTAACACTTTTACCTCCAGTCAGTGATGCTTTACTCTGTAGAGACTGAACTGAATTCAGCAAATATACATAGATAAACCTTACGGTACATATATCCTTGTAGAGGATATTTTTAAAAACTGTCTACTAAATGAGTCCTTAATGGCTAGCTTTCCTTTGAAATTTAACAAGAATTTTGACAGTTTTTTAAACTGGTCTTATATAAAAAATTTATTTGAAGCATTTATTCTTGAAAAGCCAAACCTGTGGTATCATAACTATTTTAACTTGATCATTGAGCAGGGATCGGTACAGGATAAATCCCAGAAGGAAGCAGTAAATAAGGCAAGTCTTGAGGTAAGACGGAAATCATTTGTATAGTTACACTTAACTGTCTATAATTCATATTACATATTCTTGTTAGGGTTTTTTGACCTTTGTAATTATTAACGCGCGAGGTATTTCGTGGAGGTTACATACACGTATATTATTTATTTCTTTATTGATTATAAGCAACTTGGACCTGTTAATACAAATAATATCGTGTAAGCTGCGATGTTTTAGTCTGGAGGCAGTAACAAACAATGCAAGGGCTTTGAGAGAGCTAAAAATCATTCAGTTTTTTTAATGCTGTGTGGTACTGCCAAGAGGGTGTGCCGGTGAGAGGTTACGTTCCAGGTAGTGAGGGAGTGTTGGCGATGTTCTTAGTAATGAAGGACTGGTGGTGAAGTTCTCAGTAAAGAGAAGATGCAGAAGTTCCAGTAAGTTAAATGTAAAATGTTTTGAGATTGATACTGGCGAGAATTTTGGGCTTTTATATTTTTAAGAGATGCATACTATTAACTTGTGATTCTTATGTAAATGTACAGCATGTTCCCTTTTACCTTAAATTTTTTAAGAATATTTGTCAGTTACGAGCACAAATATTCTAAAACACCTTTGTAGATATTTATTGACATAGCTGGAAACAGTATCAGATGCACAGGAGTTACTACGCTATGTCAAACCAGATGGTTTATTTGAAGGCTTATATAATCATGCCAAAAGCAATTTGAGGATAACGGACGGGATCATGAGCAGATACGTTATCCCCAAGAAAGTCAATTTTGTAGTTTAGTACACGAAACTCACACGAAAAACAAATCTGATAATGTGAATTTTTAAAAATAATTTCCTTAACCTCGTCAGTAGGAAAATACAAAACTAATTCAGAGAGACCATATAGACTCTATTGAGAAAAAATTAGTTATGGGAGAGATTACACGACTAGAGCTTTCATCATAGTCTTCAGTGATATTTAAAATTTTATTATTTAGTTAAATTTTAATTCACTGCCTTTTCTTTAAACAATAATGTTGATGATACACTTAAAGGCGAGATCTAATTCATCCTAAGTGATATAAACTCAATATCCGGAACAAAAAGATAACCAGTCTAAAATACTACAAGACACATAATAGGACCACTGATTGTTTCACAACAATGTTAGTCAAGTAGTTAGTTAAACGATCACAACACCAGCGTCTCTTGTCAGGGAGGTCTACCTGGAGTCTACCTGGAGGGTATTCCGGGGATCAACGCCCCCGCGGCCCGGTCCACGACCAACCATGCTGTTACTGCTGGCCGCACGTAGTCCAACGTACGAACCACAGCCCAGCTGAACCGGCATCGACTTTAAGTATCTGTCCAGCTCCCTCTTGAAGGCAGCCAGGGGCCTATTGGTAATTCCCCTTATGCTTGGTGGGAGGCTGTTGAACAGTCTTGGGCCCCGGACACTTATGGTGTTTTCTCATAGTGTACGAATGGCGCCCCTGGTTTTCATTGCGGGTATTTTGCATCGCCTGCCCAGTCTTTTACTTTGGTAGGAAGTGATTTCTGTGTGGAAATTCGGGACCATTCCTTCTAGGATTTTCCAAGTGTAGATTATGATACATCTCTCTCGCGTTCCAGCGAGTACAAGTCAAGTGCTTCCAAGCGTTCCCAGTAGTTGAGGTGTTTGATGGAACTTATATGTGCAGTAAAGGTTCTCTGGACACTCCCTAGATCTGCAAATTCACCTGCTTTGAACGGAGATGTTAGTGTACAACAGTATTCTAGGATAGAGAGATAAGATTAAGGTAAGATAAGATTTCGTTCGGATTTTTAACCCCGGAGGGTTAGCCACCCAGGATAACCCAAGAAAGTCAGTGCGTCATCGAGGACTGTCTAACTTATTTCCATTGGGGTCCTTAATCTTGTCCCCCAGGATGCGACCCACACCAGTCGACTAACACCGAGGTACCTATTTGCTGCTAGGTGAACAGGACAACAGGTGTAAGGAAACGTGTCGAAATGTTTCCACCCGCCGGGAATCGAACCCGGGCCCTCCGTGTGTGAAGCGGGAGCTTGAGCCACCGGGCCACCAGCCACCAGGCCACCGGGCCTGGTGGTTTGAAAAGTGATTTGAAAAGGATCATCATTGGCTTGGCATCACTTGTTTTGAACGTTCTCATTATCCATTCTATCATTTTCTTTGCAGTTGAGATCGTGGCATTGTTGTGATCCTTGAAAGTGAGATCCTCAGATATTACCACTCCCAGGTCCTTCACATTATTTTTCCGCTCTATTGTATGATCAGGATTTGTAGTATGTTCCGTTCTAGTTATCTCCTCCAGTTTTCCATAACCGAGTAGATGGAATTTGTCCTCATTGAACATCATTGTGTTCTCCGTTGCCCACTGGAAAACTTGGTTTATATTTTCTTGGATGTTAACCGTGTCTTCAATAAATGCAAAGGATGACACGGTGCTGTGGATAACATCTCTGTCTATGTCTGATATGAGGATGAGGAACAGGATGGGGGCGAGTACCGTGCCTTGTGGAACAGAGCTTTTCATCAAGGCAGCTTCCGGGAGAGGATCAATTTACAAATGCTAGATAAGGATATAGTAATGAACCTTATAAGGATAATGGATTCAGTTACAACAAAAATAAGTTGATTGCACAAATGGTGAATGAAATCACACGAGCAATGAAGTACTGGGCAAACCTACTACGTTGGTTTAGCAAGTTCCTTTGTTATTAATTTATAGCGAGCGAGGATAGGGTATTAGATTTTCTATTTAATGGATTTATTGATTAAATACATAGACGTTACTTGACCATTTAGTATAAAGCAGTGTAAACGATGCAAAGTCTTATATTTGTATGCTAACCCAAGTTGGACAGTAGGAACATAAGAAGAAGAATTCCTCGAACCTTCAAGGAACATGAAAGTCACTTCTTCAAGAAAATATATATAAAAGTATAAAGTAAAAATGGAGAAACAATACAAAACAATATCAGACTCAGATTGACAATGAAACTGTAACAAGCTAAAACTGAACTTAATCTGCACTAATACGATATTAAAAAAAGATATAGCTTACAGTAAGGAGTGAGAAAACTGAAGATGGAATATAATATAGTAATAAAGTTGGTAGAATTACTGACACTATGTAAAGTAAAAGGACACAAGTGCAACTAATGTGACATTTTATTGCGGCAACGTTTCGCTCTCCAGGAGCTTTATCAAGCCATTACAAACAATACATGTTTGTAGATGAATGGTTCAGAGAACCGACATGTTGATAAATTAGACACATGTGCAACTCTTGGGTATCTTTATTGAGGAAACGTTTCGCCACACAGTGGCTTCATCAGTCCATACATAGGAGAAACTTGAAGAACAGGAGGAGAATGAGGTAATCAGTCCCTCAACCTTGAGTCGATGTGTTCATCCATCAATCTGAGGGTATATAAAGGCTCAGAGTGAGGTGCATATATCCTTTTACTCGTGTACGAATTAATTGCTCTACCATATTGTATTACTACTACTACTATTGTCACTACTACTACTACTACTTTTGTCACTACTACTACTACTACTACTTTTGTCACTACTACTACTACTACTATTACTACTACTACTACTACTATTACTACTACTACTACTATTACTACTACTACTACTATTACTACTACTACTACTATTACTACTACTACTACTATTACTACTACTACTACTATTACTACTACTACTACTATTACTACTACTACTACTACTACTACTACTACTACTACTACCACTACCACTAGTGAACATCTAAATGGTACCTCACTAGCACTGCACCTCACTCTGAGCCTTTGTATACCCTCTGTGTCCATGTATTGTTTGTAATGGCTTGATAAAGCTCCTGGAGAGCGAAACGTTGCCACAATAAAATGTCACATTAGTTGCACTTGTGTCCTTTTACTTTACAAATATATTTCTACAAGTACATGTACAAGGTATAAAGGCCTAGCTGACATTAGTGACTGCTACTGTATAGAACGCCTCTTGTTATGCAGAACATTTCGGGCAAATTAGGTGAGTTTTGTTCCGGGATGCGACCCACACCAGTCGACTAAAACCCAGGTACCAATTTTACTGACTGGGAACATAGACAACCAGTGTAAGGAAACACGCCCAATGTGTCTACCCTCGCCGGGAATCGAACCCAGACGCTCACCGTGTGAAGCGAGAACTTCAGCCACCAAGCCACGGGGCACTATACCCACGGAACACAAAGCCTTTAAAAAACAAACTAAAGACTTCCTCTATATAACTGAACACGCAATACTTCCATTTTAATAAAGAAAATCATCCAGAATATTAGAATAATAAAATCTGGTAATATCACAGGAGGAAACCAAAAAACGCCCACATTAAAACACTAAAAAAATTTAATAATAAATCAATATAAACATGTGACTTGTAGATGAATGGTTCAAAGAACCGACACGTTGTTAAATTAGACACATGTGCAACTCTTGGGTATCTTTATTTAGGAAACGTTTCGCCACACAGTGGCTTCATCAGTCCATACAAAGGATAAACTTGAAGAACAGGAGGAGAATGAGGTAAATGTGGTCAGTCCATCAATCTTGAATAATTTAACAATCTGACTTAGTCAAGTAGAGGATATCAAAAAAGACGACGGAAAAGTAACGCTCAGCTACAGACCGATGTCATTGTTAAATGTTTGAAGCTTATTTTTGGGAATAAAACAAAAAAATGGTCTGCCAGGCTGCATTTTCCATGGCCACAAGAAAGTCTTCGACAAATCAAAAAATCTAAGAAAAACGGGCAGGTATGACGCAAAAAATGAATAAAGACATATCTGAATAGCTAAATAATTAAGGTCATGTGGTCAGTGTTGCAGTGGTAAGTGTTGCAGTGGTCAGTGTTGCAGTGGTCAGTGTTGCAGTGGTCAGTGTTGCAGTGGTTAGTGTTGCAGTGGTTAGTGTTGCAGTGGTTAGTGTTGCAGTGGTCAGCGCTGCAGTGGTCAGTGTTGCAGTGGTCAGTGTTGCAGTGGTCAGCGTTGCAGTGGTCAGCGTTGCAGTGGTCAGCGTTGCATTGGTCAGTGTTGCAGTGGTCAGTGTTGCAGTGGTCAGTGTTGTAGTGGTCAGTGTTGCAGTGGTCAGCGTTGCAGTGGTCAGCGTTGCAGTGGTCAGCGTTGCAGTGGTCAGCGTTGCAGTGGTCAGTGTTGCAGTGGTCAGTGTTGTAGTGGTCAGTGTTGCAGTGGTCAGCGTTGCAGTGGCCAGCGTTGCAGTGGTCAGCGTTGCAGTGGTCAGCGTTGCAGTGGTCAGCGTTGCAGTGGTCAGCGTTGCAGTGGTCAGTGTTGTAGTGGTCAGTGTTGCAGTGGTCAGCGTTGCAGTGGTCAGCGTTGCAGTGGTCAGCGTTGCAGTGGTCAGCGTTGCAGTGGTCAGCGTTGCAGTGGTCAGTGTTGCAGTGGTCAGTGTTGTAGTGGTCAGTGTTGCAGTGGTCAGCGTTGCAGTGGTCAGCGTTGCAGTGGTCAGCGTTGCAGTGGTCAGCGTTGCAGTGGTCAGTGTTGCAGTGGTCAGTGTTGTAGTGGTCAGTGTTGCAGTGGTCAGTGTTGCAGTGGTCAGCGTTGCAGTGGTCAGTGTTGCAGTGGTCAGTGTTGCAGTGGTCAGCGTTGTAGTGGTCAGTGTTGCAGTGGTCAGTGTTGCAGTGGTCAGCGTTGCAGTGGTCAGTGTTGCAGTGGTCAGTGTTGCAGTGGTCAGTGTTGTAGTGGTCAGTGTTGCAGTGGTCAGTGTTGCAGTGGTCAGTGTTGCAGTGGTCAGCGTTGCAGTGGTCAGCGTTGCAGTGGTCAGTGTTGCAGTGGTCAGTGTTGCAGTGGTCAGCGTTGTAGTGGTCAGTGTTGCAGTGGTCAGCGTTGCAGTGGTCAGTGTTGCAGTGGTCAGCGTTGCAGTGGTCAGTGTTGCAGTGGTCAGTGTTGCAGTGGTCAGTGTTGCAGTGGTCAGCGTTGCAGTGGTCAGTGTTGCAGTGGTCAGCGTTGCAGTGGTCAGTGTTGCAGTGGTCAGTGTTGCAGTGGTCAGTGTTGCAGTGGTCAGTGTTGCAGTGGTCAGTGTTGTAGTGGTCAGTGTTGCAGTGGTCAGCGTTGCAGTGGTCAGTGTTGCAGTGGTCAGCGTTGCAGTGGTCAGTGTTGCAGTGGTCAGTGTTGCAGTGGTCAGTGTTGCAGTGGTCAGTGTTGCAGTGGTCACTGTTACAGTGGTAATGTGCCCGATTATAATTTTCACTCCGGATTCCACACTTTAGAAGGACCCTTATAACAGTAGTGACATATTATTGCTTTAGCAAAATAACACACTGTCAAGCAAGATCTAAATAACGCTTTTTGTTGTCAAGAGTTTTAATAGCATTTTACATGACGGAATTCTTAATAACGCTTCCTGGTGTGAGGGAGTTCTTAATACTTCCTGGTGTGAGGGAGTTCTTAATACATCCTGGTGTGAGGGAGTTCTTAATACATCCTGGTGTGAGGGAGTTCTTAATACTTCCTGGTGTGAGGGAGTTCTTAATACATACTGGTGTGAGGGAGTTCTTAATACTTCCTGGTGTGAGGGAGTTTTTAATACATCCTGGTGTGAGGGAGTTCTTAATACTTCCTGGTGTGAGGGAGTTCTTAATACATCCTGGTGTGAGGGAGATCTTAATACATCCTGGTGTGAGGGAGTTCTTAATACATCCTGGTGTGAGGGAGTTCTTAATACATCCTGGTGTGAGGGAGTTCTTAATACATCCTGGTGTGAGGGAGTTCTTAATACTTCCTGGTGTGATGGAGTTCTTAATACATCCTGGTGTGAGGGAGTTCTTAATACATCCTGGTGTGAGGGAGTTCTTAATACATCCTGGTGTGAGGGAGTTCTTAATACATCCTGGTGTGAGGGAGTTCTTAATACATCCTGGTGTGAGGGAGTTCTTAATACATCCTGGTGTGAGGGAGTTCTTAATACATCCTGGTGTGAGGGAGTTCTTAATACTTCCTGGTGTGAGGGAGTTCTTAATACATACTGGTGTGAGGGAGTTTTTAATACTTCCTGGTGAGAGGGAGTTCTTAATACATCCTGGTGTGAGGGAGTTCTTAATACATCCTGGTGTGAGGGAGTTCTTAATACATCCTGGTGTGAGGGAGTTCTTAATACATCCTGGTGTGAGGGAGTTCTTAATACAACCTGGTGTGAGGGAGTTCTTAATACATCCTGGTGTGAGGGAGTTCTTAATACTTCCTGGTGTGAGGGAGTTCTTAATACATCTTGGTGTGAGGGAGTTCTTAATACATCCTTGTGTGAGGGAGTTCGTAATACATATTGGTGTGAGGGAGTTCTTAATACATCCTGGTGTGAGGGAGTTCTTAGTATTTCCTTGTGTGAGGGAGTTCTTAATACATCCTGGTGTGAGGGAGTTTTTAATACTTCCTGGTGTGAGGGAGTTCTTAATACCTCCTGGTGTGAGGGAGTTCTTTGTATTTCCTGGTGTGAGGGAGTTCTTAATACATCCTGGTGTGAGGGAGTTCTTAATGCTTTCTGGTGTGAGGGAGTTCTTAATACATCCTGGTGTGAGGGAGTTCTTAATGCTTTCTGGTGTGAGGGAGTTCTTAATGCTTCCTTGTGTGAGGGAGTTCATAATGCTTCCTTGTGTGAGGGAGTTCTTAATGCTTCCTGGTGTGAGGGAGTTCATAATGCTTCCTGGTGTGAGGGAGTTCATAATGCTTCCTGGTGTGAGGGAGTTCTTAATGCTTCCTGGTGTGAGGGAGTTCTTAATGCTTGCTGGTGTGAGGGAGTTCATAATGCTTGCTGGTGTGAGGGAGTTCATAATGCTTCCTGGTGTGAGGGAGTTCTTAATGCTTGCTGGTGTGAGGGAGTTCATAATGCTTGCTGGTGTGAGGGAGTTCATAATGCTTCCTGGTGTGAGGGAGTTCTTAATGCTTGCTGGTGTGAGGGAGTTCATAATGCTTGCTGGTGTGAGGGAGTTCATAATGCTTGCTGGTGTGAGGGAGTTCATAATGCTTCCTGGTGTGAGGGAGTTCTTAATGCTTGCTGGTGTGAGGGAGTTCATAATGCTTGCTGGTGTGAGGGAGTTCATAATGCTTGCTGGTGTGAGGGAGTTCATAATGCTTGCTGGTGTGAGGGAGTTCATAATGCTTGCTGGTGTGAGGGAGTTCTTAATGCTTGCTGGTGTGAGGGAGTTCTTAATGGCACTTCCTGGTGTGAGACAGTTCTTAATGGCACTTCCTGGTATGAGGTAGTTATTAATGACACTTCCTGGTGTAAGGGAGTTCTTAATGGCACTTCCTGGTGTGAGGGAATTCTTAATGCTTCCTGGTGTGAGGGAGTTCATAATGCTTCCTGGTGTGAGGGAGTTCATAATGCTTCCTGGTGTGAGGGAGTTCATAATGCTTCCTGGTGTGAGGGAGTTCTTAATGCTTCCTGGTGTGTGAGAGTTTTTAATACTTCCTGGTGTGAGGCAGTTCTTAATGACTCTGGTGTGAGGCAGTTCTTAACGGCACTTCCTGGTGTAACTGAATTCTTAATGCTTCCTGGTGTGCGAGAGTTCTTAACGGCACTTCCTGGTGTGAGGCAGTTCTTAATGACTCTGGTGTGAGGCAGTTCTTAACGGCACTTCCTGGTGTGAGGCAGTTCTTGATGGCACTTCATGGTGTGAGGCAGTTCTTAACGATACGTTCTGCGTTAGGAAGTAGCACTTTCTATTATGATGGAGATCTAATCACACTTCCCTGTGTGAGACGTCTCTACGTAACTCTAGTAAGAGAGTCTTTTTTTCTGTCAAGTTATATAAGTCTCTAAATGTACCATCTTTTGACATAGTCTTTGTCAAATGCAATTTTGTGTCCGGCTTTTTCGATTGTCTGGTGTCGTATTTGGTTGTTTAAACAGGGGAAAGCACTAAACCCATAGGGGTCAAAGAGCATCTGGGGAATGGCAGGCTGTCAGGTTCGATCCAAGGAAGAGGAGAATATATCAAGCTTCTTTGGTCAAGAGCTCTTTATAAGTGTCAATGAATCTACTTTGAGAGGACCTGGTGTCAGAGAATTCTTTGTAATACTCCCTGGTGTCATAAGCTTCATTAAGCGCTACCTGATATGTCAAAGAATTCCTTGACTGCTAACTGGTGTGTCATAGGCTTCTTTGAGTGCTACTTGGTGTTACAGCCTTTTTTGAATATTGCCTGGTGACATAAGCTTCTTTCCGTACTGATACTGAAGCCTCTTTCCGTACTGATACTGAAGCCTCTTTCCGTACTGATACTGAAGCCTCTTTCCGTACTGATACTGAAGCCTCTTTCCGTACTGATACTGTAGGATTCTTTGAATATTACCTGGTGGCACTTGTTTAAAACTAAGTGTTTGTGTCGTGCCGAATAAGCAGAACTAGTCAATTAGCTTTAACTCGTTTAAAAGTAAGTCCTTTCTAAAATTTTCTCTTATACGTTTAAAGATATATATATTTGTTCATTTATGTTAATTTAAAAATTAATTTTATACCAATAGAACCTTAGAACATATCTATCCTTACTATAACAAGCGCAGTTCAATTTATTATCAGTTGCAGCTGGGATTTGGTTAGGTCATCCTTAACTCTTAGTTCATCTGTTCTAGCTAATTAGATAAATGAAATGTGCTCTCTCTCAGGTGGACCGCATTCTGCGGTCCAGTGGTCCACATTCAGCCCGTGGGCCGCATGTTACGTACATCTACCTCAGAATTGCAAATTCCTTCAGGAAATGTCTGAATATCTCATCTTGTCAGTGTGTTAAAAATTAAGTATATTGATAGTGTTTAGTTGATGCAGTGGTCACTGTCAGTAGCATGGTCAGTGAAAGATACAAGCTTTGTTAGTAACGTGGTCAGTGAAAGCTACAAGCTTTGTTAGTAACGTGGTTAGGGAAAGCTACAAGCTTTGTTAGTAACGTGGTCAGGGAAAGCTACAAGCTTTGTTAGTAACGTGGTTAGTGAAAGCTACAAGCTTTGTTAGTAACGTGGTTAGGGAAAGCTACAAGCTTTGTTAGTAACGTGGTCAGTGAAAGCTACAAGCTTTGTTAGTAACGTGGTCAGTGAAAGCTACAAGCTTTGTTAGTAACGTGGTTAGGGAAAGCTACAAGCTTTGTTAGTAACGTGGTCAGGGAAAGCTACAAGCTTTGTTAGTAACGTGGTTAGTGAAAGCTACAAGCTTTGTTAGTAACGTGGTTAGGGAAAGCTACAAGCTTTGTTAGTAACGTGGTTAGGGAAAGCTACAAGCTTTGTTAGTAACATGGTCAGTGAAAGCTACAAGCTTTGTTAGTAACGTGGTTAGGGAAAGCTACAAGCTTTGTTAGTAACATGGTCAGTGAAAGCTACAAGCTTTGTTAGTAACGTGGTTAGGGAAAGCTACAAGCTTTGTTAGTAACGTGGTCAGTGAAAGCTACAAGCTTTGTTAGTAACGTGGTCAGTGAAAGCTACAAGCTTTGTTAGTAACGTGGTTAGGGAAAGCTACAAGCTTTGTTAGTAACGTGGTTAGGGAAAGCTACAAGCTTTGTTATTAACGTGGTCAGTGAAAGCTACAAGCTTTGTTAGTAACGTGGTTAGGGAAAGCTACAAGCTTTGTTATTAACGTGGTCAGTGAAAGCTACAAGCTTTGTTAGTAACGTGGTCAGTGAAAGCTACAAGCTTTGTTAGTAACGTAGTGAAAGCTACAAGCTTTGTTAGTAACGTGGTCAATGAAAGCTACAATCTTTGTTAGTAACGTGGTCAGGGAAAGCTACATGTTTTGTTAGTAGCATGAAACTGGAAGCTACACGTTTTGTTAGCTTGGAAAGTGAAAGCTACCAACACTTAGAGAAGCAAGGAAACTGCAAGCTACAAGCTATGTTAATTGCGTGTAAAACTCAATAAACCAACTGTTTTAGTAACGTTGAAAGTAGAAGTTACAGGTTTTGTTAGAATCATGAAAAAAGCAAACTTCAAGCTCTTTCATTAACTTTAAAATTGGAAGTAACAAGTTTTGTTAGCAGCGTGGAAAGTGCAAAATACAAGATGTTTTAGCAGCGTTGAAAGTGAAAGCTGAAGGCTTTGTTAGTAGCGGAGAAAGTGAAAGGTGCGGACAATGTTATTAGCGGGGAAAGTGATTGTTAAATTCATCATCATCATCATCATTATGATTTCCATGACCTTCATGATCTTTTTCATGATCTTTATCCTCTTCATGATCTTCTTTGTGATCTTCACAATCTTCTTGAAATTTTTTTTATTAATACGAAGGAACCTCAGTCATCTTCAAAGTCTTTTTCATTTTTTCTTATTATTCACATTAAGTAAATCTCTGTTCATGAGACATTATAAAAAGTTTTATTATGTGCTTACTCATTATTTTCGACCTCTATTTCTTTTTTATTGTTCTAGATTTTATTTCTAGCACACCCAAGTTACACTTCCTCCAACAATTTCAAGGACTGTATTCTTTGTGCTGCAACGAATCTGTGTTATTTTTCCTGTAATTAAGTGTGACAGGTTGGAGAGCGTCCGTGAGATGATATCCCGAGGTGCTTATACCACTGGAGGAGATTTTGTTGATTGTTAAAACATTGTCACAAACATTGTGTGTTCGTATTGTCGTCCATAGTGTGTCTTTTCCTTGTTTCGCTGTGATTTTTAAATTATTTGTTGTTAGCAGCACGACCTTTATATCTTGTTACGTTTACGCGATTTCACCGATTAGTGTTTACAAGGGTTGAGTCTCAGTTCCTGACCCTGCTAGTGTCAGCTAGTTTACTACCAACGTTTCCTCTTTCTGCTCGTTCTACTGTTTACTACAGTGAGACTTAAGAAGTATTTCCTAATATTCATAACCTCATTTCAATCATTGTTTCGGAGTATTTTACTTTTTCTTACCATGTCTTTAATGGTACTTTATTAAATCTAAAACATAAGGGGAAAAGGCAGCTGGGATTGATGGGATAAAGATAGAAATGTTAAAAGCAGGTGGGATTATGCTTTTATTTAATAAATGTATGGAGTGGTTGGTGCTTTTATTTAATAAATGTAAGGAAGAGGGTAAGGTACCTAGGGATTGACAGAGAGCATACATAGCTCCTTTGTATAAAGGCAAAGGGGACAAAAGAGAGTGTAAAAATTATAGAGGAATAAGTCTGTTGAGTATACCTGGTAAAGTATATGGTAGAGTTATTATTGAAAGAATTAAGAGTAAGATGGAGAGTAGGATAGCAGATGAACAAGGAGGCTTTAGGTAAGGTAGGGGGTGTGTGGATCAAGTGTTTACAGTGAAACACATAAGTGAACAGTATTTAGATAAGGGTAAAGGTGTTTTTGTGGCATTTTTGGATTTTGAAAAGGCGTATGACAGGGTGGATAGGGGGGCAATGTGGCAGATGTTGCATGTGTGTGGAATAGGAGGTAGGTTACTGAAAGCAGTGAAGAGTTGTTATGAGGATAGCGAGGCTCAGGTTAGAGTATGTAGGAGAGAGGGAGATTATTTCCCAGTAAAAGTAGGCCTTAGACAAGGATGTGTGATGTCACCATGGTTGTTCAATATATTTATAGATGGGGTTGTAAGAGAAGTGAATGCGAGGGTCTTGGCAAGAGGTGTGGAGTTAAAAGATAAAGAATCTAACACAAAGTGGGAGTTGTCACAAAAAGTTTTTTCCAGGTATATAGAACAAAAGTTAGAGATAAGATAGGTCCACTTAAAAATAACTATGGGCATCTTACTGACAAAGAGAATGAAATGTGCTCGATTTTAAATAATTATTTTCTCTCGGTTTTTACACACTAATTATTTTTTATAGTGGGCCTGAAGAAAAATTATGTAACATCACAGTCACTAGTGAAATGGTTGTGAAGCAGATAGACAGACTGAAGCAAAATAAGTCACCGGGTCCTGATGAGCTTTTTCCAAGGGTTCTTAAGGAATGCAAAATGGAACTCTGTTAACCATTAACAATATTTTTAATTTATCTCTTCAAACAGGTGTAGTGTCTGATATGTGGAAGATGGCTAATGTAATTCCTCTATTCTTGGTCAGAAAAGTGGCAGATGCAGTTCAATGTAGATAAATGCAAGGTTCTGAAGCTTGGGAGTGTCCACAACCCTAGCACTTATAAGTTAAATAATGTAGAACTTAGCTATACAGATTGCGAAAAGGACTTGGGGGTTATGGTGAGCAGCAAACTTAAACCAAGACAACAATGCCTAAGCGTACGTAATAAGGCAAATAGATTACTGGGATTTATATCAAGAAGTGTAAGCAACAGAAGTCCAGAGGTCATACTGCAGCTTTATACATCATTAGTAAGGCCTCACCTAGATTATGCAGCTCAGTTCTGGTCTCCATATTACAGAATGGACATAAATTCGTAAGAAAACATTGAGCGTAGAATGACTAAATTGATGCATAGCATTGGAAATCTTCCTTATGAAGAAAGATTGAAGACTCTTAAATTACATTCACTTGTTAGACGAAAAATGAGGAGAGACGTGATAGAGGTGTATAAGTGGAAGATGGGTATTAATAAAGGGGATATTAATAAGGTTTTGAGGATATCTCTCCAAGAGAGAACCCGCAGTAATGGATTTAAATTAGATAAGTTTAGATTTAGAAAGGGCGTAGGAAAGTATTGGTTTGGAAATAGGGTAGTTGATGAGTGGAACATTCTACCTAGTTGGGTTATTGAGGCTTGGACTTCAAATTTAGGTTGGATAAATACATGAGTGAGAGGGGTTGGACTTGAATGGGACTTGCACATCAGAGCTTATTTCTTGGGTAGCATTGAAAATTGGGTTGGGCAAATGTTATGTTAGTGGGATGAATTGTAAAGGACCTGCCTAATATGGGCCAACAGGCCTGCTGCAGTGTTCCTCCTTTCATATGTTCTTACGATACAGTTGCTCCCAGGGATGCTGACACGGCTGAAGCATTTAGAGAAAAGCACCCTGCCAGGGAAACCCGGGGCACCAACAGTTCCAACACCTGTCCTCACTGTAGAACCATTGATTGTGGAAGACTCAGACATTTACAAAGCAGTAATGTCATTCCCATCTGGCTCTGCTGGGGGTTACACTGGAATAAGGCCACAGCATTTAAAGGAAACGGTTAATCCAGTCACTGGGAAATTGCAGAGATACTGCTTTCAGAGATCACAAGGTTCGTCAACAATTCCTTGGCTGGTCTGATTCCTGATGAAATTAGACCTTTTTTGGTGCAGCACTTTGTGCTGTTAAAAAGGATGGAGGAATTCGGCCAATTACAGTATGCAACACGTTACGCCGCCTCGTATCAAAAGCTACTGTCCGAAGTATTCGTGCACAGGCAGCCATGATGCTTCAACCAAACCAGCTTGGCTTTGTGGTCTCTCAAGGAAGTGAAGCAGCGGTTCATGCAACAAGGGCATATAACAACAACCTGCCTGAGGACAATGCAGTGGTAAAATTAGATTTCAAGAATGCATTCCATCTCCTGAAAAGAGACGTGGTATTAGCAGTACAATAACATTTCCCTGGTCTCTTCCCTTTTGTTTCAGCTGGATATAGCAAGGAATCAATGCTTCTCTTTGGAGAGCATGAAATCACATCATCGGAGGGTGTCCAACAAGGAGATCTTGCACCATTTCTGTATAACAGTTAGGGAAATCACAGACTGACCAGCGAGCTAAACATCTGGTTCCTAGATGATGGCACACTAGCAGGTACAAAGGAGTCCCTCCTACACGATCTTACACAGGTAATGACACGGGGACAGGAAATGGGTCTCATCCTGAATCCATCCAAATGTGAAATCCTCTCAGTCAACAAGTGATAAATGGAGTGAGATCAAAACTACCAGGAGCAGCAGTCATTGCCCCCACAAACAGTTTCTTGCTAGGAGCACCTCTGGGAAGCATTGCCATTGACACAATTCTCAGGAAGAAATTGGAAGAGTTAAGGAGAATGGAACAACGAATAGGCAATCTGGACACCTACGATGCCTTGTACCTTCTCACAAAGCGCTTGAGTCTGCCCAGGTTGACATATTTCCTAAGATGTGCACCTTCATATGATAACCCAATACTGCACGAATATGACAGTATCCTGAGGCAGATTTTTAAGAAAGTACTTAACCTTACTCTAGAAGACCGGCAGTGGAACCAAGCTACACTTCCAGTCAGACTAGGAGGCATTGGTGTCCGCAAGTCATCACAGATTGCGCTACCTGCATTTCTGTCCTCATGTATTGCATCCAGAGAGCTTGTAGCAGCGATTCTCCCTGAACATTTTAGGGACAAGATTGGAGTCCAGGACCCAAAAATTCATTGACGGAGCCATGATCTGGGATAATCTAACGTGCTCTGAAACCAGACCTGCTCCCCCCAACAACTACAAACAATTGCACTGGGATGGTCTAATAGTGGAAAATATAGCCTTAGCAATGCTTCAGAGTGTGTCAGGGAAGGATAGAGCCCGCCTCCTGGCACTGAGAGCCCCTCATGCAGGGGACTTTCTGTTGGCTGTTCCCAACTCCAGCCTTGGCACATGCCTCGACCCACAGACCATCCGCATCGGTGTTGCCCTTCGACTTGCCGCCCCTAGTGGTGAAGCAGCAGACCGATTCGGGTACCATGGTCTTGTGTGCCTTAAATCCGAGGGAAAGATTGCAAGATATGAGGTTAATAACATCAAGAGGAGCCTTACAACAACTGGATGCCCAGCATTAAGGGAGCCACCCCAGTTATGCAGATATGATGGCAGCCAGAAGCATCCAGATGGTATCACCCTTCAAGCCTGGACAGACGGGAAGCAGGTGGTGTGGGACTATACATGTGCATCTAACTTGGCTGATACCTATCTCCAATACACCAGGGAGAAAGGAGGGGCAGCTGCCAGCTTCAGGGAGTCCCAAAAGTCTAGAGAATATGGAGAACTTGCCCATCATTATATGTTTTTTTCCCATAGGCTCGGAGACCCTTGGCTCATGAGGAAAGAGTGCATCTAAATTCCTTAAGGAGCTGGGAAAAAGACTCATCAGGGTAACTAGGGATCCCAGGGCAGCTAGTTTTCTGTTCCAGCGGCTCAGTGCGGCTGTTCAAAGGGGTAATGCCTGCTGTATTTTGGGCACACGCCCCAGCTCTGAGGAGCTGGATGAGATTTTCGCCTTATAATCGGTGATAAACATGTAACAACATGTACCTTATATGCCACCTTTATATCAACAATGTATCTCTTAAGTCTTCTGTTCCATATTAAGTAATAAAATATTCCTATTGGTAAAAAAAAAAATATGAAAAGAAGGGGTGGTAAGGGAAGTGGAATATTCAAATGGCATCGGGAAGAAATCCAAATATTCTTCCTTGATGCCTTTTTATCCATTTCTCCGAGGCTGTGGGTCCCACAATTTACACCAGAGGTGGACCCCAATATTTTCTTCTCCTACCACTCCCTATATTCAATATTCTTTGTGGACTTTATTTAAAGACAAAATACATTGACAAAAACACAAAGGGGAATAAAACAACATGAATAACATCTCGAAGCCTATATCTCGAATACTTCGTCCAGCTCCCCAGCGGTGGGCCACATGCCCAGAATGCTGAAGACATTTCCCCTCTTGTTCGCAAAACTGAGTATCTGAAAGAGGAAACTGGTTGCTCTGTGATGCTTAGTTTCTGTGACGAGGTTTTCACCCAGCTCTTTGAGTAACTTTAGAACACACTTGCCCCATGATCCAAGGGTCTCTGACCCTACTGGAATGAAGTTATAGCAAAGGGGCAGGCCTTCATATTTGCAGATCTTCTGGATTTCCCTGTAGCTGGCAGCTCCACCCCCTTCAGCTTCAGAGTATGGCAAGTAGGTGTCCACCAAAGTGGCGGCACAGGTGTAATCCCAGACAATCTGCTTGCCATCCTTCCAGGGTAGCATAGTAGTTCCAACAGGACACTTTTGATTTCCGTCAGACCTCTGTACTTGGGGTTCCCGTTCAGCTGGGCAATGGGCTGTGGCGAGACTTCTCTTTATGATGTTGACCCCCTGATGCCTAGCATGCTTCCCTTCTGATGTATGACACACAAGACCATGAAGTCCGAATTGATCAGCCGATGCCATGCCGCAAATACACCTATGTTCGGTGAGCATGAGGACGGCAATTCGAAGAGTAACACCAATCCGAATGGCCTGTGGGTCGAGCCGAGTGCCCAGGGAGGAATTGGGAGCAACTAAAAGGAAATCTCCTGAATATTGTGCCTTCACCGCTAGGAGACGAGCTTTGTGATTTCCTGAAGCGTTGGTCAGTATTGTGTTGGCAATTTATTTCATTATTGGTTTGTCCTAGTGGGACCGTTTGTGCTCTTTGGAAGGAACTGATCTGCTTAAGGGTTTACAGGTGTGTCCCACAGCATGGCTGTTTCAATAAACCTGGGGTTTTGAGCTCCTACCGCACCTCTCAAGCGTTCGGGGGCAATCTCCTTGACTAGTCCACTGGAAGCCAAACACGAGGACAGAAATGCAGGTAAAGTTACCTGTGCTGCCTTGCACACCCTTATACCTCCCAGTCGCACTGGAAGAGTTGCCTGATCCCATTGCTGGTCTTCCAGTGACAGATTCAGTGCCTTAAAGATTGATCTCAGGAGCGAGTCATATTCGTTGAGTGTTGGGTTGTCAAAAGAGGGTGCGCACCTCAGGAAGTGAGTAAGTCTTGGCAGAGTAAGACACTTTTGAGGAGATATGGGGTATGGGCATCAAGATCCCTTATTCTCTCCTCCACTCTCTTCAGGTCTTTCAGTTTATCCGTGAGGTGGCTGCCGTGGTGAGAGGAAGTTTTGCACAGCTGTCTCTCATCTGCCCCCATCTTTTGTACAGTGTTTCCTTTGGTTTTGGGGCAGTTAGAGAGTAACTGCTTCTTTAACACAGTTAAGGTACGAACAGATGTCTTCGAGGGGCCAGGCCGAGGTTTGGCAGACGGTAACTCGACACCGCCATCAGCCTTGAAACGCTGCACCTAGTTCCTCACTGAACACTCACACCAACATTTTTCACTATTTCTTTCGTCTGGTGCCCAGCTTTGTGAAGCCTTATGATCTGAGTTATAGTTTCACGTGTTAAAGACTTCCTTTTACCCATAATCAAAGATGTACAGCCCCAAAACCAAAGGGAACACTGTACAAAAAATGGGGAGGGTGAGAGACAACAGTGCAAAACTTTCTCTCACCACGGCAGCCACTTGAGCAATGAGAAGTCACTGTGGAGTGTGGCGGCAGGCCCAGACATCATGCTAACTGCTACTACCCAGCAGAATGTACTGACGAAAAAAAGCCCATTCCCTGTCTGGTAGGCCTTTGATTGTCATCACAGCATTGTGCCGGGGCGCTCATCCGGCATAATGCCGTGACGTACACTGTATATATGTGTCATGCCAAATAGGTAAAACTGGTCAGTTAGCAAGAACTCATTTAAAATTAAGTCCTTTCTAAAATTTTCTCTTATACGTTTAAAAATATATTTTTTTCATTTAAGTTAATGTAAAAATTAATAATTTTGAATCAAAAGAACCTTAGAAAACTTACCTAACTTTATCATAACGACTGCAATTTAATTTAGCCTAATCCAACTAAATATATTTTAGACAAGTTTACATTAATTTAATAATAAACACAGTGAAACGTATTTTTTTCGTTAGGTTAGGAATGATTTTTGTGAAATTACTGCATATATACTGCATACATTCACAAACACTGATCTCTGGCCGAAGGAGACTCGAACCTACGAACCCTGGAACAAGCTATGCAGTACTTTACCATCCGTACCACACTGGACCAATACCTTGGCGCTCAGCTCACGCTAGACGTTTTGATCCTAGGCAGCCAGCTTTCAGGCTGGAGGATCAAACGTCTAGGGTGAGCTGGGCACCAAGGTATTGGTCCAATGTGGTACTGATTGTAAAACACTGCGTTCCTTGTTCCAAGGTTCGTAGGTTCGAGCCTCCTTCGGTCAGAGATCAGTGTTTAATATATATATATATATATATATATATATATATATATATATATATATATATATATATATATATATATATATATATATAATTTTGATTGAAACTAAATCATGATTAAGTCATATTATTGGTTGGAGGTTTATTATCCATTTATGAACCTCATCCTACCTCTATTCTACTTTTTACATCCTCTTATTTTCATAAAAATATTTCCCTCTCCTCATTAAATCATCCATACCATCCTGTTTGGGTTTGCGGATATCAGATTATGTATGAGAATAACTTATGCCTGGAGATTACCTGGAGAGAGTTCCGGGGGTCAACGCCCCCGCGGCCCGGTCTGTGACCAGGCCTCCTTAGGTCAGTGTCCCAGGATGCGACCCACACCAGTCGACTAACACCCAGGTACCCATTTTACTGATGGGGAACATAGACAACAGGTGGAAAGAAACACGTCCAATGTTTCTACTCTGGCTGGGAATCGAACCCAGGCCCTCACCGTGTGAAGCGAGAGCGTTAACCACCAGGCCACCAGAGCCTATGAATAACTCTGATATATTTTTTACAGATTTTTTGTAAGGGGGTGTTAACTCTTCATTATTTAAAAAACATGGCTAGATTGGCCGGAAAGTCATTAGGTGAGGTAAAATAACTACGGCTTCCCGCAAGACGAGGAAGTGGTAAAGACTAGATCAACTATTTGGTCTACATCTCTTCCACTGCGAGAAAGTGATCATTTAATTATGTGACCATGAAATGTTCAAACAAGTAGTCAGAGACTGAAAAATGCTCTCTACGAGTCTCCTTGTTTGCACCATCAACCTTGGACTACTTAGCTCAAGTGGCAATTTATGTATGCACAAAGTTGTCTAAATTGCAAGAGCTTCCGCCAATGAACGGAAGCCAGAAAAGACCAGGAGGAGGTGCAAAAGTTGTAAATCCGCGAGTGAACGAATGGACTGGAACGGGTGGACTGGAAGAATACAAGTGTGCCGAGATCGAATTGATAGATACAAGAAAGACGAGGAAAGAAGACAAGCGCTTGATAATATTTAGCTAAGAAGAGTATAGATTAATTTTACAACGAAGGATTTACTCAAGAGTAGAAAAAATCAGAGGAGTTGTAATATGAACAGAGGGAGATAAGGGATATAAAATATTTAATGACGGATGACCGAACTTGAAAAAATATAATTCAGAGGAAGTGGGAAAAACTTGCAAATTCTTAAGAAATACATTGATCAACAGTCATTATTTAACCAGTTAATAAAGCAATCACAATGCTTAGAATTAATATTTTAGAACATAATGTAAATATATATAATATACAATATATTATATATACAGCATACAATACCCTACATAATATATACAGTATACAAAATACTATATAATATATACAGTATACAATATACTATATAATATATACAGTATACAATATACTATATAATATATACAGTATACAATATACTATATAATATATACAGTATACAATATACTATATAATTGCAGTATACAATATACTATATAATAATTGCAGTATACAATATACTATGTAATATACACAGTATACTGTATAATATACACGATATCCTATATGCAAAATAAAATATAGTGTGTACAATATGCAATACACACTATACAATATTCAATATACTGTAAAAAAAACTTAACTGACATTGTCAAGTTGGGATTTGTACAAATGTCACATATGGAACAAAGTTGTCATTAACTGAAGAAAGTTAGAATAATGTGCAAAGCATAAGTATAAAAAAAAAAATAGCAAAACTTGAGATAAAATAAAAATTAAGGAGAATCATCCAGGAGAAGACTTTGTTTACACGTCCTCCATTACATATATCAGAAAATTAAATCACCAGGAGATGGGAAGTAAACTAAAGTTAGACATAAATTAATAAGAGAATCATATACACTGATTTCAGGTTAAAGTTATTAATATGCAAGCTCTCTAAAATTCCTAAAGCCAAAGCATTCTGTGTTTTAGATATAATTTAAATATCTGGACTCGGTGAATAATTGCGGATCTCAGAGTGAATTCTGATAACTGATAGTCTTCTCATGAGTGAATCTCCTAAATTATTTTATACATTTTTATTGAATTTATATTGATTTTCATTATGAATACAGGCCATTTGAACAGCACTTCCTAATTTAGTTAGTTCAGTTAAGTTGTGTATTGTATATTTATCGAGTCATATTTCAAAAAAGAATCATAATGATGGTGACTGATTTATCATGCAAACGTAGAATCTTCATCAAAAAAACAAAATCATGAGAAATTTCAAATCTTTTCCACTTGTTTTGAATTTAATTATAGATTTTAAGCCACAGTGTGTCATCAATATCATGTAAAATCTGAACAGCTTTATAAAAACCAACAGAAACACAACCACGTAAGAGAAGACGAAAATATTAAGAAATATGATGAGCCAAGGAAAAAAGCGAGAAAAGAAATGATGCAGCGCTGCCACTCTCAACACTTGAAGATAATGAGGCCAAGACAACACTGACCAGTAGGTCTAATTTAATGCTGCACTTCAACTTACTTGCCCAATTACAACTTTGAAAAATAAATATTAGATCATCTAGCCAAATGCACAGACTAAACTTTCCCTGGAGGTCGGTGTATTAGATACTTGTGCAACATTTTGATATCTTTATTGTGGAAATACTTCGCCAGCCAGTGGCTTCATCAGTCCAAAACAGAGAAGAATGGTTAATGATGAGGTAATCAGTCCCTCGGCCCGGAGATAATTAGTTCATTTCATGCAGAAAGGTGAGGTGAAGCAGTTGAAGGCGGGGTCACCAGTGAAAAAAATCCACTATGGAATGTAGGTCATGCTTATAGGTTAAGCAAGCGTAGAATTCCCTGCATCAAGAATCCAAAATGTTGGTGTGTATGACGGTTAGTATTATATTACAGGGAATTCTTCAACACTTACCTAACCTATGGTCATGACCTACTTCCTCTACTTCACCCATTAGTGACGCCGTCTCCAACTGCTTCACTTCACCTACCTGCAGATAATATGCTCCTTCTTGGTGCAAAGGCTGTATTTTTGTCAAGATTAGTGGACTCAACACATCTCAAGGCTGCGGGACTGATTTCCTTATGCTTCTGATCTTTCACCGTTCGTCTCAGTTTTGGACTGATGAAGACATTTACAAAATGTTAACTCAATAAAGATACATGAATGTTGCATAAATGTCTAATTCTTAAACTTGTCGGTTTTCTAAACTATTTACATAGTTTCCAGGAGGTCCACTGGATGCGTCAATGTACATAACATATTAGACCGGCCTCTCCAACAATGTAGATATATTAGACTGGCCTCTCCAACAATGTAGATAACATATTAGACTGGCCTCTCCAACAATGTAGATAACATATTAGACTGGCCTCTCCAACAATGTAGATAACATATTAGACTGGCCTCTCCAACAATGTAGATAACATATTAGACCGGCCTCTCCAACAATGTAGATAACATATTAGACCGGCCTCTCCAACAATGTAGATAACATGTTAGACTGGCCTCTCCAACAATGTAGATAACATATTAGACCGGCCTCTCCAACAATGTAGATAACATATTAGACCGGCCTCTCCAACAATGTACATAACATATTAGACCGGCCTCTCCAACATTGTACATAACATATTAGACCGGCCTCTCCAACAATGTACATAACATATTAGACCGGCCTCTCCAACAATGTAGATAACATATTAGACTGGCCTCTCCAACAATGTAGATAACATATTAGACTGGCCTCTCCAACAATGTAGATAACATATTAGACTGGCCTCTCCAACAATGTAGATAACATGTTAGACTGGCCTCTCCAACAATGTAGATAACATATTAGACCGGCCTCTCCAACAATGTAGATAACATATTAGACCGGCCTCTCCAACAATGTACATAACATATTAGACCGGCCTCTCCAACAATGTACATAACATATTAGACCGGCCTCTCCAACAATGTATATAACGTATTAGAGCGGCCTCTCCAACAATGTAGATAACATATTAGACCGGCCTCTCCAACAATGTAGATAACATATTAGACCGGCCTCTCCAACAATGTAGATAACATATATTAGACCGGCCTCTCCAACAATGTACATAACGTATTAGACCGGACTCTCCAACAATGTAGATAACACATTAGCCCGGACTCTCCAACAATGAAACGCAGCCTGAACATGAGGTCAGTACTGTTATTAATGGAATGAACAAAATATATATCAGCCAGATTATTTATTTAGTTTACTAAATTAAGCAAGTGGACGGATTCATGAAAGAAAAAGTGAAAAGTCAGCAATGCTTTCTACTGTTTTATGTCAAGGAAGAGTAAAGTAGGAAGCACACAGATGATACCAGTGCTTCCCTTTGGCGTTTGTGTCTGCACTTGCACCAGTGTGTTTACAGTGCATCGCAATTGTTTTATGGACCTGGGATTACGTTATTGAATATTCTAGTTGAAGCTCTCGCCTCGAAGAGGCTGCACAACAACTAAGGAATGTGTAATTATTAAGTTTCATCCGAGGAAGAAGAAGGTGGCTCCGATTGTATGGATCAACAG
Organism: Cherax quadricarinatus; assembly: GCF_038502225.1. Classification (NCBI taxonomy): domain Eukaryota; kingdom Metazoa; phylum Arthropoda; class Malacostraca; order Decapoda; family Parastacidae; genus Cherax; species Cherax quadricarinatus. The sequence continues at coordinate 47,249,822 of NC_091306.1, forward strand.
ACTATAACCTAGCAGCGAATGTACATATCTGGAGTATACCTGGAGAGGCTTTTGGGGTCAACGCTCCTTCGGCCCGGTCTGTGACCAGGCCTCGCTGTGGATCAGGGCTTGATCAACCAGGCTGGTAGTGATGGCCACAGTACGGCTGGTCAGGTACTGACTTTAGGTGCCTGTCCAGCGCCTTCTTGAAGACAGCCAAGGGTCTATTGGTAATCCCCCTTATGTATGCTGGGAGGCAGATGAACAGTTATGGGCCCCTGATACTTATTGTGTTATCTCTTAGCTTGCTCATGTCCCTGCTTTTTATTGGGTGGATGTTGCACCGCCTGCCAAGTCTTGCTTTCGTAGGAAGTGATTTTCATAAGCAAATTTGGTACTAATCCCTCTAGGATTTTCCAGGTGTATATCATATATGTTTCCCGCCTGCGTTCTAGGGAGTACAAATCGAGAAACTTAAACTGTTCCCAGTAATTTAGATGTTTTATCGTACTTGTGTGCCGTGAAGGCTCTCTGTACACTCTCCAGGTCAGCAATTTCACCTGCCTTGAAAGGCGCCGTTAGTGTACATCAATATTCCAGCCTAGAGAGAACAAGCAGTTTGAAGAGAATCATCATCTGCTTTCCGTCCATAGTTTTGAAGGTTCTCATTATCCATCCTATCATTTTTCTAGCAGATGTGGTGGATACATTGTTGTGATCTTTGCAAGTGAGATCCTCTAACATTATCATTCCCAGGTTCTTCACATTAGTTTTTCACTCTATTGTGTGGTTGGAATTTGCTTTATACTCTGATGCAGTTTTGAATTCCTCAAGTTTTCCATGTTAGAGTAATTGAAATTTCTCTTCATTGAACTTCATGCTGTTTTCTGCGGCCCAATTAAAGATTTGGTTGATGTCTGCTTGGAGTCTTGCAGTGTCGTCGATTGAGGACACTATCATGCAGACTTGGGTGTCATCTGCAAAAGAAGACACGGTGCTGTGGCTTACATCTCTGGGAGTGAGCACTATGCCTTGCGGAACAGAGCTTTTCACTGTGGCCGCCTCAGACTTTACTCTGCTTAAATTACTCTTTGTGTTCTATTTGTTAAGAAGCTATAGATCCATCTACCAACTTCTCCCATTATTCATTTTCACTCATTTTGTGCGGTATTACACCATGGTCACACTAGTCGAAGGCTTTCGCAAAGTTTGTGTATACATCTGCATTTTGTTTCTCCTCTAGAGCATACAAGACCTTGTCATAATGATCCAGTAGTTGGGACAGGCTGGAGCGGCCTGCTCTAAACCCATGTTGGCCAGGGTTGTGTAACTGAGGGGTATTTAGATGGGTGGCGATCTTGCTTCTTAGAACCTTTCAGAGATTTTTTTATATAGGATGTTAGTGCTATTGGTCTGTAATTCTTTGCTGTTGCTTTACTGCCCCCTTTGTGGAATGGGGTTATTATTATTTTAGTTTTTTTATTATCACACTGGCCGATTCCCACCAAGGCAGGGTGGCCCGAAAAAGAAACTTTCACCATCATTCACTCCATCAGTCTTGCCAGAAGGGTGCTTTACACTACAGTTTTTAAACTGCAACATTAACACCCCTCCTTCAGAGTGCAGGCACTGTACTTCCCATCTCCAGGACTCAAGTCCGGCCTGCCGGTTTCCCTGAATCCCTTCATAAATGTTACTTTGCTCACACTCCAACAGCACGTCAAGTATTAAAAACCATTTGTCTCCATTCACTCCTATCAAACACGCTCACGCATGCCTGCTGGAAGTCCAAGCCCCTCCCACACAAAACCTCCTTTACCCCCTCCCTCCAACCTTTCCTAGGCCGACCCCTACCCCGCCTTCCTTCCACTACAGACTGATACACTCTTGAAGTCATTCTGTTTCGCTCCATTCTCTCTACATGTCCGAACCACCTCAACAACCCTTCCTCAGCCCTCTGGACAACAGTTTTGGTAATCCCGCACCTCCTCCTAACTTCCAAACTACGAATTCTCTGCATTATATTCACACCACACATTGCCCTCAGACATGACATCTCCACTGCCTCCAGCCTTCTCCTCGCTGCAACATTCATCACCCACGCTTCACACCCATATAAGAGCGTTGGTAAAACTATACTCTCATACATTCCCCTCTTTGCCTCCAAGGACAAAGTTCTTTGTCTCCACAGATTCCTAAGTGCACCACTCACTCTTTTTCCCTCATCAATTCTATGATTCACCTCATCTTTCATAGACCCATCCGCTGACACGTCCACTCCCAAATATGTGAATACGTTCACCTCCTCCATACTCTCTCCCTCCAATCTGATATTCAATCTTTCATCACCTAATCTTTTTGTTATCCTCATAACCTTACTCTTTCCTGTATTCACCTTTAATTTTCTTCTTTTGCACACCCTACCAAATTCATCCACCAATCTCTGCAACTTCTCTTCAGAATCTCCCAAGAGCACAGTGTCATCAGCAAAGAGCAGCTGTGACAACTCCCACTTTGTGTATGATTCTTTATCTTTTAACTCCACGCCTCTTGCCAAGACCCTCGCATTTACTTCTCTTACAACCCCATCTATAAATATATTAAACAACCACGGTGACATCACACATCCTTGTCTAAGGCCTACTTTTACTGGGAAAAAATTTCCCTCTTTCCTACATACTCTAACTTGAGCCTCACTATCCTCGTAAAAAGTCTTCACTGCTTTCAGTAACCTACCTCCTACACCATACACTTGCAACATCTGCCACATTGCCCCCCTATCCACCCTGTCATACGCCTTTTCCAAATCCATAAATGCCACAAAGACCTCTTTAGCCTTATCTAAATACTGTTCACTTATATGTTTCACTGTAAACACCTGGTCCACACACCCCCTACCTTTCCTAAAGCCTCCTTGTTCATCTGCTATCCTATTCTCCGTCTTACTCTTAATTCTTTCAATTATAACTCTACCAAACACTTTACCAGGTATACTCAACAGACTTATCCCCCTATAATTTTTGCACTCTCTTTTATCCCCTTTGCCTTTATACTAAGGAACTATGCATGCTCTCTGTCAATCCCTAGGTACCTTACCCTCTTCCATACATTTATTAAATAATTGCACCAACCACTCCAAAACTATATCCCCACCTGCTTTTAACATTTCTATCTTTATCCCATCAATCCCGGCTGCCTTACCCCCTTTCATTTTACCTACTGCCTCACGAACTTCCCCCACACTCACAACTGGCTCTTCCTCACTCCTACAAGATGTTATTCCTCCTTGCCCTATACACGAAATCACAGCTTCCCTATCTTCATCAACATTTAACAATTCCTCAAAATATTCCCTCCATATTCCCAATACCTCTAACTCTCCATTTAATAACTCTCCTCTCCTATTTTTAACTGACAAATCCATTTGTTCTCTAGGCTTTCTTAACTTGTTAATCTCACTCCAAAACTTTTTCTTATTTTCAACAAAATTTGTTGATAACATCTCACCCACTCTCTCATTTGCTCTCTTTTTACATTGCTTCACCACTCTCTTAACCTCTCTCTTTTTCTCCATATACTCTTCCCTCCTTGCATCACTTCTACTTTGTAAAAACTTCTCATATGCTAACTTTTTCTCCCTTACTACTCTCTTTACATCATCATTCCACCAATCGCTCCTCTTCCCTCCTGCACCCACTTTCCTGTAACCACAAACTTCTGCTGAACACTCTAACACTACATTTTTAAACCTACCCCATACCTCTTCGACCCCATTGCCTATGCTCTCAATAGCCCATCTATCCTCCAATAGCTGTTTATATCTTACCCTAACTGCCTCCTCTTTTAGTTTATAAACCTTCACCTCTCTCTTCCCTGATGCTTCTATTCTCCTTGTATCCCATCTACCTTTTACTCTCAGTGTAGCTACAACTAGAAAGTGATCTGAATGGGGTTATATCTGTTGTTTTAAGTGAATCTGGGAAGTCCCCTGTGTCCATGCTCCCTCTCCATAGAATGCTTAAGGAACACTGAGTTCCACGAGTCTGGGCCTATGGCAGAGTGCACGGGCATGTCATTTATTGCCTTTTCGAAGTCATGTGTTGTTAATATAATATCAGAGATATCTGAATTGACCAAATTCTAAGCCTTGGCCATAAAAAAAATCATTTAGGTTGTCGACTTTGGTTGCCTGGTTAGCGGCTCACTAAACACCGAATCATAACTGGGCCTTAAGTATCTCACTCATTTCCTTGCTGTCATCTGTGTAAGTCTCGTCTAAGCAGGGGTCCAATACTGGATGTTGTTTCTGTCTTAGATTTAGCATAAAATAAATATTTGGGGTTTCTTTCAGTTTCATTTATGACTTTCAGTTCGTCCTGAGTTTCTTGTTTCCTGTATGATTCCTTAAGCTTAATTTCGATATTTCCTATTTCTCTGCCCAATGCCGCCCTTTGTATTTCAGATATACTGGCCCCTTTCAGCAGCTCTGTGATTCTTCGCCTACACTTGTAGTGAACGTCTCTCTCTAGTTTACATCTCTTCCTTTTTCTTAATGGAATATGCCTTGAGCATATCTCAAGTACCACAGAGTTAATTCTTCTAGGTAACGGTTTGGATCCATGTTGTTTAAGATAGCTTCCCAGCTTGTTTCATTTTTTTAGGACATCGTTGACTTGATCGCTCTGTATGTTTTTGTTATTGCAGTTGAATTTAGTGAAGTCACCCTCATAACCTATCACATGTTTCTGGTCATACATGTTGGTCATACATGTCTGTACCTCTATTATGTTGTGATCTGAGTGCACTGTCACGGTTATATTTCGTATCAGATCATCATTTATTTAAGATGAGGTCCGGCGTATTCACTAGTCTTGTTGGCTCTGCTATATGCTGGTTTAAGGCAAATTTAGTGCACAGATTTAATAGCTTATGTGTGTGTGTGTGAATTTTCATCTGAGCTGCCTCCTGCAGTTATCTCTGCTAGGACATTATTTGCTATATTCCTCCATTTTAGGTGTCTTAAGTTGAAATCCTCCAGCAGCACAATGTTCGGGTCAGGAGCTGGAAGATTTTCCAGACAGTGGTCAATTTTCAAAAGTTGTTCCTGGAACTGTTGGGAAGTTGCATCCAGAGGCTTGTATACAACCACAATGAGAAGGCTTTGGTTTTCGATCTTTACTGCCAAAACATCATTATCATCATTTGAAGTGTGTAGCAGTTTCGAGCAAATGTGACATACAAGCCAACCTCATCTTTTTGCCTGTTTACCCTGTCGCATCTGTATAGGTTATAACCTGGGATCCACATTTCGTTGTCAAGATGATCCTTTACGTGGGTCTCTGTGATAGCCACAAATATTGTGTTTGATGCTGTGAGCAGTCCAGTGATGAAAGGTATTTTGTTGTTCGTTTCTTGCTTTAGACCCTGTATATTTGCAAGGATGAATGTCGTATTGACGGTATGTGTGGGGGGGGGGAAGCTTTGTTTGCTGGCACTAATATCTGTTGTTTTGGAGTGGAGCCTACTGACTGTGCCTCCGCTCCAAAAGTGATTTGAGTTGCTGTAAGATTTGTTGTCATTTCTTGCCAGCTGTTTTTTCTTCCTGGCACTAAAAACTTCCGTCTCTGGAATTGTTGTAGCTACCCTGGTTTGTTGCCCATGGTCTGAGTGATCTATATCTTCTTGTCCCCTTTAGATGGTAGCATTGTCGTTCCTGGACTGAAGAGAGAGACATTTCAGGGTGAAAAAAAAATTACAAGGAGAGTTGCATTCTCCTGTTTATATGTGGGCGTGGAATTTTCTGGGATGGTCAAAATTGCATGTCCCACCAGTCTTTCCAGATATTCCATACATGCAGATACCCAAGGCATAGAATTTGCATAGGTGTGATTTCTGTTTGCCATGGTTTTTCGTGGTTGTATGCTTTATTGGTGCATCCGTTTCAGACTTCCCACTATCTATAGTACCTATACTAACAATGGTGCCTCCACCGGTTTTAATGGTATATCTACACTATTCCACGGAGCATCATCCTCTTGCTTGCCATTTCATATGAGCATAAGAACATGAGAAAGAAGGAACACTGCCCCAGGCCTACTGGCCCATGCGAGGCAGGTCCAATTCTCCCACCAGCTTAAGACAATGCCTTCACCTAGTCAGGTCAGTCATATTCACTTAAGGGAGGAGCACGGCATCCGACCTAGTAGCACAAGCTAGTCAGGTCCAACTCACACCCACCCACACCCACTCATGTATTTATCTAACATATTTTAAAATTACACAACGTCTTAGCTTCTATGACGGTACTCGGGAGTTTGTTCCACTCATCCACAACTTTATTACCAAACCAGTGCTTTCCTATATCCTTTCTGAATCTGAATTTTTCCAATTTAAAACCATTGCTGTGAGTCCTGTCTATGCTAGATATTTTTTAGCACTCTATTTACATCCCCTTTATTAATTCTTGTTTTCCACTTATACACCTCAATCATATCCTCCCCAATTCTACGCCTTTCTAGAAAGTGCAGATTCAGGGCTCTCAGTCTATCCTCATAGGGAAGACTTCTGATACATGGGATCAACTTTGTCATCCTCCTCTGTACGTTTTCCAGTGCATTTATATCCATTCCTCAATACGGTGACCAAAACTGTGCAGCATAATCTAAATGAGGCCTAACCAAATATATAGAGATGAGGACTCCTATTATTTATAATTCTTGCTATGAAGCCAAGGATTCTGTTAGCTTTATTGCGAATACTTATGCACTTCTGTCTTGGTTTCAGATTGCTGCTAACCAGAACTCTTAAATCCTTTTCGCAGTCCGTAATATTAAAATCAATACCACTTGTTCATGGGTACAATAATATAAAATACTGTTCGTTGTACTAGTACACCAAACAGGGAGTAGAATGAAATTAGCCTAGAGTCATCCACACAACCTTGGGTTTCGAGTACAACATCCAGTTCTGCTGGATGCACTACTGTTAAGGATTGTGTGGTCCCGTGGATTAAGACGTCATAAGTTTTCTCCAGCCATGAAACAGGCCAAAGCAGCATGGGTTCAACTCCTTGGCTAGTCGCAGTGTTGTTATAGATCAATACCACTTGTTCGTGGGTACAATAATATTATATATATATATATATATATATATATATATATATATATATATATATATATATATATATATATATATAATTTTTATTGTAACCACGAACAAGTGGTATTGATCAATAACATCACTGCGACTAGCCGAGGAGTCGAACCCATGACGTTTTGGCTCGCCTCATGGCGAGCGAAAATCACCTGACGCTCTAACCCACAGGACCACCAAATCCTGCAAGAACCAAGCACCCAGCCAAGCTAGGTGTGTTACTCTTGGTCCGAGGACATACGGGGGTGTGGGTGCCTCTAGGCTAATTTCATTCTGCTTCTTGTTTGGAACCAAGGGTAACACACCTAGCTTGGCTGGGTGCTTGGTTCTTGTAGGATTTGGTGGTCCTGTGGGTTAGTGTCATGTGATTTTCGCTGACCATTAGGCGGGCCAAAATATCATCGGTTTGAGTCCTTGGCTACTCGCAGTGTTGATATTGATATACGTGTGTGTGTGTGTGTGTGTGTCCTTCAGAGTGCAGGCACTGTACTTCCCATCTCCAGGACTCAAGTCTGGCGTGCCGGTTTCCCTGAATCCCTTCACAAATGTTACTTTGCTCACACTCCAACAGCACGTCAAGTATTAAAAACCATTTGTCTCCATTCACTCCTATCAAACACGCTCACGCATGCCTGCTGGAAGTCCAAGCCCCTCGCACACAGAACCTCCTTTACCCCCTCCCTCCAACCTTTCCTAGGCCGACCCCTACCCCGCCTTCCTTCCACTACAAACTGATACACTCTTGAAGTCATTCTGTTTCGCTCCATTCTCTCTATATGTCCGAACCACCTCAACAACCCTTCCTCAGCCCTCTGGACAACAGTTTTGGTAATCCCGCACCTCCTCCTAACTTCCAAACTACGAATTCTCTGCATTATATTCACACCACACATTGCCCTCAGACATGACATCTCCACTGCCTCCAGCCTTCTCCTCGCTGCAACATTCATCACCCATGCTTCACACCCATATAAGAGCGTTGGTAAAACTATACTCTCATACATTCCCCTCTTTGCCTCCAAGGACAAAGTTCTTTGTCTCCACAGGCTCCTAAGTGCACCACTCGCCCTTTTCCCCTAATCAATTCTATGATTCACCTCATCTTTCATAGACCCATCCGCTGACACGTCCACTCCCAAATATCTGAATACATTCACCTCCTCCATACTCTCTCCCTCCAATCTGATATCCAATCTTTCATCACCTAATATTTTTATCCTCATAACCTTACTCTTTCCTGTATTCACTTTTAATTTTCTTCTTTTGCACACCCTACCAAATTCATCCACCAATCTCTGCAACTTCTCTTCAGAATCTCCCAAGAGCACAGTGTCATCAGCAAAGAGCAACTGTGACAACTCCCACTTTGTGTGATTCTTTATCTTTTAACTCCACGCCTCTTGTCAAGACCCTCGCATTTACTTCTCTTACAACTTCATCTATAAATATATTAAGCAACCATGGTGACATCACACATCCTTGTCTAAGGCCTACTTTTACTGGGAAATAATTTCCCTCTTTCCTACATACTCTAACTTGAGCCTCACTACCCTCGTAAAAACTCTTCGCTGCTTTCAGTAACCTACCTCCTACACCATACACCTGCAACATCTGCCACATTGCCGCCCTATCCACCCTGTCATACGCCTTTTCCAAATCCATAAATGCCACAAAGACCTCTTTAGCCTTATCTAAATACTGTTCACTTGTATGTTTCACTGTAAACACCTGGTCCACACACCCCTTACCTTTCCTAAAGCCTCATTGTTCATCTGCTATCCTGTTCTCCGTCTTACTCTCAATTCTTTCAATAATAAATCTACCATACACTTTACCAGGTATACTCAACAGACTTATCCCCCTATAATTTTTGCATTCTCTTTTATCCCCTTTGCCTTTATACAAAGGAACTATGCATGCTCTCTGTCAATCCCTGGGTACCTTACCCTCTTCCATACATTTATTAAATAATTGCACCAACCACTCCAAAACTATATCCCCACCTGCTTTTAACATTTCTATCTTTATCCCATCAATCCCGGCTGCCTTACCCCCTTTCATTTTACCTACTGCCTCACGAACTTCCCCCACACTCACAACTGATTCTTCCTCACTCCTACAAGATGTTATTCCTCCTTGCCCTATACACAAAATCACAGCTTCATTATCTTCATCAACAGTTAACAATTCCTCAAAATATTCCCTCCATCTTCCCAATACCTCTAACTCTCCATTTAATAACTCTCCTCTCCTATTTTTAACTGACAAATCCATTTGTTCTCTAGGCTTCCTTAACTTGTTAATCTCACTCCAAGACTTTCTTATTTTCAACAAAATTTGTTGATAACATCTCACCCAATCTCTCATTTGCTCTCTTTTTACATTGCTTCACCACTCTCTTAACCTCTCTCTTTTTCTCCATATACTCTTCCCTCCTTGCATCACTTCTACTTTGTAAAAACTTCTCATATGCTAACTTTTTCTCCCTTACTACTCTCTTTACATCATCATTCCACCAATCTCTCCTCTTTCCTCCCGCACCCACTTTCCTGTAACCACAAACTTCAAGCAGATTTATATTCTCATATATATTTGGCGGTTTAGATATTGTGTGTATTTTATCATGAGTTTATTTTCCCTGTTTTGGATAATCATTTCTTCTTACAAACTTCGGCGTTGCATTTTTTATAAGCATTTTCACACGTTATACAGTAGTATTACGTGTGTAAATCAGATTTAGAGGTGACCGTGTAAATGCAGCCTCTTGAACAAACATTAGCTAATAAATCTTATTATGATGGTTTTAATGCTTTTGGTAATAAAGCATTATTATAACTTCAGTGACAGAAGAGCAGTTAGGAACAACAAGACACAGAAATATATAAAGCAGTGTAATAAAATTTCAGTCTTAATAGATCAGCCACCCAAACTATGCTCTGCTCTTATCAAGTCTTCCCTCACCTCTTCAGAAGCTCAACAATATATTTATCGTGTTTATCACCTAGTTCAGGTGTGGCTACGAGACACACGTCTGCCTGAGTTGAGGGTTTGGAAAAAGGCATAAAAAAAAAAATCACCTGTCTGGAGGCATCAACTCCTCCAAAGATCTGGAAAGTTATCTCAAATGGCTGATAATTCAGCTGTGGAAAGTTTGTTGTATAGCAGGTGGTTTGCACTTTTTTTCAGTGTGCAAAAATTGCCACGGATAAAGTTGCCTAAACTCTGAATCAGTAGAGGATCCCACGGATGACCTTAATACTCTAATAGCAGAGACAGGAACTAAGTGGATTAAGTCTACTGGGAAAGACCACACCGGAAAAAAATAAACTTGTGACTATATTTCATAGGTCGTATGGAAATGAGTAAATTAATGTATAAAAAGTTTGCTTATGCTGAAAAAATATTTTTCTGAATAGCGAATTTTCCCGCTCTACAACTTCACCTCTATGTATTTTTTCTATAAACCTTGTCATTTATGACATATTAAAAGAAACTCGAGCACTGGTATCAAAAATGTCACAGTAATCTCAAGCAAACCCTCCACATCCTGTCTGGCTTACGTAGAAGCTTGTACAGGAGCAATCTGGCTCAGATTCATTTTCCTATTTTTCTCGTAACTATCAGATTTTATCGTCAGATGCACCGTTTTCCCAATAAGCACTAAGGAGGGCAGTTTAAGGTGAAAAGTTAGACGGAAGGAAGCTTTTGATCTTAGTTTCTACAGCCTTCAGAAGCAGATGTGGAAATTTTACCTTTAAATTAATTGTTTCCACTATTTACCCAAACATGATTGAACTACTGTTCGTCTCGTGGTGTACATGTAGGGTCCCGGCCACTTCAAGGTAAGGTCAAGGTTCCGGCCACTTCAAGGTAAGGTCAAGGTTCCGGCCACTTCAAGGTAAGGTCAAGGTTCCGGCCACTTCAAGGTAAGGTCAAGGTTCCACATATTTAATTCCTCTTCAAGGTACCTTATAGCAGTTTCTCTGTGCTACTTTGTTTTCACTGAACATACTTTTTCTTTCCTCAACTTTTTTACTGTCTTCACACGTTTTTTGATAACACTTCACTTTTATGAACTTACGATCCTTGACAAACACCAGATTTGTTACTTGGCAATGACCTTTGCCCTTTAAATTTCCCTTCCTCATACACAGTTGCCTCAGTCAAAGCACTATCATTATATGTACATTATATGTACATAGTTCCCAATTCACTCCTAACTTTCACTTGTTTGACCTTACCAGTGGTTTGTGTGTGTGTGCGCGCGCGCGTACTCACCTATTTGTGGTTGCAGGAGTCGAGTCATAGCTCCTGGCCCCTCCTCTTCACTGGTCGCTACTAGGTCCTCTCTCCCTGCTCTGAGCTTTATCAAACTTCGTCTTAAAACTATGTATGATTCCTGCCTCCACTACATCACTTTCTAGACTATTCCACTTCCTGACAACTCTATAACTGAAGAAATACTTCCTAACATCCCTTTGACTCATCGGAGTCTTCAACATCCAATTGTGATCCCTTGTTTCTGTGTCCCATCTCTGGAACATCCACTCTTTGTCCACCTTATCAATTCCTCCCAGTATTTTATACGTCGTTACCATGTCTCCCCTAACCCTCCGTTCTCCAGTGTCGTCAGGCCGATTTCCCTTAACCTTTCTTCGTAGGACAATTCCCTTGGCTCTGGGACTAGTGTTTTTGCGAACTTTTACACTTTCTCTAATTTCGTGTGTGTGTGTGTGTGTGTGTGTGTGTGTGTGTGTGTGTGTGTGTGTATGTGTGTGTGTGTGTACTCACCTAGTATATGTACTCAACTATATTTGGCTTCAGGGGTCTTCGAGGGTGATGGACTGATTAAATCGTTTTTAGTTCTCCACTGATTCTGCAGCCTCTGTACTGGACTGAAGAAGCTGACAGTGTAGGAATAAAAATGCCTAACTGTTGCACATGTTTCTTACTCACGAAGTCATTCAACTGACAAGAAACAATAAATCGTGATGTTTAATGAAGGAGGGGTGTTACTGTTACAGTTTAATAACTGTAGTGTAAAGCACTCCTCTGTCAAGACAGTGATTGAGTGAATGATGAAAGTTTTTCTTTTTTCGGGCCACTCTGCCTTGGTGGGAATCGGCCGATGTGTTAATATAATAAAAATAAATATAAACTGTTTCGATATACAGGGAACAAAGATTTCAAGACGAGCAGAAGATTTCCAGATACAGACTTACTGTATCAGAGAAGGAAAGGAGGATGTAAAAAATTAAGAAATAATATTAGATGACGTGTTGTTTAAAGAAGACAATAATGCTAATGCTGTTAAGATCAGGAAAATAATAAGGCGGTTTATGTTAACTCTTGAAATTAAAAAAAATACACCACTGATAATCGAATCATTCATGTTCTTCCATTTCCAACTTTGTGTGCAAAGTGAGTTCCGAGAAAAGTGAGATATCAGAGCCACAATATATTCAATGGCATTTCCTGCCTACTTGATCAATAAAGCATCTAAACTACTGGGAAATCTTCACGTTACTTGGTATGTACCTTCAGGAACGGAGAAGAAAGAGATACCTGACTATAAATACATCGAAAACGCTTGAGGGTGAGACCCTTGATTTACACTCACCATAACTACTGGAGAAGGAGATATGACAGAAAGTTAATTATAATCATAGTATAATGAAGGTATGCCTTTGGCACGATTATACAACATTGATTCAAGTCCATGACTTCGGTCTTCTACCATCAGGTCTAATAAATATTGCTAAGAAACAAGTGTCACACTAGCAAGATTACAATAACTTCATAGATTTACTGGTTACTTGTACCAAGAGCTTCTCTGATAACCCAGTCACCGAGGAAATTAGGCTAAAGACGAGGGCTGTGAAACCAGAAAATCTCTAAAAACTTTCTTCTTGTTTGTTTATATATTTCCACCTCTTCACATTACCTGCTTCTTCCCGATACCTGCTACATCCAGGTATCTGACGTCTGGTATCTGTCTCTTATCGGCACCTATCTCTTCCTGGTACCTGCTTCTTCCCACTTCCTGACTCTTTCCTGTATCTAAGTTCTCAGCCTTCCTCTCCCTTCCCACTGGTAGTGACGGGCTGGAAGCAAAAAGCAAGGTAAATGGTAATTGTTTCACAAAATTAAACTCGACTTTTCGCGTTGTTTCAACGCGTGTTACATTCTCAGAAAATAAGCTCTTTTGGGGAACCGTGAGACTGTATCTTTCCAAGTGAGAGATAGTACTACTGTCTCCTTTTAATTGAGACATTGTCTGACTATATTCTTCCAGGTGAGAGATCATGGCACTCTATTTGTAGGACTCCTTCCTTCCACTGAGAGACTGAAGGACTCAATCCCTTAGGGTAAGAGATTGAAGGACTCAATCCTTCCAGGTAAGAGATCGAAGGACTCGATCCTTCCAGGTAAGAGGTCGAAGGACTCCTTCCAGGTAAGAGATCGAAGGACTCCTTCCAGGTAAGAGACTGAAGGACTCAATCCTTCCAGGTAAGAGATCGAAGGACTCAATCCTTCCAGGTAAGAGATAGAAGGACTCAATCCTTCCAGGTAAAAGATCGAAGGACTCAATCCTTCCAGGTAAGAGAACGAAGGACTCAATCCTTCCGTGTAAGAGATCCCACGGCTGTTGGACAGAAGTATTCTATCCTTCTAGCTGCGGTATCGTTCTATTTAATGGATCATAGGATTCTATCCTACAGTCCATCAAATCGTTCTATTTGAAGGGTCATAAGATTTTATCCTTCTAGCTGTAATATCGTTCTATTTCATGGATGGTAGGACTCAATCCTTCTAGCTAAAGTATCGTTCCGTTTGAGAGGTCGTAGGATTCCATTGTTTTCCCCATGATGCTGCTCGCGAGATTCGAACATCTCTTGGGTACCTATGTATTGCTAGTTTAACAGATCAGCATTTCGTATCGACTCTTTCCCGGGGTTGCAACACGAGTTCTATCAGTCGTGAGGTGGAGACTCTGCCACTGAGGTAAGAGTTACTCTAAATTAAAGCCAGAACTGCAACACTTGACTCAGCTATGTCATGACTGACAGTCAAGGAGGGTGTTATTGTGGCTGAAAGTCAGGGAGTGTGTTATTGTGGCTGAAAGTCAGGGAGTGTGTTATTGTGGCTGAAAGTCAGGGAGTGTGTTATTGTGGCTGAAAGTCAGGGAGTGTGTTATTGTGGCTGAAAGTCAGGGAGTGTGTTATTGTGGCTGACAGCCAGGGAGGGTGTTACTATGGTTGACAGTCGGGAAGAGGCAGGTATAACTATAGCTGACAGCCTGGGAGGAAGCGGGTGTATTAGGGCTAACGGCCGGAAAAGACGCGAGTGTTACTGTGGCTGACAACCAAACAGGAGGAGACAAGTCTTACTGTGGCTGATAGCCGGGGAGATGCTGCTGCCAGGGCTGACAGTCAAGGAGGGAGGGTGCAGGTTACGCAAGAATCAGGGTGAACTCAGTCTTCCGCGTGCATAAACACACTGAGAAGTGTTCCGCAACACTTCGCCGTTACCTGCTGCTTGGCGGCTCAGTACACCGCCTTCCTGGTAACTCCGAGTGGAAAAAAAAAAGTGTGGTCAAGGGTAAATGGGTGGCGATCGGGCAGGAGCAAGACTGGTACAGCGTTGATATTCAGTGTTGGGTACAGTGTTGGGTTCAATGTTAAAACAGGCATCAGCTTATTGCATTAAGGTTCTACGAGGTGAGCTGAATACAAACAATTGTCAACACACCTCAGAGTCCTTACATTTGCGTTCGTTTGTTCGTAGCTCACTTTGCTTGTACAGCTAATCACAACTGGATGAGTACTCACAATTGCAGCTTAGCTAGTTGAAGCAATTATGTAGGTGGGCTAGTACAGCCAATTAGACGGCAATAGTACAGCCATTCTCAACACAGTACAGTCAGAACAGAGAATATAGTTCAAATAATCACAACCGAGTACAATTACTCAAACATTCTTTAATACATTCACTAAAACTGAAATACCAAGGGGAATCCATTGGTAAGACGTATGATGGAAATCAAGGTTTTCTGCTGAGAAGAACGAATTGTTGTCTAACAATAATTTTGTCTATGTAGTTGATATTAAAATAATTTAGGAGCCCCTTCATTCCTTCTGGTCGCTTTGCCAGCGCTAGTAAAAAATTATCCTAGTGTTTCAACGAACTATAGAAATATTTAATATGAATGGTGGAAGCAAGGTTTGAGATTTACTGATGCCAGTAATACATTATCTACTACTATCGCCGCTGCTTAAGTTTCTGTAAATATTACTATTATGCCTCTTCGGACTGACCGCAAATTTTAAGTGATTATGTAACGCAGTAAACGAAGCTTGAGTCTATTATTAAGCTTTGTGGCTTTTTATTTTCAAGTTCGGAAGCCAAGGTTTTGGGGTCTTAAACGTACCTATCTAGAAGAGCACTAATGAAGTGGAAAATCAGCACCAGATTTATTACAGAATCCAGACGATGCTCTTGTTTATCGAAACTCTGACCGTAATCCTAGAAGTTACATAAATTATTGTTTTTAGTGTTTTTAATTTATATTTTTAAAATATCTTATTAACGCCTAAAGATATTCACATTTTTGAGATATTGCATTTTGCGCATTTTTTAAACAAGCCTTCGCTGCTTTTATTTTTTTTATCTTGTTCGTTTATATTTTTCACTGTTTTTGGCATCCCGGCAGCGGACCAGCAACAGTAACTCAGTCAACTGACTTCATGCTATAATGTTAAAATTTATTTTTCGCTGGCAAAATAGCTGACTGTAGCGGGGGCTCCCTACATGGGGCTCTCGAAGCACCATTCCGAGTAGGGCCCCTGAGCCAATAAGTTCTCCACTGACCACACACTGTTTACATCTGCAAACATCTGTCCAGTCTGCAAAACCTAATTGTATCTTTAATCATTATATCTCATAATCGATTCTATAGAATCTTTCTCGACTTTTACGCGTTAATTGCATGCACTTTGCATTTACTCTTTATATTTTATTTTACTGCCCACATCTGTGACAGCCTACACAAAATATTCTTAATATTTTGCCTTTTGAATTCAAACAGTGGTAAGCCAGTCCTAAAACTAGGAGGCCAGTGTGCTACCCACTGAACCTTGCTGGCTTAATAAGGTTCATCCAACTAGGATTATTTGCATAAACTACTTCCTTCAGTGAGTCGTTTGCAGTTTCACAAGTCATTCACAACGTCTTTGGAGGAATTTAAGGAAGAGCTTGCCACAGCCATGTTGGGAGGAGATTCGTCTGTAAATAAAACTGCATTAGTGGTCGCAGTGAGACAAATACCAGCCTATCAAGCCATTTTTTTTTCCAAAATACAATTTCTAAACAAATCATAATAAAATGTCTTTTCTTACAGGAGTATGGAGAACTTTAAACGGAATGTGTATCAGAAAAGTGAACAGGAAAAAAAAATAAAAATTATCCATTTTGTTATTATTTAAGTTTATCGAGGAGAAACATTTCTATTTATCGGAACATTCTCAACCATATTTTCATTTGCTTTCTCACACATTTGTGTTTATTACTCGGAAACGGCTTATTCAACCGGCTTCAGATTTTCAAAGATTGTGCAATATATCTTGGGCAAGATTCATGAGGCTATATGCATGTTCGGGTGTTCACAATACCACTCAGGTCATTCCAAGATTTTTGTTTTCCTGTGATGGGCGGAAACTTGGTCCTCTAATCAGCTTCAAAATTTCACCACAGGTGTGTCCTGCTTAGAAGAAAATTGATATAGTTAATGGAACGTGTTGATGCCATTTTGCCACCTTAAAGCAATATTTTGTCTTGATGCTGGTGAGGGGTTCTTGATCCAAGGAACCGGACTTCGTCTTGGATCGAATTTGAATGCCTCGCATCTCGGCTTGCACTTTCCTCTGAATGAAATATATCAGTTGTGAATGGCATCAATCTTCAATGGTTGATGCATCGTATAAAATGGATGCGTAGATGTCTAGAAGACGTGAAGATGTGTAGGAATTTTGCGGGAGATTTTCATGCAATAAATAAAAATGCATCTTATTTCTGATTTTTTTGAGGAAACAATCTTTTGACGTAAGGTTGTATAAATTATCATCTGCCAGTTTAATTCAACTGATCTGTGAAATAATTGGAGAATGTTTCTTCTGGTCAGAAATAATTCACTAGGTTTGACATTTGGTTATCCTGGTTAAATCAATTTTATGTTCTTATGTACCAGTGATAAATATTTGTATGTTATGTGCAGTAAGATTACATAACACTTACATACCGCCTTACTTACCTACTTAAGATACTGGTATTTATTGGTCTCTTTGAAAGGTTTTAATTAGATTTAGACCGCGTAATATCCTAATACGCCATCTGTATTGAAGAAATGTGGATATTAGGTTCCGTATGATGACTTACGAATGCTTCTTCTGATTCCCTTCAACTCTTCATCAGTAATATTTAGCTGCATCATCAACCTATGCCGCACTCTGCACTATTCCAGTCGCGTGCACTGAGACACTGGGGACTGGGGTTATGGAAATACGAAATTCACTCCCTTCAGTGAGTTATAATCGTGTCATTGTGATGTCACGAGACTCTGTAACATATCTCTTGGCATTTCTTTTTTAGTTGCTTAGGATGTATTAACTGATGAGCGTCATCGTTTGATTCATCTTACAATCTGTCCGGCTTAACAAAATTTGGTTCCTACCACTACTCAAGCTCATCTGTCTGTGTTATATATGCCCCATTATCGCGAATATGCTGCACTTTTGGCTGACTGATGGACAAAGCACTTCGAATCCAGGCTGAGGGACTGATTATCTCAAGCTTCCATCGTTCTCTACACTGGACTGATGAAGCCACTGGCTGGCGAAACGTTTCCAGAATAAAGATACCTAAATTTTGCTCAAATGTATTATCAGAATAAGAATTAGACCGGATGCAAGAATATCGATAAGTGAAAGTGAAGTGAAAGTGATGAATTACAGAAGATGATTACGGTAAGATATGAGTAACTGTTGGGAGATATGGAGGCTGGGGGGGGGGGAGGGGGGGAAGAAATCCTCAGAGCACATTTCTAGTTAATGGTTCAAGTCGGGCCGAAACATCGTCACAAGTTTCATTCTCTTAAATGAGGGTTATTTGTAAGTAGGATACGTTGATTTGCTCATCAAATTAGGTGAAATAAAATGCCAATTATTATAATGTGTCAATGCTCAAAGACTCAACTCACTCCAGTAAGTCACAACTCACTCGAGTAAGTCGCTTTCTAATCAAACAAATTTGGGGATTTACTTTTCTAAGATAAGCAACTAGTTACTGAAGGTACACCCTTAAAAAGTACACACATGGTTCAAACACGAATCAGAACTCCCATATTGGATTTGAAATTACATAAGACAGTGATTAAGAAGTACACACAAGTGAAACAACTTGGTAGCTTTATTAAATAAACATGGTCCTGACTCCATGTGTATGAATATACACTAGCCACTGTATTAGATACGCCCTTCTAGTATTGATCACTAAGAAGTAACCGATGGGGCGACCTGAGATGATCCATCTGATCTGAACTGTAGTACTGAGACAAGTAAGAAACGAGTGGCGGGAGTCGGGTGACAAGCGTAGCCTCCCCGTAGTTCTTGAGGTGTCCCTGCTTGCTTCTATTGATCAAAAGCATTTTTCGTCGCAGCTGCATACATTTTTATGTTCACGTATTCTTACTTCCAGGATCTTGCTGTTTCGCCCACATGCTTCTTATCAGACACTCCACAAGGTAGATTCCTACAGTGATGGGTGTGTTGTCAGATCTCTAACAGTGGTTGAAGAGTTTGTAACTATTTTTAACTGCCCCTCAATATCAGGGATACGTTTAAAGCAACATTGTTAACACGCAGAACGACATATTTAGCTAATGTTTCTTTTGTTGTGTCAATGTTTTTTTCTGTTGAGAATGCAGATGGCAATGAAGTGAAACGCAGTAGCTTGAAAGCTTGTGTAATGAATCCATATTCTTCGAGGAATTGTAGGCTGTATATCCTATATGCCCTTAGAAAAAATCCTTTCACAACGCTCCTTTGAGATCTATTATCGTGATGGGAGTGAAAATGACGTTCGTGTAAGTAGTTTCACTATATACTTTAAAGAGTCTGTGGGGATTAAACACGTCTAGGAATAGTAGTTGGTTGTCTCGACTCACGAAATCGTAATGACACGATTGCAAACAAACCATACCCCGGTCGGGATTGAACCCGCGGTCAGGTTTTGAGACTCGGACCGCGGGTTCAATCCCGGCCGGGGTATGGTTTAGTTGGTTGTCTTTTTCTTCAGGTGTGAATATTATGGTAGGCTACAAACTGTTGATGGTCTTGAGGATGTTCTGCACGTCAAGGCTCATGGGCAAAACGACTTAAATATCATTGATGTAGAGCAAACAGATGACTGATTCGAGGCTGGCTAGCAGCATGAGAGTGATGTCGAGATTCTCCATATACAGAGTAGCCAGGACTGTGCATATGGGTGAGGCCATAGCAAGACCAAACTGTTGCTAATATTTATGTCCCTTAAAATCGAAGTAATTGTAACGGACACAGCTCCACCAGGCGAACACAATCTTTACCACAACGTCGGTGACGTTGTGGAAAAGGTCAATGGCTTGATCAACAAGAACACTTATTTATAGGGTCGTGATGTCGAAACTTTCAAGTTTATTGCTCTTAATACGGTGATATTTGATGTGATATAGAAAATCACCTGAATATTTAAGGTGCGCCTGGCTGATTGTACCTATTAGTGTGGAAAAATTTGTACTCAATGTGCCCGCTAGTTTGTGTTGGATATTACTAATTCAAGATGTTCCCGTATTGAAATGTTGATGTTGGTATCATTTAGCAGTTCGTGAATTGTTCTGAACTAATCTGCACGGTTAAGAGTGGGAACAGAATATTGTTTGTGTGTTTTAAGCAGCCCATACGGCCTGACTAATTTGGGTTTGATGGGAGGAAGGTGAAAGAGTTTTTTTCCTCTCCTAGTCTTCCTCAGAATCTTAAGGGCAATGCTTAGAAAATGCACAAATAACCTGCACATAGGAAAAAAAAAGTTTATGACGATATTAAGGTTCGAATTAGACCATTGACTAGTAACACTAACACGTGAAGGTGAGGGACGCAGTATACAGGACAGAGAGAGGAAGAAAGAAGTGGAGAGGTAGTGGAAGTAGTAGTACTGGTAGTAAGGGCAGTAGTGGTAGTGGCAAGACAGAAAGGGGAGTGAAGTGAGGCAATAGTAGTAGTAGCTGAAGAGTAGTAGAAGTGCTATTAGTAATAGTAAAAGTAGAAGTGGAGTAAGTCTAAAGACAAGAAAAACAAGCACTGCAGAGGAGCTAATAGCCCACTAGAGTGGGACCAAAAACTTAGGTGTGTTCTGTCCTTCAGTTTTCTTCCCTAACTAGAAGAAAGGAAAAGAAAGGAAATGTAGGAAAGAAGAGGAGAAGAAAAGATCACATCAGGTCACGAGTGTTTACAGACGCCATCTTGTTGAAGCATCCCTTACACATAACTTTCCTAATACGAATCTTATTCCTGGCTGTGACTATGTAGATTTTCTTCGTATTCCTTTCTTCTGCCTCGGTGTGTTCTGTCCTTCAATTTTTTCCCTCTGTCTTTTTTCTTGTCTTAGACTAACTCCACTTCTACTATTACTCTATTACTACTACCACTACTGGTATACTACTGCCGCCTCACCTCACTCCCCTTTCTGTCTCTGTTGCCACTAGCACTACTCCCTCTAACTACTACTACCATTACTACGTTTACCATTACTTCCACTACCACATTACCTCTACCACTACTTCTCCACTTCCTTCCTTCTTCCTCATTCTTTCCCTATCCTCCTCTCCGAAATAAACTTGCTCCCTCACCATCGACTGTTGGTGTTTCTAGTCACGGGTCAAAATCGGACCGAAATGTCGTCATAGGCTTCTTTCTCCTATGTGCTGGTTATTATTGTTCCACTGTATTGTGCCTTCTTTTCTTTAATGCTCAGAAAGAAAATTGTTTCTTACATTGATGATCTCGTATTGAAATGTTGATGTTGGTATCATTTAGCAGTTCGTGGATTTTTTCTGAAATGATCTGCACGGTTAAGGGTAACATCTTTTTCTCCCGTATCAGCTATGGTTATGAGCATGTCACTCATTTTGCATGCTCCTTGTGTGCACAAATGTAGGGATGTGATAGGACAGGTCGGTTCAAAAATTGCTGCAGTTTTCAGCCCTTGCAACACTCATGGAATTCTGTGTCCCTGAAATGATGGTTTTTGACGGGCATCCGTATCCCGATGGCAAACTGAAGTCAAAGGCTGAGTTCTTCGGCTTCGGTGTCACTGAGTGTGTAGGAAGAACCATTATTGAGAATAAATGCCCTCCCAAAGTCTTTTCGTTTACTGTCAAAGGATAATGTTGAGGTTTTCCTTGTGAGGCGTCTTTTGTTATAAATTAGCGCTGGTTATTCCACTCAGTATGACTTAAGTCTCTCGGGTTCGAGGACAGATGAGAGACTCGGGTGTGCTTTGTTAATATGCATTAATAATGGTATACAATATCGACAATTAGACAAGACAGCTGTGCAACAGTTAAGTATATCTACATTCCGAAACAATTCACCTACACAGTAGGCTTCATCAGTCGAATGCAGAAGTTCCAAATATGGAGACTAGCAACAGAGAGGTTATGATGTGGTCAGTTTATCAGCCTTCAAAGAGTAGCCTGAGGTGGTCACTCTCTCAGCCTGGGGAGATGTGTTCAATTTTATAGTCTTGAAACATGTGGTATTTTACATCTAAAATAATTTTTTCAAGTCCTTCTAAAAATTCTGTACAGATTCTGTGTCTATTTCTTCGATTTTTGTGTCTATTGTCTCGAGAATATAGCACTGCACCGCCCACCTTCCCGTTTCTACCTTTTCTGTTTCATAAGAACATAGAGGGAACACTGCAACAGGCCTACTGGCCTATGCGAGGCAGGTCCAATTCTCCCACCGGCTTAAGGCAATGCCTTGACCTAGTGAGGTCAGACACGTCACTTGAGGGAGGAGCACGGCATCCGACTTAGTAGCACAAGCTAGTCAGGTCCAACTCTCACCCACCCACACCCACTCATGTGGCACTCGGCAGTCATGCCCCGAATATTCAAATTAATCTATGTCTCAGTTATTGCAATAACATCAACTTTTCAAGCACATGAATCCAGAAAGTAATTCGTTAATCTTATTTCTAGCACTTCTATTTTCTTGTTTAAATATGTTAAGATGATTTTTCGTCTGTTTCTATCATTTTCACATTTTTCTTTAACAATTTCTGTTGTAATACCTTTACTTACTGTTAAATGATGAAGGTCTGTCATAAAATCCACATCATCACAAGCTTATTCATTTAAACACTTTTAATCGCTGATTCTACAATCCATTTCCCCCCACAAAATCCCATACCTCTATTTCTAATTTAAAATCCTAACAGCTCCCTCCACTGCACTGCCAGTGCCCCCACACTTGTAATACTTGAGTACCATCCTTGACCATCATGGCATTCCTGCAACAGAAGTGGTCTCAACTGTCTAACAATGATTGCTCTGGACAACAACTTATTTCCACCTCTTTTCGGCTCTGGTGGCCTGGTGGTTAACGCTCTCGCTTCACACGGTGAGGGCCTGGGTTCGATTCCCAGCCAGAGTAGAAACATTGGACGTGTTTCTTTCCACCTGTTGTCTATGTTCACCATCAGTAAAATGGGTACCTGGGTGTTAGTCGACTGGTGTGGGTCGCATCCTGGGACACTGACCTAAGGAGGCCTGGTCACAGACCGGGCCGCGGGGGCGTTGACCCCCGGAACTCTCTCCAGGTAAACTCTCCAGGTAATTACGGGGTATCCTCCCTCTTTTCTAATTATATCTACCGTTGATCTATACCTACCGGGTTCTCACTCCTACGCTTTCCAACATCATTGCCTCCAGCACTGTGTCAGATAATAAGGTATGGTCACACAGCCATCCATGATGTGAAGATGGCTAACTATATCTTCCCAGCCCCAGAAAAACACACCCTTTTCTTCTCTTCCTATCTCTAAGATGAAACGTCCCATCCATGAATTTTGCCTGGAAATTCCCTACAATAACAGTATTCTTGCATTCAATGGTATATTCGGTGTGTGATCTGTAATCCCACCGTCGCCTCTAGGAAAATAAGTCTAGGTTTCCCCTGAAAAGTTCGTCCCGATCATTAACCTTCTTCCAACTGGGAGAGAATACGTTTTTAATCAGTTTAAAATGGTAGACAAAACGTTTGAGCAGCGGTGGTGTTCACTGGGATTTCCATTTTTCGTAGCGTGCGCGGGCGCTAGTGTGTACTCGTCTATTTGTTCTCGCCTGTCTGTGGTTGCAAGGGTCGATTCTTAGATCCTGGTCCCGTCTTTTAACTTTCCACACTCCTACTCTGGGACTGAAGAAATACTTCTTAACATTCTCGTGGCTCTTCTTCCTCTTTAACTTCCAGCAGTGTCCCCGAGTTCCTGCTTCTTGTGTCTAAAACAGCTTCCTTATCAGTTTCCTTGAGTGTTCTCAAGTATCTTAGTTCAGGAACAAGCTTTGTTGCATAATTCTGCATTTTGTTCACTTTCTTAACGTTTTTTTTTTTGCAGGTGCGGGTTTCATAATGGTGCTGCGTACTCCAAGATAGACCTGACGTGTGTTGTATTCAGGGCGCGGAAAGACTGTAAAAATTCCTTATAGGTAGCCATAGATTTGCCAGATAAACACTCGCTGCAAATGTTATTGAGCTGTTAGTTATTGAGCTGATGTGAACCTCTGGCGTTATACTGGGCGCAGTGCTCAGCTCATGGTGTTTCTCTTTGAGTGAGGTTTGTAGGTTCTGTCCTCCAAGTTCATTATTCCTGCTTCTTCATCAATTCTCATAATCGTACATTTGTTGTGGTTTAATTCAATGTACCACATATCTGAGCAAACCTGCCGTTTATCCAGATTAATTTGCCGCTCCTCTCCGCCTTCATCTGTTTGTATCCCACCTCATTAGTTTTACACTGTCGAATCCATATGGAATGTCATTCACGTAAATCAGAAACAGTGCCAATCCTAATACCATCCTTCATAACCCCATTTGTTGCTCTTCCCCATTTTTTGCTCTTCCCCATTTTGAGTTTCTTCCTGTACAATCACTCTTCATTTCCTTTACCTTACGTACTTCTGGTCAACCAGAGAAGTGCCCTGTTACTCCTTCCTGCACAGCACAACACGTTTTTGCCTTCGTCTCTTGTAGGGTACATTGTCAAATGCCTTCTTGCAGTCTAAGAAAATACAATGCACCTGTGCTTCTCACTCTCCGGTCTCATTTCCATTACATTGTTAAGATTTACCATCTCCAAACACCTGCTTCTTATTGTTTATTAAATGTTTTTTTTTTCAATTTACTTCACTACTCTCTTGATTATTTTCTCCATTATCTTGCACAGTATGTCAGTTTCATTGACATATATGCCATTCCTATCTCATTTCCTAACTATACATACTAAAGTAACTGTCTTCCAGGTAACTGGCAAATGGCCCGTGTCCAGTTCCCTTTCCCACTGCATTACGCTCAGGAATTCCCTCATCCCCGTAAAATTTCTTCTTCCAAAGTCTTTGCTCTACGATTATTTACACTCAGATTTCAGTACAATATGGTCGCTGACACCCAAGTTTCTTATCTTTCTCCAATGTTAGATTTACTTGCGGTAAGTAACATGTCCATTCTTGGTGGTTAATTTCCTCTTTTTTCTTATATCATATTCTTTACATGCTAACTTATGAAGCTGTCCCCGACCGCCTCCATCAACTTGGCCTTCCACATTTTCAAGCCTTGATGTAATAATAATAATAATAATAATAATAATAATTTTATTTAATACAAGTACATGTACAAGGTATACAGGGCTAGCTGACATTAGTGACCTACTACTATATAGAAAGCTGCTTGTTATGCAGAGCATTTCGGGCAAATTAGATCAGTTTTATCTCAGGATGCGATCCATACCAGTCGACTAACACCCACGTACCCATTTTACTGATGGGGAACATAAACAACCGGTGTAAGGAAACACGTCCGATGTTTCCACCCCTTCGCCGGGAATCGAACCCGGACCCTCACCGTGTGAAGCGAGAGCTTCTGCCACCGTATGTGCGTCCCAGTTTCCCTCTCCGTTTCTTTGTGGCAAAAGTCTCCCGTGATAAGTAATTTTGTGTTAGCACTATGTGTCCTCCTGGCTGCCCTTGTCATGGTGTCGACCAGTGGTTTGCTGTATCTTCATATTCCTGTCTCAGTCTCCTACTTTTAGGCAGTGGGCTTAGTTATCACTATAATACTTTGGGCCTCACCCCTGTCTTTACTGAGTCCACTATGTAGTCGTCTGCCACCAGTCTGATTAATCCACTTATCTCCAAAAATCCACTGGTTTCCTATTAGCAGAGCTACTCCTCCATCTCCCCGTTTCCTGTCTTTCTTTACAACTTGATATTTTGTTCGGAATATGGCCTCTGATATTATATTAATCAACTTTACCTCTGTGATGACTTCAGTGTCTGGAGTTACCTCTATTCTTTGTTTCATCTTACCACTCTTGTTCCATAATTATCTTCATTCATGTACCATACTAGGAGCTTACTTTCCCTTACCATTCACTGGTTTGTGTTGACTAGTCTTTGTACATGATTGTCCGTTAACAGGATTGGGGGGGTAGTGCTGGGGTAGGTGTGTTTATCAGTACAGGGGGGAGGGGGGAATAAAATAAAGTCCTTGAGAGGGAAGGAGAAAAGTGAAGGAAAGGATAATGTATTTGTGTTAGTGCTGGTGTGCGCTCCCTCCTCCTACTTGTGTGTGTGTGTGTGTGTGTGTGTGTGTGTGACGTCTTTCGTTTCAGTCTTGGAATCTATGTCTGGTTGCCTAAAGAAGTCATCAGTTTTCACGAGTGAGTCAAGAAGCACATTGTTTTATTTTTCCTGGCGGATGAGAGTGGTTAGGTACGGTTCCTAATAAGTTAACTTCAAGAGCTAGAGAACTCACATCTGATGCTTTTACGAGAAAAACTCGTTTGTGAAGGACTAACTGTACATTTAGGGTTAATAACAACAGAGATGCTTGCATGGGCTACAGCCTGATAATGGCAAGAGACGAATTTTCCTGTTGAGTTTACTAATAAGCCATTTCGCCTTACTAGTACCTGAGAAATATTGCCATGCTCCTTATACTTTTCTCTTTACTTTTTAACGTAGGCATCAGCGAGGACCAACATGATAATCCACATCTGGCGAGAGTAGGAAATACAGTGAAGATGGGACCGATCTGGGAAATTTACCGGTACCCCGGAAAATCCTGTTTTTCCCTTTGTTTCTCACTATTTACAAAGTGCAAACTGCTTTTTTTCCCCTCTCCTTTACGAAAGCAGGCACGCACTCAGGTAGGCATACACGCATTTGGGCAGGCATGCACGCACTCAGGCATGCACGCAAGCACAACCGCTCGCCCGTCCGCCCACCCACATGGAGGCACGTTCACACGAATGCGCGTGTGTGCGCGCGCGCGCACACACACACACACACACACACACACACACACACACACACACACACACACACACACACACACACACACACACACACACACACACACACACACACACACAAACGCTGATGGAATAACAAATAAGTGGGAGGAGTGGCATGAAAGAGTCAAAGAAGCATCACCGGACATCATAGCTCTCACAGAAACCAAGCTTACAGGTATGATAACAGATGCCATCTTTCCAACGGGATACCAAATCCTGAGGAAAGACAGAGGGAACAGGGGGGTGGAGGAGTGGCGTTGCTGATCAAAAATCGCTGGAATTTTGATGAGCTGGAGAGAGGAGACAGCGGAGAAGAAAGTGATTACATAGCGGGAACACTTCACTCTGGAGGTCCCAAGGTGGTAATAGCAGTGATGTATAACCCACCACAGAACAGCAGGAGGCCAAGGCAAGAGTACGACGAGAGCAATAGAGCGATGGTTGATACACTGGCTAGAGTGGCCAGAAGAGCTCATGCATGCAGGGCAAAGCTCCTGATCATGGGTGACTTTAACCACAAGGAGATCGATTGGGAGAACTTGGACCCACATGGGGGCCAAGATACACGGAGGGCTAAGATGATGGAGGTGGTACTGGAAAACTTCATGTGCCAACACGTAAGGGACACTACAAGAGAGAGAGGAGAGGATGAACCAGCAAGGCTGGACTTAGTATTCACCTTTAGTAGTGCAGATATCGAGGACATCACATACGAAAGACCCCTTGGGGCCAGTGACCATGTGGTTTTAAGCTTCGAATACACAGTAGAGCTACAAGTGGAGGGAGAAGCAGGAAGGCCAGGACGAATGAAGCCAAACTACAAGAAAGGGGACTACACAGGAATGAGGAACTACCTGAACGGGGTTCAGTGGGACAGAGAACTGGCAGGGAAGCCAGTTAATGAGATGATGGAATATGTAGCAACAAAATGCAAGGAGGCTGAGGAGAGGTTTGTAACCAAGGGTAACAGGAATAATGAAAAAGCCAGGATCAGCCCATGGTTTACCCAAAGGTGCAGGGAGGCAAAAACCAAGTGTGCTAGGGAATGGAAGAAATATAGAAGGCAAAGGACCCAGGAGAATAAGGAGACCAGTCGTAGAGCCAGAAACGAATATGCACAGATAAGAAGGGAGGCCCAAAGACAATATGAAAATGACATAGCAGCGAAAGCCAAATCTGATCCAAAACTGTTGTATAGCCACATCAGGAGAAAAACAACAGTCAAGGACCAGGTAATCAGGCTAAGGAAGGAAGGAGGAGAGTCAACAAGAAATGACCGTGAAGTATGTGAGGAACTCAACAAGAGATTCAAAGAAGTGTTCACAGAGGAGACAGAAGGGACTCCAGAAAGACGGAGAGGTGGGGCACACCACCAAGTGCTGGACACAGTGCACACCACCGAGGAAGAAGTGAAGATGCTTCTGAGTGAGCTAGATACCTCAAAGGCAATGGGGCCAGATAACATCTCCCCATGGGTATTGAGAGAGGGAGCAGAGGTGCTATGTGTACCCCTAACAACAATATTCAATACATCTATCGAAACAGGGAGATTACCTGAGGCATGGAAGACAGCAAATGTAGTCCCAATCTTTAAAAAAGGAGACAGACATGAAGCATTAAACTACAGACCAGTGTCACTGACATATATAGTATGCAAAATCATGGAGAAGATTATCAGGAGAAGAGTGGTGGAACACCTAGAAAGGAACGATCTCATCAACAGCAGCCAACATGGTTTCAGGGACGGGAAATCCTGTGTCACAAACCTACTGGAGTTCTATGACATGGTGACAGCAGTAAGACAAGAGAGAGAGGGGTGGGTGGATTGCATTTTCTTGGACTGTAAGAAGGCGTTTGACACAGTTCCACACAAGAGATTGGTGCAAAAACTGGAGGACCAAGCAGAGATAACAGGGAAGGCACTACAATGGATCAGGGAATACTTGTCAGGAAGACAGCAGCGAGTCATGGTACGTGGCGAGGTGTCAGAGTGGGCACCTGTGACCAGCGGGGTCCCGCAGGGGTCAGTCCTAGGACCAGTGCTGCTTCTGATATTTGTGAACGACATAACGGAAGGAATAGACTCTGAGGTGTCCCTGTTTGCAGATGACGTGAAGTTGATGAGAAGAATTCACTCGATCGAAGACCAGGCAGAACTACAAAGGGATCTGGACAGGCTGCAGACTTGGTCCAGCAATTGGCTCCTGGAGTTCAATCCCACCAAGTGCAAAGTCATGAAGATTGGGGAAGGGCAAAGAAGACCGCAGACAGAATACAGTCTAGGGGGCCAGAGACTACAAACCTCACTCAAGGAAAAAGATCTTGGGGTGAGTATAACACCAGGCACATCTCCTGAAGCGCACATCAACCAAATAACTGCTGCAGCATATGGGCGCCTGGCAAACCTCGGAACAGCATTCCGACATCTTAATAAGGAATCATTCAGGACCCTGTACACCGTGTACGTTAGGCCCATATTGGAGTATGCTGCACCAGTTTGGAACCCACACCTAGCCAAGCACGTGAAGAAACTAGAGAAAGTGCAAAGGTTTGCAACAGGACTAGTCCCAGAGCTAAGAGGTATGTCCTACGAGGAGAGGTTAAGGGAAATCAACCTGACGACACTGGAGGACAGGAGAGATAGGGGGGACATGATAACGACATACAAAATACTGAGAGGAATTGACAAGGTGGACAAAGACAGGATGTTCCAGAGATTGGACACAGTAACAAGGGGACACAGTTGGAAGCTGAAGACACAGATGAATCACAGGGATGTTAGGAAGTATTTCTTCAGCCACAGAGTACTCAGTAAGTGGAATAGTTTGGGAAGCGATGTAGTGGAGGCAGGATCCATACATAGCTTTAAGCAGAGGTATGATAAAGCTCACGGCTCAGGGAGAGTGACCTAGTAGTGATCAGTGAAGAGGCGGGGCCAGGAGCTCGGACTCGACCCCCGCAACCTCAACTAGGTGAGTACACCGGCTCTTCGAGCCAGGAGAGAGTGGACCTAGCAGCGACCAGCGAAGAGATGAGGCTAGGAGCTGTGATTCGAACCCTGCAACCACATATAGGTAAATGCATATAAATGAGTACACACACACACACACTTCCGCTATCATTCCCACCATCACTGTTGATGTTGTCACCCGCTTATCTTAGTCTCCTTCTAGAGAGAAGTATATCACCGGTGTCACTACTCGTCACTACAAGTGTGCTACATGTTATGATTCCTCTAGATAATTCCTCTTAACTCCTCAAAACTTCATTTCCGATAACCAGTGCTACTCCACACCATCTCTTTCCTCTGGCCACCCACATGATACATCCAGTTGGGAATAACGCTCTAGTTATTTAGCCTCTCTGAAGTTTGTCTCTGGGAGTGTTATGATGAATGATGATGTCTCCTGCACTTGTGCCTTCCATTCATCACTCTTGTTTATCATTTATGCATTTGTGAACGACACTTTTACCTTCCTTTCTCTTAGGTTATACTGGCTGTCTGGTTCCATTACCTGGTCCTTGAACATAGGTCACGTGGCTTTGGTGGGGGTTTTGGTAGGGGGTGAGGGGTAGTTGAGCAAATTTTTCTTGCCCTGAAAGGGAAGGATGGGTTTGGCATGCAAAGAGTACGTAACCTTTATTCGGCGTATGTACACACCCTCATTTACAGGCTATCTCCCCCAACCAGCGAACCAGGGACTAAGGGTTGACGATGGGGCCCCGTCGTTCAACCAGTATCCAGGTTCCAGCCAATGAGAAGATGGTTTTGGCAATCGCAGAGGTGATGTGGGTACCACACACCTGTCTGCCCTTGTCATTCCCATTCTAGAGCTGGTTGAAGCACGGTCTGCTCTCTAGTGGCTTCTATTCTGCCTTGCTTACCGTGGAGTGCACTAATACCTATCACTGTACATAGTGTATATAGTGTACATACTTTTGTTCTAAATTGGTGAAGGATAATATAAGTCGAAAGTTTTTTCTGCTGTGTTTATTTTGCTCCCATTACACCCAGGATAACAGGCCTTTTGGACTCCTGGATTGTAATAATGGGGAAATTGGAGAGTAGAGGGAAGTGATTTAAAGGGGTTGCAATAAGGGGTGGTTCTGATGTGGAAGTAGGCTCTTCAACTTGGACGAATGGAGATTGTTGATGAACGTGGGGTTGAAAGAAGGTTAAGGTTTGGCTTGTTTTGGGTTAATGTGTGAGTGTTAGTTACCATTTTGTCCTAGGCACATGTCGATTAGACACTAGGCCTGTAGTATATGCGTTCCTGTGTGTACTCACCTATTTGTGGTTGCAGGGGTCGAGTCCTAGCTCCTGGCCCCGCCTCTTCACCGGTTGCTACTAGACCCTCTCTCTCCCCGCTCCATGAGCTTTATCAAACCTCGTCTTAAAACTGTGTATGGTTCCTGCCTCCACTACGTCATTTTCTAGGCTATTCCACTGCCTTACAACTCTATGACTGAAGAAATACTTCCTACTATCTCTCTGACTCATTTGTGTCTTCAACTTCCAATTGTGGCCTCTTGTTTCTGTGTCCCCTCCCTGGAACATCCTGTCCTTGTCCACCTTGTCTATTCCACGCAGTATTTTATATGTCGTTATCATGTCTCCCCTGACCCTCCTGTCCTCCAGTGTCGTCAGGCCGATTTCCCTTAATCTTTCTTCATAGGACATTCCCCTTAGCTCTGGAACTAACCTTGTTGCAAACCTTTGTACTTTCTCTAGTTTCTTGACGTGCTTTATCAAGTGCGGGTTCCAAACAGGTGCTGCATACTCCAGTATGGGCCTGACATACACGGTGTACAGTGTCTTGAATGATTCCTTACTAAGGTGTCGGAATGCTGTTCTCAGGTTTGCCAGGCGCCCATATGCTGCAGCAGTTATCTGATTGATGTGTGCTTCCGGAGACATGCTCAGTGTTATACTCACCCCAAGATCTTTCTCCTTGAGTGAGGTTTGCAGTCTTTGGCCACCTAGCCTATACTCTGTCTGTGGTCTTCTGTGCCCTTCCCCTATCTTCATGACTTTGCATTTGGCAGGATTAAATTCGAGAAGCCATTTGCTGGACCAGGTGTCCAGTCTGTCCAGGTCTCTTTGAAGTCCTGCCTGGTCCTCATCAGATTTAATTCTCCTCATTAACTTCACATCATCTGCAAACAGGGACACTTCTGAGTCTAACCCTTCCGTCATGTCGTTCACATATACCAAAAATAGCACTGGTCCTAGGACCGACCCCTGTGGGACCCCGCTCGTCACAGGTGCCCACTGTGATACATCATTACGTACCATGACTCGTTGTTGCCTCCCTGTCAGGTATTCTCTGATCCATTGCAGTGCCCTTCCTGTTATATGCGCCTGATGCTCTAGCTTCTGCACTAATCTCTTGTGAGGAACTGTGTCAAAGGCCTTCTTGCAGTCCAAGAAGATGCAATCAACCCACCCCTCTCTCTCTTGTCTTACTTCTGTTATTTTATCATAAAACTCCAGAAGGTTTGTGACACAGGATTTGCCTTCCGTGAATCCGTGCTGGTTGGCATTTATACTCCTGTTCCGTTCCAGGTGCTCCACCACTCTCCTCCTGATAATCTTCTCCATAATTTTGCATACTATACACGTCAATGACACAGGTCTATAGTTTAGTGCCTCTTTTCTGTCTCCTTTTTTGAAAATGTGTGTGTGTGTGTGTGTGTGTGTGTGTGTGTGTGTGTGTGTGTGTGTGTGTGTGTGTTGGGGCTGGGATTTGGGGTTCAGCTTCCAGTACCAAAATATCATGGAAAAATCATGATGCCAATCTTACCATCTCTCCCTCATAACTACACACCATCCAGCCACCAGATCTGAAGACCTATTTGTTGTTGTTGTTGTAGTGTGTGTGTGTGTGTGTACTCACCTAGTTGCACTCAGTTGTGGTTGCAGGGGTCGATTCACAGCTCCTGGCCTCGCCTCTTCAACTGGCCGCTACCAGGTCACACTTCCCGCTACATGAGCTTTACCATACCTCTTCTTGAAGCTATGTATGGATCCTGCCTCCACTACATCACTTCCCAGGTTATTCCACTTCCTGACAACTCTGTGACTGAAGAAATACTTCCTAACATCCCTGTGGTTCGTCTGAGTCTTCAACTTCCAATGGTGACCCCTTGCTGCTGTGTCCCATCTCTGGAACAACCTATCTCTGTCCACCTTGTAGATTCCTCTCAGTATTTTATATGTCGTTATCCTATCCCCCCTATCTCTCCTTTCTTCCAGTGTCGTCAAATCGATTTCCCTTAACCTCTCGCCGTAGGACATAGCCCTTAGCTCCGGGACTAGTCTTGTTGCAAACCTTTGCACTTTCTCTAGTTTCCTTACATGCTTGGCTGGGTAAGGGTTCCAAACTAGTGCTGCATATTCCAATATGGACCTAACATA
Source organism: Cherax quadricarinatus (assembly GCF_038502225.1). Lineage (NCBI taxonomy): Eukaryota > Metazoa > Arthropoda > Malacostraca > Decapoda > Parastacidae > Cherax > Cherax quadricarinatus. The sequence goes on from NC_091306.1 coordinate 47,283,036, forward strand.
CACAGTGTACAGCGTTCTGAATGACTCCTTATTTAGATGTCGGAATGCCGTTCTTTCGTTTGCTAGGCGCCCGTATGCTGCAGCAGTTATTTGGTTGATGTGCGCGTCAGGAGATGTGCCCGGTGTTGTACTCACCCCAAGATCCTTTTCCTTGAGTGAGGCTTGCAGGCTCTGGCCCCTTAGAGTGTACTTCGTCTGTGGTCTTCTTTACCCATACCCATTGTTCATGACTTTGCACTTGGTGGGGTTGAACTCCAGGAGCCAGTTGCTGGACCAGGTGTGTGTGTGTGTGTGTGCACTCACCTATTTGTACTCGTCTATTTGTGGTTGCAGGAGTAGATACATAGCTCCTGGCCCCGCCTCTTCAATGACCGTCACAGTGTACTCACCTAGTTGTACTCACCTAGTTGAGGTTGCGGGGGTCGAGTCCGAGCTCCTGGCCCCGCCTCTTCACTGATCGCTACTAGGTCACTCTCCCTGAGCCGTGAGCTTTATCGTACCTCTGCTTAAAGCTATGTATGGATCCTGCCTCCACTACATCGCTTCCCAAACTATTCCACTTACTGACTACTCTGTGGCTGAAGAAATACTTCCTAACATCCCTGTGATTCATCTGTGTCTTTAGCTTCCAACTGTGTCCCCTTGTTACTGTGTCCAATCTCTGGAACATCCTGTTTTTGTCCACCTTGTCAATTCCTCTCAGTATTTTGTATGTCGTTATCATGTCCCCCCTATCTCTCCTGTCCTCCAGTGTCGTCAGGTTGATTTCCCTTAACCTCTCCTCGTAGGACATACCTCTTAGCTCTGGGACTAGTCTTGTTGCAAACCTTTGCACTTTCTCTAGTTTCTTTACGTGCTTGGCTAGGTGTGGGTTCCAAACTGGTGCCGCATACTCCAATATGGGCCTAACGTATACGGTGTACAGGGTCCTGAACGATTCCTTATTAAGATGTCGGAATGCTGTTCTGAGGTTTGCTAGGCGCCCATATGCTGCAGCAGTTATTTGGTTGATGTGCGCTTCAGGAGATGTGCCTGGTGTTATACTCACCCCAAGATCTTTTTCCTTGAGTGAGGTTTGTAGTCTCTGACCCCCTAGACTGTACTCCGTCTGCGGCCTTCTTTGCCCTTCCCCAATCTTCATGACTTTGCACTTGGTGGGATTGAACTCCAGGAGCCAATTGCTGGACCAGTTCTGCAGCCTGTCCAGATCCCTTTGTAGTTCTGCCTGGTCTTCGATCGAGTGTATTCTTCTCATCAACTTCACGTCATCTGCAAACAGGGACACCTCAGAGTCTATTCCTTCCGTCATGTCGTTCACAAATACCAGAAACAGCACTGGTCCTAGGACTGACCCCTGCGGGACCCCGCTGGTCACAGGTGCCCACTCTGACACCTCGCCACGTACCATGACTCGCTGCTGTCTTCCTGACAAGTATTCCCTGATCCATTGTAGTGCCTTCCCTGTTATCCCTGCTTGGTCCTCCAGTTTTTGCACCAATCTCTTGTGTGGAACTGTGTCAAACGCCTTCTTGCAGTCCAAGAAAATGCAATCCACCCACCCCTCTCTCTCTTGTCTTACTGCTGTCACCATGTCATAGAACTCCAGTAGGTTTGTGACACAGGATTTCCCGTCCCTGAAACCATGCTGGCTGCTGTTGATGAGATCATTCCTTTCTAGGTGTTCCACCACTCTTCTCCTGATAATCTTCTCCATGATTTTGCATACTATACATGTCAGTGACACTGGTCTGTAGTTTAATGCTTCATGTCTGTCTCCTTTTTTAAAGATTGGGACTACATTTGCTGTCTTCCATGCCTCAGGCAATCTCCCGGTTTCGATAGATGTATTGAATATTGTTGTTAGGGGTACACATAGCGCCTCTGCTCCCTCTCTCAATACCCATGGGGAGATGTTATCTGGCCCCATTGCCTTTGAGGTATCTAGCTCACTCAGAAGCCTCTTCACTTCTTCCTCGGTTGTGTGCACTGTGTCCAGCACTTGGTGGTGTGCCCCACCTCTCCGTCTTTCTGGAGTCCCTTCTGTCTCCTCTGTGAACACTTCTTTGAATCTCTTGTTGAGTTCTTCACATACTTCCCGGTCATTTCCTGTTGTCTCTCCTCCTTCCTTCCTTAGCCTGATTACCTGGTCCTTGACTGTTGTTTTCCTCCTGATGTGGCTGTACAACAGTTTCGGGTCAGATTTGGCTTTCGCTGCTATGTCATTTTCATATTGTCTTTGGGCCTCCCTTCTTATCTGTGCATATTCATTTCTGGCTCTACGACTGTTCTCCTTATTCTCCTGGGTCCTTTGCCTTCTATATTTCTTCCATTCCCTAGCACACTTGGTTTTTGCCTCCCTGCACCTTTGGGTAAACCATGGGCTCATCCTGGCTTTTTCATTACTCCTGTTACCCTTGGGTACAAACCTCTCCTCAGCCTCCTTGCATTTTATTGCTACATATTCCATCATCTCATTAACTGGTTTCCCTGCCAGTTCTCTGTCCCACTGAACCCCGTTCAGGTAGTTCCTCATTCCTGTGTAGTCCCCTTTCTTGTAGTTTGGCTTCATTCGTCCTGGCCTTCCTGCTTCTCCCTCCACTTGTAGCTCTACTGTGTATTCGAAGCTTACAACCACATGGTCACTGGCCCCAAGGGGTCTTTCATATGTGATGTCCTCGATATCTGCACTACTGAAGGTGAATACTAAGTCCAGCCTTGCTGGTTCATCCTCTCCTCTCTCTCTTGTAGTGTCCCTTACGTGTTGGTACATGAAGTTCTCCAGTACCACCTCCATCATCTTAGCCCTCCAAGTATCTTGGCCCCCATGTGGGTCCAAGTTCTCCCAATCTATCTCCTTGTGGTTAAAGTCACCCATGATCAGGAGCTTTGCCCTGCATGCATGAGCTCTTCTGGCCACTCTAGCCAGTGTGTCAACCATCGCTCTATTGCTCTCGTCGTACTCTTGCCTTGGCCTCCTGCTGTTCTGTGGTGGGTTATACATCACTGCTATTACCACCTTGGGACCTCCAGAGTGAAGTGTTCCCACTATGTAATCACTTTCTTCTCCGCTATCTTCTCTCTCCAGCTCATCAAAATTCCAGCGATTTTTGATCAGCAACGCCACTCCTCCACCCCCCCTGTTCCCTCTGTCTTTCCTCAGGATTTGGTATCCCGTTGGAAAGATGGCATCTGTTATCATACCTGTAAGCTTGGTTTCTGTGAGAGCTATGATGTCCGGTGATGCTTCTTTGACTCTTTCTTGCCACTCCTCCCACTTATTTGTTATTCCATCAGCGTTTGTGTACCATACCTTCAGTTTCCTTTCCAACACTGTGGTTTGGGGGGCCTGTGAGGGTGGGAGACCTGGTGGCATACTGTGGGGTTCTATAGCTTGGTGTTGGGTGGAGGCTGTGGGTATGGATTGTAGGGTGTGTTGGGATGGTGTGATAGGTTGTGTGGTTCTGAGAGTAGTTGTGTGTGTGCTTGCCCTTGCTGTTCTGTCCTGCTCTGACTGACCTCTGCTGGTTCCCTCCTTGTCTCTTTTCCTAGCTCCTTTCGCTTT
>NC_091306.1:47299097-47464097 GCF_038502225.1 Cherax quadricarinatus
ATTTACTAGTCACACAGAAACAAATTATGGGAATGAATATCGTGTATAGAACACACAAGCATGTTAATGGATAGATGAATCTTGTCCCAGATACGTTACACAACCGTTGAAATTTTTAAGTCATTCTCCAGTGTTATGGAACAAACTCCAATAATATTGAAGGATCAGTTATGGAAGGAGGAGGAGGAACACAAATGCATAAATTCAAGGATTACGTGCATTAAAAAAGGGTCGGATGCGAAAGTGGGTCATAATAAACGTGTATGCACCTGGAGAAGAGTGGAGTGTAGAGGAGAGAGATTTTGGGATATGTTAAGCGAGTGTGTAGGAACTCTTGAACCAAGTGAGTAATTATAGTAGGTGACCTAAATGCTAAAGTAGGAGAAACTTTTAGAGAGGGTGTGGCAGGTAAGTTTGGGGAGCCAGGTGTAAATTATAATGGGACCCTTTGATTGAACTTTGTATAGAAAAAGGTTTGGTTATAGGTTTAAAGAAGTGGAGGATAAATAAGTATGCAAGATATGTTGTTAGGTATAATAACAGTAGTTTGTTGGACTACATACTGGTAGATAGAAGATTCTTGGGTAGACTCTGGGATGTACATATTGATAAAGGGGTCACAGATATATCGGAGCACTTGTCAGTTGCACCTACAGTGATAGCAATAGGTTGACGAGATACAAGGAAAAAAGAAGCAGCAAGTAAGAAAGAGGTGAAGGTTTATAAACTAAAGGTGGAGGCAGTTAAACAGTTATGGGAGGATAGATGGGCTAGAGAGAGTATAGGCAATGGGGTCGAATATGTATGGGGTAGGTTTAGGAATGAAATGTTAGTGTTCAGCAAAAGCTTGTGGTTACAGGAAAGTGGGTGCGGGAGGGAAGAAGAGCGACTGGCGAAATGATGTAAACAGAGTAGTAAGGGAGAAAAACTTAGCATATGAGAGGCTTTTACAAAAGCAGAAGTGATGCAAGGAGGGTGGAATATATGGAGAGAAAAAGAAAGGTTAAGAGAGAGTGACGAAGCAATGTAAAAAGAGAGCAAATAAGAAAGCGGGTGAGACGTTATCAACAAATTTTGTTGAAAATAAGAAAAAGTTTTGGAGCGAGATTAATAAATTGAGAAAGCCTAGGGAACAAATGGATTGATAGTCAAAAATAGGAGAGAAGATTTATTAAATGGAGAGTTAGAGGTATCGGGAAGATGGCGGGAATATTTTGAGAAATTGCTAATTGTTGATGAAGATAGGGGGGAAGCTCTGATTTCGTGTATAGAACAAGGACGACTAACATCTTGTAGAAGTGAGAAAGAGCCAGTTGTGAGTAGGGGGGGGGGAGTTCGTGAAGCAGTGGGTAGAAAGAAAGGTGTAAGGCAGCTGGGATTGATGGGATAAAGATAGGAATGTTAAAAACAGGAGTGGATGTAGTTTTGGAGTGCTTGGTGCTTTTATTTAATAAATGTAAGGAAGAGGGTAAGGTACCTAGGGATTGGCAGAGAGCATGCATAGTTTCTTTATAAAAGTCAAAGGTGACAAAAGGGAGTGCAAACATTAGAGGGGAATTAGTCAATAGACTTATTCCCCTATAATTGTGAATATAATGCAGAATATATAATTGTGAAAGTATAATTATGAATAAAATGCAGAGAATCCGTAGTTTGGAGATTAGGAGAAGGTGTGGGATTACCAAAACTATTGTCCAGAGGGCTGAGGAGGGGTTTTTGAGATGGTTTGGACATGTGGAGAGGGTGGAACGAAATAGAATGACTTCGAGAGTGTATAAATCTGTAGCGGAGGGAAGGCGGGGTAAGGGTCGGCCTAGAAAAGATTGGAGGGAGGGGGTAAAGGAGGTTCTGTGTGCGAGGGGCTTGGACTTCCAGCAAGCGTGCATGAGCGTGTTAGGAGCAAATGGAGACGCATGATTTTTAGGACTTGACGTGTTGTTGAGGTGTGAGCAAGGTAACATTTATGAAGGGATTCAGGGAAACTGGCAGGCCGGACTCGAGTCCTGGAGATGGGAAGTACAGTGTCTGCACTCTGAAGGAGGGGTGTTAATGTTGCAGTTTTATAACTGTAGTGTAAGCAAGCCTCTGGCATGACAGTGATGGAGTGAATGATGAAAATTTTTCTTTTCTCGGGCCACCCTGCCTTGGTGGGAAACTGCCGATGTGTTAAAAAAAAAATTTGTTGAGTATACCTGGCAAAGTGTGTGGTGGAGTTGTTATTGAAAGAATTAAGAGTAAGACGGAGGATAGGATAGCAGATGAAAAAAGGAGGCTTTAGGAAAGTTAAGGGGTGTGTACACCAAGTGAAACTTATAGGTGAACAGTATATAGACAAAGGTAAAGAGGTTTTAGTGGTATTTATGGATTTGGAAAAGGCGTATGACAGAGTGGATAGGGACGCAATGTGGCAGATGTTTCTAATGTATGGAATACGAGGTAGGTTACTAAAAGCAGTGAAGTCTTTACGAGGATAGTGAGGCTCAGGTTAGAGTATGTAGGAAAGAGGGAGATTATTTCCCAGTAAAGTAGGTCTTAGACAAGGATGTGTGATATCACCATGGTTGTTCAATATATTTATAGATGGGGTTGTAAGAGAAGTGAATGCGAGGGTCTTGGCAAGAGGTGTGGAGTTAAAAGATAAAGAATCAAACAAAGTGGGAGTTGTCACAGTTGCTCTTTGCTGATGACACTGTGCTTTTGCAGAGGCTGGTGGATGAATTTGGTAGGGTATGTAAAAGAGGAAAATTAAAAGTGAATATAGGACAGAGTAAGGTTATGAGGATAAAAATATTAGGTGATGAAAGACTGGATATCAGATTGGAGGGAGAGAGTATGGAGGAGGTGAATGTATTTAGATATTTAGGAGTGGACGTGTCAGCGGATGGGTCTATGAAGGATGAGGTGAATCACAGAATTGATGAGGGGAAAAGGGTGAGTGGTGCACTTAGGAGTCTGTGGAGACAAAGAACTTTGTCCGTGGAAGCGAAAAGGGGAATGTATGAGAGTATAGTTTTACCAACCCTCTTGTATGGGTGTGATGAATGTTGCAAAGAGGAGAAGGCTGGAGGCAGTGTAGATGTCTTGTCTGAGGGCAGTGTGTGGTGTGTATATAATGCAGAGAATTCGTAGTTCGGAAATTAGGAAAAGGTGTGGGATTGCCAAAACTATTATCCAAAGGGCTGAGGAGGGGTTGTTGAGGTGGTTCAGACATGTAGAGAGAATGGAACAAAACAGAATGACTTCGAGAGTGTATAAATCTGTAGTGGAGGGAAGGTGGGGTAGGGGTCCGCCTAGAAAGGGTTGGAGGGAGGAGGTAAAGGAGGTTTTGTGTGCGAGGGGCTTGGACTTCCAGCAGGCATGCGTGAGCGTGTTTGATAGGAGTGAATGGAGACAAATGGTTTTTAATACTTGACGTGCTGTTGGAGTGTGAGCAAAGTAACATTTATGAAGGAATTCAGGGAAACCGGCAGGCCGGACTTGAGTCCTGGAGATGGGAAGTACAGTGCCTGCACTCTGAAGGAGGGGTGTTAATGTTGCAGTTTTATAACTGTAATGTAAAGCAACCTTCTGGCAAGACAGTGATGGAGTGAATGACAATGAAAGTTTTTCTTTTTCGGGCCACCCTGCCTTGGTGGGAATCTGCCGATGTGATATAATATATATATATATATATATATATATATATATATATATATATATATATATATATATATATATATATATATAATGTGTGTGTGTGTGTATGTATGTGTGTGTGTGTGTGTGTGTGTGTGTGTGTGCAAAGCAACCACTGTGAAAAACAGTCAGTAATATTCAACTGAGAATATGTTAGTTCTTTCTTACCATTATAACTTTTTTGATATACTCCTATTTAAGAGTTTTTAAATCAACGTTGTATTTAAAAATCTTAATACATTATAATACCCTCTAATTAAAAATTAACCAAAAAATGCTGACAGCTGTGCCTACGGGATTCATTGGAAAAATGCAATAACGTTTATTACAGTGAAACTGGAAAAAAAAACTCGAAGTAAGATGACAACAACAACAAATTAGAATTGAATAAGAGTCTAATACTTTGTTTATTCACGAAAGAAATTTTACAAACGTCAAAAAGTTGCTTCAAGCTGTTGTACTGTTTTGAAAAATATGAATAAATCCAACCTCATAACAAAAAATTTTGATTTTAATATGAATATTCTTTTAAGATTGTACAAATTAGATTCATTTATAATTAGTAAAATTTGGGAATAATTTAAGTTAAGTTTGACAGGTCCTTGACCATTTCACCCGCATGATCATCAAGGGACGGGTGACCCCAAGGGACGGGTGACCCGCATGATCAAGGGACGGGTGGCCCGCATGATCATCAAGGGACGGGTGACCCGCATGATCATCAAGGGACGGGTGACCCGCATGATCATCAAGGGACGGGTGACCCGCATGATCATCAAGGGACGGGTGAGGTGTTAGGTTGACAAAGACGTGTAATCTCGCATTCATATGCCTTCTACTGATCTTTTATTTTTATAGTTATTGATAATATGAGAAATCAGGAAAGCTCTTGGAAGTTCACTATTTGTTCACAGTGGTTGTCTGCATATTGTGATATCTGTTTACTCTGATCTTATTGTATATATATATATATATATATATATATATATATATATATATATATATATATATATATATATATATATATATATATATATATATATAATCAGAGTGTAGACACTGTACTTCCCATCTCCAGGACTCAAGTCCGGCCTGCCGGTTTTCCTGAATCCCTTCATAAATGTTAGTTTGCTCACACTCCAACAGCACGTCAAGTATTAAAAACCATTTGTCTCCATTCACCACGAACGAATGGTAACTTAGTGGTAACAAGTGTAACATAATGTCTTGGCGGTATTTTTAAAGAAAAAAGGAAATTACAATGCATACTACAATTTCATGGCATAGAGTACAATCTTCACAACTTGCGCAGAGACTGAGTCAAGTCAGTGAAGGGAAGCAGCGAGCATTTTTAAATGGCGAAGTTGTGTCCCTCACAGATTGGATCTAGAAATCTTGCTCTCTGTAGGCAGCAAATTACCTAAAATATGAATCTCATATCTGAAACTTAGAAGTGCATAGATTACTCGATACGCGGAATGTGTGAGAGATTTTAATACAGAGGCAATACCCGACATGCTAAACCTACCAGTGAGAAAAGTGAAAAATGAAGTTCAGTGTGGACAAGTTCATGATTACGCATTTTGGATATAATTCTGGAAAATACAAGTTGTGGAAAACACACATTCTTCGATGAAAACAATGACTTAAGGTTTACGAAACACCTGGATGCATTAATTTTTTTAGGAAGAAACTTAGAGTTTAAAATGCCTAAGCAAATGATAAAACTTAACACGGATTTCACTTTAAGTAAACTATCCAGTTTATGTCCTTAATTACATATGAAACAACGAAAAACATTAGATCACATTCAGCATGCGAGGATCTATCTCAGAGATGAACTCTTATAAATTTATTTATCACTTTGGTGACGGGGGAGGGAAGAATTCCTTATTAACACTGTGTTGGAAGCCTCCTACATTGTTCCGTATATACACTTGCTATCTAGCCAGTGTGTACAAGCTGACGTAGCATGACAGCTCTGGGAAAATCCTTTATCTTTAACTAGGGACAATAACTGGAAAACACTTCTTCAGACCACCTAAAGAGAGTGGGAGAGAGAGAGAGACAGACAGACAGAGGGAGAAATAAAAAGAAGAATAATTTTTCTGGGTACTCCCAGACGACGTTGAGCAGCTCTTGTGACCATATAAGAGCATTATGACTGTCATGGGCAAACAGCTTGTATCCAAAGGTAATCTCCACTAAATAGTCTTCAATGACGTTAACAAGAAAAATCTTTTATTAAAAGTAGGAGAAAAAAGTTACTTTGCATATTCATTATATATATATATAAAGAAGGAACACTGCAGCAGGCCTACTGACCCATGCGAAGCAGGCCCATGTTGTTAGGTAAGACACATATGCAACAGTTAGGTATCTTTATTATGAAACGTTTTGCCTACACAGTAGGCTTCTTCAGTCAAGTACAGAAAAGTTGATAGAAGCAGAAGATACTTGAAGACGATGTAATCAGTCCATCACCCTTAAGTCCATCACTTTAAGGGTGATGGACTGATTACATCGTCTTCAAGTATCTTCTGCTTCTATCAACTTTTCTGTACTTGACTGAAGAAGCCTACTGTGTAGGCGAAACGTTTCATAATAAAGATACCTAACTGTTGCATATGTGTCTTACCTAACAACCTGTCGGTATTTTATACCATTTTAATGTTCAATCAGGTCCATGTCCCCCCCCTCCCGATTAGCCCAATGACCCACCTAGTCAGGTCACTTCCACTTAAGGAAGGAGCACGGCATCAGACCTAAGTAGCACAAGCTAGTCAGGTCCAACTCACACCCATTCATGTATTTATCTAGCCTATTTTTAAAACTACACAACGTTCTAGCCTGAATAACTGTACTCGGGAGTTTGTTCCACTCATCCACAACTCTATTACCAAACCAGTGCTTTCCTATATCCTTCCTGAATCTGAATTTTTCCAACTTGAAACCATTGCTGCGAGTCCTGTCTTAAGCGGAAATTTTCAGCACGCTATTTACATCCCCTTTATTTATTCCTGTTTTCCATTTATACACCTCGATCATATCCCTTCCCCCTTATTCTACGAATTTCGAGAGAGTACAGATTCAGGACCCTCAGTCTATCCTCATAGGGAAGATTTCTGATACATGTGATCATCTTTGTCATCCTCCTCCTGTACGTTTTCCAGGGCATTTATGTCCATTCTGCAATGCGGTGACCAGAACTGCGCAACATAATCTAAATGAGACCTAACCAAGGATGTATAGAGTTGAAGAACAACCTGAGGACTTCTATTATTTGTATTTCTGGATATGAAGCCAAGGATTCTGTTAACTTTATTGCGAACACTAATGCACTGTTGTCTTGGTTTTAGAATACTGCTAACCAGAACTCCTAAATCCTTTTCGCTATCAGTAGTATTAAGATCTACATTATTTAGTTTATATGTGGCATGGTTATTTTCCTATCCAATATTTAGAACTTTGCATTTGTCTATATTAAACTGCATCTGATACTTCTCTGACCGCTGCATCAGTCTATTCAAATCATCCTGGACTGCTCTAGTGTCCTCATTAGTGGAAATATAAACACATATGCAGTATGGAAATAAATGGTATAAAATACCGACACAATGGAAATATAAACACATATGCAGTATAATGTGATCCTTTATATATATATATATATATATATATATATATATATATATATATATATATATATATATATATATATATATATATATATATATATATATATATATATATATAATACTGCGACTAGCCAAGGACTCGAACTCATGCTGCTTTGGCCTGCCTCATTGTGGGCGAAAACTCATGACGCCTTAATCCACTGGACCATACAATCCTTAAGAGTAGCGCATCCAGCGGACCTGGATGTTGTACTCTCTACCCAAGGACATATGACGGTGTGGATGACTCTAGGCTAATTTCATTCTAATCCCTGTTTGGTGTACTAGTACAACAAGCAGTATTTTATATTTGCCCACGAACGAGTGGTATTAATCAATAACAACACTGCGACTAGCCAAGGACTCGAACCCATGCTCGTTGGTGGGTACAATAATATAAAATACTGCTCTTTGTACTAGTACACCAAACAGGGACTAGAATGAAATTAGCCTAAAGGAATCCACACCATCGTATGTCCTTGGGTAGCGAGTGCAACATCCAGTTCTGCTGGATGCGCTACTCTTAAGGATTGTATGGTTCAGTGGATTAAGAACATAAGAATTAAGGAACACTGCAACAGGCGTACTGGCCTGTGCGAGGCAGCTCCAATTCTGGTACCGGCTTAAGCCGGTACCAGAATTGACCTAATGAGCTCAGACACGTCACTTAAGGAAGAAGCACGGCATCCGACCTAGTAGCACAAGCTAGTCAGGTCCAACTCACACCCACCCACACCCACTCGTGTATTTATCCAACCTATTTTTAAAACTACACAACGTCTTATCGTCTATGAGGGTACTCGGGAGTTTGTTCCACTCATCCACAACTCTATTACCAAACCAGTGGTTTCCTATATCCTTACTGAATCTGAATTTTTGCAATTTAAAGCCATTGCTGCGAGTCCTGTCTGTTAGATATTTATAGCACGCTATTTACATCCCCTTTATTAACTCCTGTTTTCCATTTATACACTTCCATCATATCCCCCCTAATTCTACGCATTTCATTCCTCGCCTAGCTGCCGGGGTGAGCTCCGAAGTGAGCGTCAGACTTGTGGACGTTTCCCGACAGTATACGTGAGTGAGGGTACGGAACGTACCTTTTTGAGGTGAATGAGGTAGACATTTGTCAAGCTTTTGAAAGGTATGGAGTTGTACATGTTGCCCAACAAGGTAAATGGATGACGGGTGCATATACCCTGAGGGAAGTTTCTCCATTAAAATGACCCTCTGTCACCTGCCCTCCTACGTTGTCTTGGAGGATCTCAGAACTCGAGTGATGGTGACGTATGCTGGGCAGAGGAGAACTTGTAGGATATGTGGAGACTATGATCACGCTGCAGCTGAGTATGGCAGGCGGGGCCGGGCCGGGCGACCGGCTGAAGCAGCGCTCACTGGCAAGAGGCAGGATGTTCCTGAGTCTGCCCAGGCCAAGGTTGGAGGGCGTGGTCACCTTTGGAGCGAAATGGTTGAGGCATCGGTGGTGTAGCCCACCCTGGACGTGCTGATACCGGAGCAGCCAGCACAGCAGGTGGAACAGCAGGTGTCTGGGGGTGCAGAGGTTTTCACTGCGACAGTTGAGAGATGATGCAGTCACTGTTCGAGTCACTTGTGATCTCAGTGGCAGGACCATTGGGTGATCAGGAGCCTGCATCAGAGGTGGATGCTAGGCATGAGGCGGCAGTGAGTGTTGCTGGGCACGGTGTGTACGGGCTGGCGCCGGGTACAGAAGACACACAGCTGTTAGTGGTGGAGGTGCATCACGAGGAGGAACCCAGTTCATCGATGGAGGAGAGTGTTGTCACCAGGAAACGGGCAGCAGTGACATCGGACTCTGATGTCTTAACACCGGCCCAATGCCCGGGGAAGGTGTGGGTGGTGGAAGCTAGCAGTGTAGGAGGGAGGAGGCACCAGTGACAGGCTGTGCAGGATGGCCAGTGTCCTGCGTGGTGAGCGTGGTAAGGACAGCAAGAAGGGCTCTGGTGCACATGTAAAGGGGGATGTGGGCCAGAGGGGACACAAGCATTAACTGACTTCTGGTGTATGATGCTGAACGTTAATGGCTTGTGTGAGAGAATGAAGCGTGAGTGGTTTTGTTTGTTCTTACATAGATACCGTGTGGACGTAGCATATATTCAGGAGCATAACTGGAAAGCTCGCAAGGATTTTGAGGTGGAGAGCTATCAGAGTTTTGTGACACATTCGGAGTGCTTAAAAGAGGGGTAGCCATCTTGATCAGGGCGGCAAGCCCGTTCATATTGCTAAGGAGTGAGGGGGAGGTAGATGGCAGGATCTTAAGAGTGGATGGTTGGTGGGGGGTGAGAATGTGGGTTTTGTGTGCGTGTACGCGCCGGCGGAGAATGTTGTGCGCATTAAGAATGCTTTTGTGAGGGAAGAGCTGGTGTATTTCTTACGATCCTTACCTTCTCTTGCAATATTGGGAGGAGATTGGAATTTTGTTGTTAGAAGAGTGGATGTGGTGCCGAAGGGAGGGGGGGGGTTTGTCATTTGTTTTGGGGGAGTTTTTCCGTGATGTGCAACTGCAGGATGTGTTTCCCGGGGGTTCATGGGAGGTGGACCATACATATGTGAGGGAGGGCTATGGGGTAAGGTTAGACAGACTATAAGTTATGCAGCGTGTTAGTATAGAGTCTGTCCGTACAGTAGAGGCACCTTATTCTGATCATAGGGCAGTTGTAGTGGAGGTGGGGTGGGAGGCATTAGCTAGAAGGCAGGCAAGTTACTGGAAATTAAATACGAGGGTTCTCGGGGATGAGGCAGTGGCAGGTTTTGCTGCACTGTGAGAGGAGCTTGGGGAGGAGGGGAGGGTAGTTGATGACGTGGTGGGATAGCATTGCGAAGGCTAGGATAAGAGAGTTTTACATACATGAAGGGAAGAGGATAAACCACATGAGATATGGGTTGTCAAATTATCTAGAGCGGTGCTTACATGCTTGCTACAGTGGGGGAGCTTTGCAGGGAAGGTGCTGTATGGAGGAGATGGAGGCCCTGAAGGAGAGATTAAGAGATTTCAGAATGAGAGATTTGAAGCCGTAAGGGTGCAAGCGGGTATAGAGGAGGTGCTATGGGGGGATAGGCCTGTGTCCTGAGGGGTCAGCAACAACGTAGGAAGGCAACGACTCTTATGCATTTAGAGGTGTGGGGGGGAGAACTATTGGGTGGGGCAGGTGCTCAGGTCGACAGAGGGCATGGGTATGTATGCTGATAGGTGGTATGCTCGTTATTGGTGTAGTCGTGGGGTGAATGAAGAGCTGTTGGAGGAAGTGAGTAGCTGTGTGAGTAAACCCCTGGGAGGGAGTGATAGAATGGCATTGGGGGGATATTGAGGAGGAGGAAATTTGGAGAGCATTGGCTGAAATGAGCAAGGGTAAGGCACCAGGAGTGGATGGGATTCCTTGCAAATTTTATATGTTGCATTGGGACTTGTTGCGGGGTTTCTTGGTCAGGCTCCTGAATGAAATGAAGCGGGGGGGGGGGGTAGGTTAGGCATGGGGCAAGCGACTGGGATAGTGGTTTTAGTTCCAAAGGGGTCACATCAGCAAGCCCTAATCATCTAAAGTGTGTGGTTGACAGGGTGGTCTCCCCAAGCCAGTTTGGTTTGCCTGGCCCATCGATGGTGATGGGTCACAGTATCCTCGGGGATTTTGTAGCTGCTTTTGGTGGGGGGAGGGGGGTTGTTAGCATTGGACTAGAGGGGGGCATATGACACTAGAAAGGGAGGCTTTAGGTCACATTTTGGATGAGGGGGGACGGTTGGGTGGGCTGGAGGAGGCAGTGTGGGTTTACGGAGGTGCCTCGGGAATGGTGGTGAATGTAGAGAAATCGTCCATTTTAGGGTTGGGGATGTGGGAACGGAGGGTGGATTGGGGATGTCGGGTGGTGACGACCTGTGTGGACGTTTTGAAAATATGTGGTATTGTATATAGGGCAAATTTAGTTAGGGCAAGGGAGGATAATTCTGCTCATTTGGAGGACCATGTGGTAAAGAGATTGGGAGTACTAAGACTGAATCATCTCACTATCCTGCAGAAGGTGATTGTAATCAATGTGCCCTTGTATAGTAAGATTTGGTTCATCGCACAAGTGTTCCCGTTAATGCCTCCGGTAATTCAAAGCATCCAAAGGAGGGTGTTCAGATTTTTATGGAGTTCTAAGTGCGAGTGGTTAAAAAGGGAGGTGGTCATGTTGCCAGTACAAAAGAGGGGGATGGGTCTTTTGAATTTACGGTGGAGGGTTAAGTGTGTTTACATCAGGCATGAGGTATTGCGGGGAGGGGTTTTTCGGGACGGACGGTGTTGCGAGGCTTCTATGGGGGAGTGGACCTGTGTGAGTGCCAGGCGGTCTTGCGGGTGTTGGCATTGGCCCAGGAACCTGGGAAGGTTAAGGTTGGGGCATTGTACAGGTTGATAGGGGGACAGGTGGTGCACCCAGGGGAGGGGTTATACCTGTGTTATGATTGAGCAAACATCTGGAGAAGATTTAGCAGGTTGAGGTTACAGCCCAGGGTGTGGGAGGTAATGTTCTGCTTTTTGCAAGGTATCTTGCCATCTGGTGCGGTACTGAGGGATCGGAGGTTGGGTGGGGACAGGCGTTGTGGGTTGTGTGGGGGAGAGGAAACGGCTTACCAATATCGTGTATTTTTGTGAGGGGTTGGAGATAATCAGGAAATGGGTGGGCAGGGTGGTGCAGAGGGTAGGGGGGGATGTGTCAGTATTGCCGGCGCTGATTTTTGATGTGGGGGGTGGAAGAGGGTGCAGCACGGGCGCTAGCATATGTGATGGTTGACTATGTATACATATCCTGGTGCATGAGGGGATCGGATGCGTGGGAAGTGAGGAAGCATGCTGGCGATGGTATTCGTACTATGCGTAGGAATAGGGATCTATATGGGACAAGGTGGGGGGAATGTTTTTCTGAGGGTTACCATACCCTCATGGTAAGTGACATGCTTATTATGTAGGGGAGGGGAATTTGATCAAGGGATAGACGTCGGGCTTGCCGTCCAGTAAGCGAGGGTGAATCTGTTGGCACACTGTTATAGTCAGTCAGCACTCAAGGGTGACTGTGTCACTGTCACGTTTGGTGCATGTTCTGGTACGATTGGTTGTCCTGGTTCTGTTCATGGCGCGAGAGGTGTACGAATATTAATGGTGGCTACAAGCGCCTGCGTACATTAAGGTATGCCGGAATGCTGGACGGTGGCAACTGCTGCCGGAGGGGAGGCTATGTTTTTTTTTTTTTTTTTTTGCCTACAGGTAGAAGGCTTTGGGATCTATAATCCCATCATGTTTGATCCTGATATGTCATGGTCGGTTGCGGCCACTTAGTGTGTAGGCATCATGCAAGTCAAGTCACTGGCTTAGTGTGTAAAGTATTTTATTTGTACTGGTTTTTGTTCTGCATGTATGTCTTGCATTGTAGGCGTGCAACCAGTGGATGTTTTGGTGATGGGACTCTAGCCATCGGGCGGGGCCATAGGTGAAGGACCTTGTTAAATATTTTTGTGCATATTATAATCATTGGTGTCACCTGGTATGGCCGTCCATACAGATAGTTGTGGATGGATCTAGCACTGTGGCGGCAGGTAGCAGCCTTTTCGTTCTTAAATAGAAAGTTGTTTGTACCAGGTTTTTTATTAAGTGGTACACACTAAGGGCATCTTTTAGGGTAGAGGGGGTAATGTTTTGTTATTGTCGCCCTGCTGTTCTGTAATCAGTGGCGAGATTAAGTAGTGGATAGGTTGCAATAAATCTCATGTTGAGATTATATGTACTATATTATTATATGATGTACTGAATTGTTTTAAATAAAAATATATAAAAAAAAATCTACGCCTTTCTAGAGAGTGCAGGTTCAGGGCCCTCCGTGTATCCTCAGGGAAGATTTCTGATACATGGGATCAACTTTGTCATCCTGCTTTGTATGTTTTCCAGAGCATTTATATCCATTCTGTAATACGATGACTAAAACTGTGCAGCATAATCTAAATGAGGCCTAACCAAGGATATATAGAGTTGAAGAGGCAAGTAGACTGGCGCTTATATACTAACGTCAGGTGGATTGGGACTGGTAGCAGACGAGGGCATAGTCCCTGGTAGGCGGGATTCCCAAGTGGAAGTAAGTCATACCCAAAGGGATGGGTAAGTTGTAATAGTAGTTGTAGTAGCCGTGAAGAAGGTCATGTAGAAGTTACAGTGTCTGACAAGTTGTACAAGAATGGTAAACAATACCGACAAGATGAAAATTGAGACATATAGTGTATGTTCTCTGCTCCAGATCCAGAATCTTCACGACTACGGTGCTCTTCACACCAACTCCAAAGCTGAGGGACTGATTACCTCATCTTTTGTATATAATTCTATTGTCTTTGAATTATGTCCTAGAATTTGTATTGATAAAGCCACTGGATGGCGAAACGTCTACAGTAAAGAGACCCAGATATTGCACATGTCTCAGTTTTCATATATATAGAGGTGGTACATCCCTCTATATATATATATATATATATATATATATATATATATATATATATATATATATATATATATATATATTGTGTGTGTGTATAGTATTAAGCACAACACAATGCTAACTGTTGTGTACTAGCGCAATGCAACAATATAAGTATTGTTCATGGAGAACAATGAAGTCTATAAAATGTCGCGTTCAGTATCCTTACAGAGTTTTTTCTGTGGCACTCTCGTTCAAACAGAGGAAAATATCACTTCAGAAACAGACAACAAGGACGGGAAGTTGATGAATGTCACAGCCGGGAAATAAGGGAAACAGTGCTTTAAAGAATTACTTTTATTATGAATGCTTTTGTAACCCATGAGGACATTTACTGTGTCGGAGTGAACCATGTCGAGGGACCTCGAGTGACTAAGTTGCTAGCAACTGCATCCGGATGTCGAGTTACTGACAATAGTGAAGAAAAAACACACGTTGCTTAATAAGATTTTAGTGGGACTTTATAAATTTAATGGAGGACGGATGCCTTATAATAATAAAAGTAATAATCATAATAATAATGACTTCATTAAAAATAAGTAATATGTAAATTATGAAAAAAAATAAAATTTAACGCACCACGTGGCCTGGTCACAGACCGGGTCGCGAGGGCATTGATCCAGGTATACTCCAGATATACTCCAGGTATACCCTTTTTATACTGAAACTTGATATTAATGGGAAGGACTCGCCTGGAAAGCGTCAGCAGTGTCTCTGATATTTGATTGGTGAGTTTTAGCTGTGAGTCACGACGCTCTTCCAGGTTCATTCTGTTCCTGTTTAGTTAAAATTGCATTTACATGGCTAAAACCTGCTTCAACCATGTACTGATCCTCTTTCTGATCCCCAGCCAACATCGACCCCTAAGGGGTCGATGTTGGCCACTTTGGGGAACCCTGCGGCTAGCAAAATGCTATGAAAGAGTAATTCTTCGTACAAGCAGGTAAGTCCTTGTACAAGGCAGTGAACAGGTATCTCCTTGTACAAGGCAGTGAACAGGTATCTCCTTGTACAAGGCAGTGAACAGGTATCTCCTTGTACAAGGCAGTGAACAGGTATCTCCTTGTACAAGGCAGTGAACAGGTATCTCCTTGTACAAGGCAGTGAACAGGTATCTCCTTGTACAAGGCAGTGAACAGGTATCTCCTTGCACAAGCCAATAAAACGTAACTCTACATGCCGGTGAACATTAAACTCGTTGTACAGGCCTCCTCAAAGCCATTGTGCAGGGAACTATTGAACAAGCCATCAAACAAACAACTCTTGTACTCGCCATTGAACAAGTAACTCCTTTTGAAAACCAGTGAAAGAGTGATTCTTTGCACAAGCCTTTGGAGCGGTACCCCTTTGTGCATGTGCTGTTTGCACGGAGTGCATCACTTCAAGTCGACGCACATCACATGCAGCAACACATCCTTCATGCCATCACTAATCAACTTAAAGTCTCGCAGTGAAAAGGCCCCCGTTCGTATAGGCAATAACTACCATTTGTATTAATCAAACACTGAAAGAGAAGGGTGTGGACTCCCAAGTTAGCTTTCCTTGTAACTTGAATGTCATTTGAGACAAGGCTCCTATTTGCTTTCATCTGATTAGCACACCCTGATGTTCTGTCCACTCTGTAGGAGTATAAGCCGTAGCCAGTGAGAGAACTCTTTCTGATCTCTTATTTGTGAAGCTGTCTGTGTTCGGTATCTGCCATAACCTCGTGAAAATACTATAAATATCATTTGTGGGAATATTCGAGTTCTCACCTTTTGCATTTGCTTTTGACCATAACTCTCATTGATTACTTTATCGATTATCCCTTCCCTGATATTCTCTATATATAACCAGGTACAACAAGCCATGTAATCAGACTTGTTGTCGTAATAACAAGCCAGTGAACATGGAATTCATACTACAAACCAGAGAACAGGTGGCACACCTAGTGTAATGAACAGGTGGCACACCTAGTGTAATGAACAGGTGGCACACCTAGTGTAATGAACAGGTGGCACACCTAGTGTAATGAACAGGTGGCACACCTAGTGTAATGAACAGGTGGCACACCTAGTATAATGAACAGGTGGCACATCTAGTGTAATGAACAGGTGGCACACCTAGTTCAAGTTAATGAACATGTAGAACTCTTACTTCAGGCTAATGAGCAAATTGGCTCACGTAGATCAAGTTAATGAACAGGTGGCTCAACCTACTTCAAGGTGAAGAACAGGTGGCTCAACCTACTTCAAGGTGAAGAACAGGTGGCTCAACCTACTTCAAGGTGAAGAACAGGTGGCTCAACCTACTTCAAGGTGAAGAACAGGTGGCTACCAGTAAAAACTAGTAAACAGGAGATTCCCAGTAAAAGTGAACAGATGGCTTCCAATATAAGCTAGTGAAATGGCTCCCAGTACAAGCGAACAGGTGGCTTCCAGTACAAGCTAGTGAACAAGTAGCTTCCAATATTAGTGAACAGGTGGCTCATAATACAAGTTAATGAACGAGCTAGTAAACAGGTGGCTCCCAGGACAAGCTATGAACAGGTGGCTCCCAGTACAAGCTAGTGAACAGGTGGCTGCCAGTACAAGCCATTGAACAGGTGGCTCCCAGTACGAGCTAGTGAACAGGTGGCTAGTAATAAAAGCTAGTTAACAGATGGTTCTCAATGCATTCTAGTGGACAGGTGGCTCCTGACACAAGATAGTGAACTGGTGGTTATTAGTACAAGCTATCGAACACATGGCTCCCAATACAAGCTAGTGAACAGGTGGCTTCTAGTACAAGCTAGTGAACAGGTGGCTCCCAATACAAGCTAATGAATATTTGGTTCCCAGTACGTGCTGGTTTACTGGTGGTGATTATTGAACGTCAGTAAGTCAGTGGTACCTCTGGCACAATTATTAAGTTGTGCCGAATGAGAGAGACAAGCAGGTGGTACCTAATTCAAGGCAATGAATAGGTATTCCTAGAAAGAGTTAATAAAAAACTGACTCATAGTACACTAAGATGATGCACAATAGCCCAAGGTATTGTGCAGGTGGCTCCTAGGATGAGCTAGTGAACAGGTATATTACACTGAATAGGTGGTGCCTGGTAACAGATAATGAACAGGTACTTTTATAGCAAAATGCAGTGAACAGGAAGGTCTTACTACACTGCAGAGAATAGGTGATGACTAGTAAAACATAATGAACAGGCACTTTCTAGTAAGTTAAAGTGAACAGACGGGTCTTAGTGCACTACAGTGAACAGATGGTTTCTGATAAAAGACAGTGAACAGTTGGTACCTATTATAAGCTGGTGAACTTGTGGTACCTGGTATAAGCTGGTGAACGTGCCTGAGTAGTCAAAACAATTAAGTAGTGCTTTGTTCAAAACAGATAAAGAATACAAGCTTATGAACAGATGTTAAAGAGTTCAAGCTAGCAAATCAGCAGAACCTGTTGGAAACAGCTAGGAAATGTTAATGTTACAAGCTTCTGTAGAGGGGGTTCCAAGTAAGCTATTGAATAGGTGGTGCCTAGTACATGATAGTGAGAGAAGGTTACTAGTACAGGACAATGAGCAGGTAGCACATAGTACAGGAAAATGAGCAGGTGGTGCCTAGTACAGGACAATGAGCAGGTGGTGCCTAGTACATGATAGTGAATGGGTGCTCCTAGTACAAGCTAGTGAACAGGTGGTGCCAGTACAAGCTAGCAAACAAATGGATCATTGTACAAGTTGATGAACAGGTGGTACCTGGTACAAGACAGTCAACAGGTGGTACCTGGTACAAGACAATCAACAGGTGGTACCTGGTACAAGACAGTCAACAGGTGGTACCTGGTACAAGACAGTCAACAGGTGGTACCTGGTACAAGACAATCAACAGGTGGTACCTGGTACAAGACAATCAACAGGTGGTACCTGGTACAAGACAATCAACAGGTGGTACCTGGTACAAGACAATCAACAGGTGGTACCTGGTACAAGACAATCAACAGGTGGTACCTGGTACAAGACAGTCGACAGGTGGTACCTGGTACAAGACAGTCGACAGGTGGTACCTGGTACAAGACAGTCAACAGGTGGTACCTGGTACAAGACAGTCTACAGTTGGTATCTGGTACAACACAGTTAACAGGTGGTACCTGGTACAACACAGTTAACAGGTGGTACCTGGTACAACACAGTTAACAGGTGGTACCTGGTACAACACAGTTAACAGGTGGTACCTGGTACAACACAGTCAACAGGTGGTACCTGGTACAACACAGTCAACAGGTGGTACCTGATACAACACAGTCAACAGGTGGTAACTGGTACAACACAGTCAACAGGTGGTACTTGGTACAAGAGAGATAACAGGTAGTACCAAATTACAGAAATAATAGAAACAGACCTTTAAAGTTACTGACTCCACAAATTAGTTATTATAACAAGTATGCTTGAGTTACAGGTCAGTGTGACGGGGCGGGTGAGTGACACTACTGTTGCTAGTGTGACGGGGCGGGTGAGTGACACTACTGTTGCTAGTGTGACGGGGCGGGTGAGTGACACTACTGTTGCTAGTGTGACGGGGCGGGTGAGTGACACTACTGTTGCTAGTGTGAGGGGGCGGGTGACACTAATGTTGCTAGAGTGACACTGTTCTTACTGGTGTGACGGGGCGGGTGAGTGACACTATTATGAGTGTGACGGGATGGGTGAGTGGCACTACTATTACTATTGTGACGGGGCGAATGAGTGACACTACTACTAGTGTGACGGGGCGGGTGAGTGACACTACTAGTGTGACGGAGCGGGTGAGTGACACTAACGTTGCTAGTGTGACGGGACGGGTAAGTGACACTACTGTTACTAGTGTGACGGGGCGGGTGAATGACACTACTGTTGCTAGTGTGACGGGGCGGGTGAGTGACACTGCTGTTGCTAGTATGACGGGGCGGGTGAGTGACACTACTGTTGCTAGTGTGACGGGGTGGGTGAGTGACACTACTGTTGCTAGTGTGACGGGGCGGGTGAGTGACACTATTACTAGTGTGACGGGGCGGGCGACACTATTACTAGTGTGACGGGGCGGGTGAGTTACACTATTTCTAGTGTGACGGTTCGGGTGAGTGACACTATTACTAGTTTGACGAGGCGGGTGAGTGACACTACTGTTGCTAGTGTGACGGGGCGGGTGAATGACACTACTGTTGCTAGTGTAACGGGGCGGGTGAAGGACACTACTGTTGCTAGTGTGAGGGGGCGGGTGAGTGACACTAATGTTGCTAGTGTGACGGGGCGGGTGAGTGACCCTACTGTTGCCAGTGTGACGGGGCGGGTGAATGCCACTACTGTTGCTAGTGTTATGGGGCGGGTGAATGACATTACCGTTGCTAGTGTGATGGGGCGGGTGAATGACACTACTGTTGCTAGTGTGACGGGGCGGGTGAGGGACACTATTACTAGTGTGACGGGGCGGGTGAGTGACACTATTACTAGTGTGACGGGTCGGGCGAGTTACACTATTACTAGTGTGACTGGGCAGGTGAGTGACACTATTTCTAGTGTGGCAGGGCGAGTGAGGGACACTGTTACTAGTGTGATGGGGCGGGTGAGGGACACTATTACTAGTGTGACGGGGCGGGCGAGTGACACTATTACTAGTGTGACAGGCGGGTGAGGGGAACTATTACTAGTGTGACGGGGCGGGTGAGGGACACTATTATTAGTGTGATGGGGCAGGTGAGTGACACTATTACTAGTGTGGCAGGGCGAGTGAGGGACACTATTACTAGTTTGATCGGGCGGGCGAGTGACACTATTACTAGTATGTCAGGGTGGGTGAGTGACACTATTACTAGTGTGACAGGCGGGTGAGTGACACTATTACTAGTGTGACAGGCGGGTGAGGGGCACTATTACTAGTGTGACGGGGCGGGTGAGGGACACTATTACTAGTGTGACGGGGCGGGCGAGTTACGCTATTACTAGTGTGATGGGGCGGGTAAGTGACACTGTTACTAGTGTGACGAGGCTTGTGAGTGACACTATTACTAGTGTGACGGGGCGGGTGAGTGACACTAATGTTGCTAGTGTGACGGAGCGGGTGAATGACACTACTGTTGCTAGTGTGACGGGGTGGGTGAATGACACTACTGTTGCTAGTGTGACGGGGCTAAAGAAATTAAAATTTAATAAGTTTATTATCAATTATGTCGTCTAGGCGTATATTATCAAAGTAAATTTTAGTAATCAATTGAATATAATATAGGATACAAATTGGTACACTTCTCTCGTGTATAGTAGTATTGTGCTGAAGGCACATATCACATCTTTATGGCTTTTAAGTACCGTCTGGTACATTGTTAACATTTAATAACATAATACTAATATATACAAGTAAGTTTGTGTGTGCGTGTGTAAGTGATTTAAGTAGTTCGCTATGTCTCAAGACTCGACTAGACTTAACCAGTGAGTGACTAAAAGTCCTCACATAAACTAACTTCTTGACCAACCTGGCAATCAGAACAGCTTGCTTGAACAATGAAACGACTGTTAAGCCGAACAGCAATATAACAAGCAACAGCAACACAGAGTCAGGAACAAGGATATAATATAACGACACTAAGCAGGGACCATCTGCAGATCCTCCACAAAAGTCACAAAACTCCCATACTACTGAATCTAAGTTCAGCATTAGAAAATCCCAGACTGTGACAGTGCACAGATACCAGTACAAATTAGGTCGGAAGCTACAGCTCAGGACCTTAGTTTCTCAGTGTGTCTATGCGACACACAACCTCAGTACAACGTCGAAAATCACTAAGTCTAGACTATGTTCTGTGAACAGAATTACACAGAATCAACAACAAGAAAGCGACAGAGACGATCTTCCAACACGGGCCAACAAGGGAGAGCTAGAGGCACGTCTTGTTAGAAGAACATCAGAGAGACAAGAGACTGCCCAGCCCAGACAGACTACTCCAGGCAAGGTGTGATCATCCCCCCTGATCAAGTGACTCTCGTGGACTGCTGCTGCCCAGCAACACAGAAGCCGGCAGCGTAACGAGCGATTATTAGACAAGGCCGTCAGCTACTTAACACTCGAACTATGAGCACTGAATAATATATAAATGTTATATCCTACCTAATAATATAACTAAGTCAAATAATATAAAGAAATATATTTACGATTTAGTTAATATCGCAAATATAAGCAATATAAAATTATATGAACAGGTAATATACATTATACACATTGTGACCCATTCATGGGTCCCAATACCCCCCCCAGCACGACAAACAGTCGCACTAGGAGTTGCAGTAGTGTCTTTCCCATTACTATTGTAAGAATTCATGTCACTTTAATAATTCAATTTAATAAAAAATTTAGTCACTCTTGTGGCAATGCTTCTTACATTTTACAGTGTCTATTTCATTATAAATTATGCCCCTCGTACTAGGGCAGTACACAGTATCGTATCTCTGCATACTCTTGGTTATGTACATCAGTGTGGAGACAGGATAGCGTAGACAAGCATGACACATAGAAGCTTGATCATAATAGTGGAGACTGTATATTAGAAAAGCATTCTTGTGTGATAGACAGGAGACGGCATTCCATTCTTAAATAGTGGTAGTGGAATGTGAGGCAGTATGGACATCTGCTTATGAGAAAGCTTGAGTGTCGTAACTTAAGGTGTGTAGTGAGTGGGGGGGCGGGGGGGTCAGCGGCAGGACTGTGTTCCGCCACTCGGTAACTAACATCACCCACACAACACTACACACTCAACACTCAGCTTCTGTCTCCAACTGTCTCCTTCTCACACCAACATATATCACCACTACTGTGAATATATAAATAGAATAATTAGACATAAGTATATATAGTTAACATGGACTTGATAGATTACGTTACTTTACTGAATTTGACGTAGCAGGTAACAAAAGGTATTTGGGCATAAAATTACGTTAATTTAAATGTAACAATGATAATTAAGGACATGACAGAGCGTCAGCAATTACATTAGAATGACCACTGATATGTTGTATACTAATAGAGTATGGCTGGATTCTGAGAGCCCACCTCATGATCCTAGCATTTTTACTCTTCATTGTATTTATGTAGGTGAGTGGACTGTGGTCTGATAAAACGTTAATTTTAAATTGGGAAGTGCCCAAATACACGTCAAAATGTTCCAAGGACACCACAAGAGCTAGAGCCTCTTTCTCAATGGTAGCATAATTTCTTTTGGTGTCATTTGAGCTTAGATGAATAGTAACATATAGGATGGAGAATGTCAGTGGATGTTGACTGTTGGAGCAGCACAGCACCCACTGCATAATCACTCGCATCTATATGTATAAAGAAGGGAAGATGAACTGAACTTTGCTACTCGTAAGCTCAGCGAGAGGTGTAGGTGGAGGTGTGTGTTGCTGGCTTGCCTGTCACTTGACAGACGTGGCAATGTCGTACATGATCAGCTGCTGTTTCCTTCATTTTTGGCCAAGTAAAATGTTTTGCCAATTTACCAAGTGTCTTCTTGACACCCAGATGTCCTCCAATGGGACTATTGTGAGCAAAATCAATGGCTTGTTCACGAAATGTAACTGGTAACACTACGAGATGCTTGACTGTGGTGGAAACACTATCAGCTGACAACTTGCATGTATTTTTCTCCATCAATACACCATTACTATAATAGTAACAATTATCGAGATCCATTGCTTCACTCTCAGTAACTGTGATGAATGGTTTGAAAAACCGACAAGTTGAAGATTGAGACACTTATGCAGCATATGGGAATCTTTATTCAGGAAACGTTTCGCCACACCTACCCAAGATTTTAGACTCTATAACCCCACTCGGTACATCATCAGATGCAGCATCCTCCACCTGACCTCAACATTCTTAACCTGACTATAAATACTCCCGTACCTTCCACCCCAGGTAGATCTGTTTGTGAAAGTTAAGACACATGTGCAACATCTGGATATCTTTATTGTAGTAGACGTTTCGCCATCCACTGGCTTTATCAATACAGATTCTAGGACATAATAGGAAGACAGTAGAACTATATACAAAAGATGAGGTAATCAGTCCCTCGGCCTTGGAGTTAGTGTTCACAGCTTCATGGTGGAGGAGAATCTGGAGCAAAGACAAGAAGACTGGCGATTTATATAGGCGTCAGTGGATAGGGACGGGCAGCAGACGAGGGTAAAGTCACTGGTAGGCGGGATTCCCCAGTGGAAGTAGGTCCTTCCCAAAGAGATGGGTTAGTTGCAGCAGCCGTGAAGAAGGTCTTGTAGATGTCCTCTGAACCAAGATTCCATGATGTTGCAGTGTCTGACAAGTTGTGCAAGAAAGGTATAAAATACCGACACTGCAACATCATGGAATCTTGGTTCAGAGGACATCTACAAGACCTTCTTCACGGCTGCTGCAACTAACCCATCTCTTTGGGAAGGACCTACTTCCACTGGGGAATCCCGCCTACCAGCGACTTTGCCCTCGTCTGCTGCCCGTCCCTATCCACTGACGCCTATATAAATCGCCAGTCTTCTTGTCTTTGCTCCAGATTCTCCTCCACCATGAAGCTGTGAACACTAACTCCAAGGCCGAGGGACTGATTACCTCATCTTTTGTATATAGTTCTACTGTCTTCCTATTATGTCCTAGAATATGTATTGATAAAGCCACTGGATGGCGAAACGTCTACAATAAAGATATCCAGATGTTGCACATGTGTCTTAACTTTCATATTGTCGGTATTTTATACCTTTCTTGCACAGATCTGTTTGTGACTTGAAAAAAAGCCCACTGTGTGGGCGAAACGTTGTCAATAAAGGATCACATTAAACTGCATATGTGTTTGTTTCCATTGTGTCGGTATTTTATACCATTTATTTTCGTTAATGATCCTGGGCGCAGTGCAGAGTATCACTAAACAACATATTCAAGCCCAAATCATTGTCATCCACTAACTCAACAGGAGACAAGGATGATTGTTGTATCTTTGACATAGCTCTAGTAATTGCACTGAGAGGAAATAAAATAGGCTTCTCCCTACAAGCTTCAATGACATAATTATCATCAGTGTTATTATCAATCACAAGTGGTTCCTTACATATACCAACATAAAGGATATCGTTCCCTATCAACAAGTCCACTGACCTGATGGGAAATACACCACTGGATGTACCCACTGAAATATAACCAGTATAATAACTTGTTTCAATGTAAACTTTGTGTAGAGGTACTTTTATAACAGCCCCACCATAGGCTTCTAACAATACATCTATCTTGAAATAGGTATCATCAGTTATGGGCAGTACATCTTCTCTCACTAACTTGAGATAACTGCCAGTGTGTCTGAAAGTAATTATCTCAGATGTGATTCGTCAAGTCCTACTTTGCCTCTCGATAAGTAAGGAGTCATTGCTGAACGAATCTTTTCGTCAGATACACTTTCTGACGCTAGTCATCTATTCTGAGTAATATCTAAAACAGTAGAATAAGAGGTATTACTAGGATTTTGTTGCCTTTATTGCACGGAAGAGGTATGATACGACTTGTGTGGGTGCGCCAGCCGCACGACCGCTTCTCGTATCTCTTTCTAACTTATAGCAATACTCTCTAGCATGTCCTTTTCTATTACAATAGGTACATTTAACTTTCTTCTTCTCGATATCAGATTTCTGTCTAACCACAGAGACAGATTCAGATTTGTGAGTTGTCTACTTCTACTAGTGAGAATGGCTGGATTTGAGAGGGACCTGACCTCCCAACGACTTCATTCTTACCTCTACTAGTGGCCTACATCTCGCCCCTTGGCGGTATATAAGGCTCCATCCTGTCACTTCAAACTACTGTGGATGAGTGGAACAAACTCCCGAGTACCGTCACAGAAGCGAAACCGTTGTGTAGTTTAAAAAAAAAAAGGTTAGATAAATGCATCAATGGGTGTGGGTGGGTGAGAGTTGACCTGACTAGCTTGTGCTACTAGGTCTGATGCCGTACTCCTTCCTCAAGTGGAAGTGACCTGACTAGGTGGGTCATTGGTCTAAGCTGGGGGGTGACATGGACCTGTTTCGCATGGGTCAGTAGGCCTGGGGCAGTGTTCCTTTTTCCTTGTGTATTTATCAGCGCCTGCTGTGACCTTGCTTCTATCACAGCAGCGTCTGCTGTGACCTGCTTGCTTCTGCTATCACAGCTGCGCCTGCTGTGACCTGCTTGCTTCTGCTATTACAGCAGCGCCTGCGAGTACAGTTATAGAGGCCAGAACGTTGTGTAGCTTTAAAAATAGGTTGGATAAATACATGAGTGGATGTGGGTGGGTGTGAGTTGGACCTGATAGCTTGTGCTACCAGGTCGGTTGCCGTGTTCCTCCCTTAAGTCAATGTGACCTGACCTGACTAGGTTGGGTGCATTGGCTTAAGCCGGTAGGAGACTTGGACCTGCCTCGCATGGGCCAGTAGGCCTTCTGCAGTGTTCCTTCGTTCTTATGTTCTTATGTTCTTATCACAGCAGCGCCTGCTGTGACCTGCTTGCCTCTATCACAGCAGCGCCTGCTGTGACCTGCTTGCCTCTATCACAGCAGCGCCTGCTGTGATCTGCTTGCCACTATCACAGCAGCGCCTGCTGTGACCTGCTTGCCTCTATCACAGCAGCGCCTGCTGTGACCTGCTTGCCTCTATCACAGAAGCGCCTGCTGTGACCTGCTTGCCTCTATCACAGCAGCGCCTGCTGTGATCTGCTTGCCTCTATCACAGCAGCGCCTGCTGTGACCTGCTTGCCACTATCACAGCAGCACCTGCTGTGACCTGCTTGCCTCTACTATCAAAGCAGTCTACTTACAGTAAATATGTGCTGTGTACACACTTTGTGTGTTGCATCCTACACACCTTAAATATGTTGTCTACACACCTTCAATATGAGAGTAAGACACATGTGCAACATCTGGGTATCTTTATTGTAGACGTTTCGCCATCCAGTGGCTTTATCAATACAAATTCCAGGACATAACTTGAAGACAGTAGAACTATGTACAGAAGATGAGGTAATCAGTCCCTCAACCTAGGAGTAGGTGCGAACAGCACCATAGTCGTGGAGATTCTGAAGCAGAAGAAAGAATCCTGGCGCTTATATAGTAACGTCAGGTGAAGCAGACGAGGGCATATTCACTGGTAGGCGGGATTCCCCAGTGGAAGTAGGTCCTTCCCAAAGAGCTGGGTTAGTTGTAGAGGTAGTTGTCGTAGTCGTGAAGGTTATGTACATGTCCTCAGAATTAAGATTCCATGATGTTGCAGTGTCTGAGGACATGTACATAAC
The DNA here is from genome assembly GCF_038502225.1 of Cherax quadricarinatus. NCBI lineage: Eukaryota > Metazoa > Arthropoda > Malacostraca > Decapoda > Parastacidae > Cherax > Cherax quadricarinatus. Next base: position 47,325,270 of record NC_091306.1, read on the forward strand.
CTTCACAACTACGACAACTACTACTACAACTAACCCATCTCTTTGGGAAGGACCTACTTCCACTGGGGAATCCCGCCCACCAGTGAATTTGCCCTCGTCTGCTTCACCTGACGTTACTATATAAGCGCCAGGATTCTTTCTTCTGCTTCAGAATCTCCACGACTATGGTGCTGTTCGCACCTACTCCTAGGTTGAGGGACTGATTACCTCATCTTCTGTACATAGTTCTACTGTCTTCAAGTTATGTCCTGGAATTTGTATTGATAAAGCCACTGGATGGCGAAACGTCTACAATAAAGATACCCAGATGTTGCACATGTGTCTTACTCTCATCTTGTCGGTATTATATACCATTCGTACACACCTTCAATATGTTGCTGTCTAGACAACTTCAGTGTGTTTCTGTACACACATATTTAGTGTGTTATTGTCTAAACACTTTGTGTGTTACTGTTTTAATCTTTTTTCTTCTATTTTCAGTACTATCATTGGACTCTACTTTCATTATCTTTGTATGTAAAGTAAAAGGACACAAGTGCAACTAATGTGACATTTTATTGTGGCAACGTTTCGCTCTCCAGGAGCTTTATCAAGTCATTACAGACAATACTTGTGTCCTTTTACTTTACATATTGTCGGTAATTCTACCAACTTTATTATAATGAATAAAGTTGGTAGAATTACCGACAATATGTAAAGTAAAAGGACACAAGTGCAACTAATGTGACATTTATTGTGGCAACGTTTCGCTCTCCAGGAGCGAAATGGCTTAATAAAGCTCCTGGAGAGCGAAACGTTGCCACAATAAATGTCACATTAGTTGCACTTGTGTCCTTTTACTTTATTCATCATCTTCCTTAAAACCATTCTGTTAAACCATGTCAGTCTGATAGACCAGACAGTTACAAACTCAAGCTCTGACAACACTAACATTTGACATTATGAACTATTGATGTCAGAACACAGTGAGCGACGTAAATGTATATTATAGTATGTGAAATAGTGAGTTCCAGAATCAGGCTGGAATTTCGTAATAACTGGAGAATGCCTCTTCTGATCGTCTTCAAACCCTACGCTCTGGTGTACATTAAGTGGAAGTATTTTTAATTTCAATTCAAGATATGTAGGTGCAAACATGCCAGTTTTACCTGCCTAGTATGGGCCAACAGGCCTTCTGCAGTGTTCCTCCTTTCTTATGTTCTTATGTTCTTATAGAAGAAAATAACTTCATTTTATATATAAAAGTTTACGAAGAAAATGAGAAATATTTTACACATGCGTTGCCATGACGTTTTCTGAATGTCATGAGATTAATAAGCCCTAAATACTCTATTTTCTTACATTTTTAATACCAGACAACGGAACAATGCTCTTCTCCAGACTGAGGGACTGACCACCTCAAAACTTTAAGGGTGATGGACTGATTACATCGTCTTCAAGTATCTTCTGCTTCTATCAACTTTTCTGTACTCGACTGAAGAAGCCTACTGTGTAGGCGAAACGTTTCGAAATAAAGATACCTAACTGTTGCATATGTGTCTTACCTAACAGAACCAGAAGTGTTAGTTCCAGTGTTCTTGTTTTCCATTTGCTTCCATCAAGGATTTCGTTTATAACTCTGAGTGCTCATATCCGATAGGTATTAAATTTTCAACCCTGGTAAACTATAACAAACGTAACATTAGTGGAACATCGGCAACTGAAGGTTTTCTCTGCTAAATTTCACACAAGATATTCAAAATATTGGTTTCCATGAGATGTAAGTTTTTCTTCTGATCGACTTCCAAAACTCAGCACTCATGTATCCAGTTTAAATTTGATTGTATTGTTAGTGTAATGTAAAGGTAGGTTTTTGCTAGTTTTAATCTCGAATGGTATGGTATTATCTCGCATTACATAACAGGAGTATACATCCTGATGATAATGCCTTGATGTGGGTGATGAGGCTCTTGATCCAAGGAACATGAATTATTTTCCTCTTTGTAGAGTCGAATCTGAATCCTTCCCATTCTTCAGGTGCTAAATGATCCTTATTGGTTTAGTAATTCCCCGAGATAAATTTGAAACGACTGGCGTGAATCTTTTATGGTTGATGCATCTTAGATGCAACGTTCTTTGGTTCAGGTTGTGTAGTTGTTAAATTAGACACCGACATGTTGTTAAATTAACATGTCGGTTCTTTGAACCATTCATCTAAAGGTTGTGTAGTTGCAAGTTTTGGTGGAGTCTTTGCAATAACCGAGGAATGTATCATCTGGTCAGCCTCAAAAGTTTCCCATGCATTTAGGCTGAGTAAGTTTTAATACACAAATTTTATTATTCAGATTTGATTCCCTTAAAAAGTGGACAATATCTCTCTTGATCAGAAAAATGTAATGTTATATTAAATCAATATAATATAGTTTTACGTGACTATAACATCTGTGTGACCTCAAGACAGCTATAAAAAAGTAATATTAGTTACCTAATGCTTATATAAAAGATTGTCACTTACTGTTAAGAGTGCCTGTCTTAAAAGAAGCCGGAATGGATATTAATAAACAGGCATTAATAAATAGGCATTAATTCATAGGTATTAATAAATATTTTAAAGTGTAAAAGAGATCACCTACCTATTAAAAATATAAATTTATCATTAGATTTTCATTGATAAGTTGTAATAATTACAACTTGTAATAATTAATATTTTCCTAATTTTACATATTAACTCAACACTGGAACTCAACTTTTATGTCAATTATTCGACAATTTCACATTTAACTATTAAATCGACAGAGTAACCATATCTTATGGCAGAAGGAAACACAACCATATCCTGATGACACTCCAGACGAGAACTAAACTTTCCTCCCAGGGACTGCACGACACCTTCACCAACTGATGTAATATTGAGTGACCAGCGCAATGGTCGTGCGATGTTATCTTCAGTTTCCCAACAAAAACGTATTGACAAGAAATCTCTCTTAACACGGACTCGAAATATATCTTTGTATGTTTTGATTGAGATAATATCTTGGCTTGATTAGGTTATTAATATTGTTTATATCATTTGTGTTCGGGACTAAGGAGAGGCGATGCTCAGTGTTACACTGATACTGTATTCTAACCTGATTATTGTTATACTAACAGTATATATACTGTTGTGAATATTGTTCGTGTTGAACATAAGAAGGAACATTGGAGCAAGCCTACTGGCCCATGCGAGGCAAGTCCAATTCACCCACAGGCTTAAGCCAGTGCCTTTAGGTAGTCAAGTCAGGTCACATTCACTAAGGAAGAGTACGGCAGCTGACCTAGTAGGACAAGCTAGTCAGGTCCAACTCACACCCACCCACACTCGTGCATTTATCTAACCTAATTTTAAAACTACACAGCAAGTTAAATGGATTATTATAATTATTATTAATAACAGCTGGGAATTAAATTACCAAATATGCCATGTATTATTTAATGGCTCGAATAATTCCACTGTAAACCCATTTATCCTAGAATTATATAAGAGTTTATTGCTATCAACTCTACATGTGTTCGTTATGCCGAGAGGCTGCACATGTCTTGATGAAGACTGAATACGTAACAGCGGTTACACCTCTGTTGTGGGTGTCACCCAGAGTGGTCACATTGCTGGTGTGGATGTCATCCAGGGAAGTCATCCTGTTAGTGTAGGGTCACCCAGGGTAGTCACGCTGTTGGTGTGGGTGTCATCCAGCGAGGACACACTACGTGTGGGTGTTACCCACGGAGACCATATGTGTGGATGTTACCTAGGGAGGTCATACTACGTGTGTGGGTGTTACCCAGGGAGGTCACACTACGTGTGTGAGGTGTCAACCAGGGTGGTCACACTACGTGTGGGTGTCACCCAGGGAGGTCACACTACGTGTGTGTGGTGTCAACCAGGGTGGTCACACTACGTGTGGGTGTCACCCAGGGTGGTCACACTACGTGTGGGTATCACCCAGGGTGGTCACACTACGTGTGGGTGTCACCCAGGGAGGTCACACTACATGTGGGTGTCACCCAGGGAGGTCACACTACATGTGGGTGTCACCCAGGGAGGTCACACTACATGTGGGTGTCACCCAGGGAGGTCACACTACATGTGGGTGTCACCCAGGGAGGTCACACTACATGTGGGTGTCACCCAGGGAGGTCACACTACATGTGGGTGTCACCCAGGGAGGTCACACTACATGTGGGTGTCACCCAGGGAGGTCACACTACATGTGGGTGTCACCCAGGGAGGTCACACTACATGTGGGTGTCACCCAGGAAGGTCACACTACAAGTGGGTGTCACCCAGGGTGGTCATATGGTTAATAAGATCATATAAATAATGCAAAAAAACGGAAATATAAACACATATGCAGTATAATGTGATCCTTTATTGACTACGTTTCGCCCACACAGTGGGCTTTTTCAAGTCACAAACAGATCTGTTTGACTTGAAAAAGCCCACTGTGTGGGCGAAACGTAGTCAATAAAGGATCACATTATACTGCATATGTGTTTATATTTCCATTGTGTCGGTATTTTATACCATTTATGTCATCAATGCAAAAAAACACTTAAGAGTAATTCATGAATACAGTATATTGGTTCTTGGCTCATTTTAAACACACTAACCTGAGCAATGCTGAATAGACTTAAACTGGTATCGCAGTTTAGTAGTATGGACTCAAGCTCAGACATTGAGAGAACGAACACCCGGAGAAGATATGATCATGACATTCACAATACTTCAGGCAGTAGACTGTATATAGAAGAGGTTTAAAACAGGCTCTTCAAGATAAATATATGCATTAGCACACACGTCACTCTCGCTTTCAGTATATTTGTAGGTCAATATTCTCTTCCAGACCAGCTGACGGAGATGGGAATATCCGCCCAACCCCCTTATCTCCCGACCCCGCACTACCCGGGCACACATCCTCTATTAGTCTCTCTCCCCCAAGACCACCACCTCCCACGACCAACTAACATTCCCACCCAGGATTCCCCTCCCTGCTCCGTGTGGGGTGACGGGGTGCAACATCCGCCTTGGGTACCGGACAACGATTGCTGAGATCATTACGGGAAAGTTTTCGTATAAGCCCTAGTGAACCTACATGGGTTTGCTAAGGTCGTTTATGTAATCTTTAAAAGGGTTTGGGAGTATAAGAAACACTGCCTGCCGGCGAGGTAAATTATAATTACACCAAATCACTTTCAATCGTGGTTTAGAAAGACACGTAAGCAAACACGTGTCTTTCTAAACCAACTTGTCGGTATTTATTACCAAGGTTTATGCCACTTTCAATCGTGTCCTTGTGTAACCTTTTTTATAAACTTCGAAAAGTATTTGCTCCAGTGATAATATTTAGCAGTTTGTTACACTAATCTAAAATTCTGTCGCTGAACCAGTGCTCACTTAGAGTTATCCCATATCTAACTTAATATATTTTATATCAGTTCTTAAGAGTTCAGTCAGGTTTTTATATTATATATCAATCTATTCTCCAATCAGAAGATCTGCCTCGATGAAAATAAATGGTATAAAATACCGACATAATGGAAATATAAACACACATGCAGTATAATGTGATCCTTTATTGACAACGTTTCGCCCAAACAGTGAGCTTTTTCAAGTCACAGACATGTTTGTAGATGAATGGTTCAGAGAACCGACATGTTGATAAATTAGACACATGTGCAACTCTTGGGTATCTTTATCTTTATTCAAGATTCTCCTTTGTATGGACTGATGAAGCCACTGTGTGGCGAAACGTTTCCTCAATAAAGATACCCAAGAGTTGCACATGTGTCTAATTTATCAACATGTCGGTTCTCTGAACCATTCATCTACAAACCTGTCAGACACTGCAACTTCTTGGGATCTTAATACTTGGGAATTCTTCGCTTGCCTAATTCTTGGGCACGACCTACTTCAACATTGAACAAATGTTACACGACCTATGACTGCTGCACCTCTCCTGCCATACGGTTTATAAGCTCCTTCTCAGCACGTATGCCGTATTCTATTCAAGATTGATGGACTGACCACATCGACTCAAGGTTGAGGGACTGATTACCTCATTCTCCTCCTGTTCTTCAAGATTCTCCTTTGTATGGACTGATGAAGCCACTGTGTGGCGAAACGTTTCCTCAATAAAGATACCCAAGAGTTGCACATGTGTCTAATTTATCAAGTCACAGACAGATCTACCTGGGGTGGAAGAACATAGGAATGGAGGAACACTGCAGAAGGTCTACTCACATACTTATCCAATCTCCCTTCCAAGCTACCCAAGATTGTAGACTCTATAGCCCCACTCGGTAAATCATCACTTGCAGCATTCTCCACCTCACCCAGCATTCTGAACCTGACTATAAATACTAGTGTACCTTCCACCCCAGGTAGATCTGTTTGTGACTTGAAAAATCCCACTGTGTGGGTGAAACGTTGTCAATAAAGGATCACATTATACTGCATATGTGTTATGTATATGTACATAGTTCTCCTGTCTTCAAGTTATGTCCTGGAATTTGTATTGATAAAGCCACTGGATGGCGAAACGTCTACAATAAAGATACCCAGATGTTGCACATGTGTCTCAATTTCATCATATGTGTTTATATTTCCAGGAGATGCCTCACTCAGGTAGCACCTCACCCTGTGAGGTGCTACCTGAGTGAGGCATCACCAGCTCCTTACCCGGAGCGGCAACACCTCACCAGTGTGGTCATACCTCAAAATACACTGTAGGAGGTCTACTGGTCATCAGTTTCCATTATCAATAACAGTAAAGCTCTTCCAGTAAAACGGTAAATTGCAAATAAGTCAAACCTCTAAATATATTAAAATTATATCCAATCAATAAGGTGCATAGGCAATTCAAAATAAAAATTTCATGCCATAAGCCCAAAATAATTAAAAAATGAGGCTCACCGGCCCACTCCATGAATGTAATTCCGAAATCCTGCCACCCATATACATTTGTCCAACATATGTATAAAATTCAGTACAAATTTTTCGTTTGACAAAGAACATACTGTGTATTTTTGTGAAAAGTATTTTTACTGTCAAGATTATGAACTATAAAACTATCAAGCTTATAAATACCAGAACTCAAATTTGAAATACGTTGTTCATGATAATAGGAAATGATTCCACAATATTTCGTTGAACTGCAGAATTGCAATGGAGTAATTCTTTGGCATTAGTCCCATGTTTACAGTGATCTGTCTTCTTTCACATGAATAAATAAAGCACTAGTAATTACTGCACACTTATGGTGTTGTACTCTGGTTTCAAGAGACTTCCTGGTTTGTTCTAAATAAAAGCTATCATAACTTTTACTTATAAGGGTTGGAGTGTACACATCCCAAAGGTTCACTGGAATAATTTATGATTGACCTGTGGTTTACTGTGCTCTCATATTTAAAACAACTTTAACGTAATGGTGTTCAAGAGCTTGTGGGAGAGGAGAGAGATATTCATATTGTGATAGTTTAATATCTCTATGTACCCTATACCTCATACCCATCCTGTGAGCAGTAGTCAAAAGACGGCAGAGGCACATAATGGGTCCAGGGACTGGGCCTCAAAGTCCTGATTGCTGGTCACAGTCGTAATTAGTTATTTATGCAGACAGGAATTAGGTCACACTCATGCAAAAAGATGGTAATGCGTTATTTATAATGACCAAAGTCAGGGTATTTTTCCAATGTGGTTGGCAATATACCACTGTGGATAAAACACTATGACATTTTTTGAGTATTTCTCAGTGAGTTGTCTTTGAAACCATTAATTTTATCGCATTCCAGTACATAATGATACAAGGTGTGACAATTGTCCATCTGGCAAAGTTTATATTTCGTTTGGTATACATCTGGTGATGGTGATTTAACCTTCCAAAGACACTGCTAACTCAGCCGGAGCTGGGCGGTATTATCATCCAGGAGTCTGCTTAATTTATGTACCAAAACAAATTCTCGGTGTTAGGCTCTGTTTTCTATTTTTTTAAATTTATGAAAAGCTTTATCAACAAATATTGTAGATTTATCGACAAATATTATAGATTTTTTAACTTTCCCATCATAGAATTCAGGGCTACAAATCATAAGGGATCTCAAAAACAGAAGTAAATACACTCTGTTTAATATATATTTGGTGATTAGAATGGTAATGTATGTATGAATATATGTAAGTAGAACTGACAGAACTAATGATTTTGTACCACAAGAACCTTAGGAGATTTACCTAACCTTGTAACAAGTGCAATTTAATTTAGCCTAATTGAGCTAAATAATTTAATTTAATAATTTAATTTAATAATTTAATAATAAACAAACACAATGAAATATATCTTTCCGTTAGGTTTAAAATACACAAATAACCCGCACATAGAAGAGAGGAGCTTACGACGACTTTGTAAATGGTCCAAGTCGGACCGAAACGTCGTCGTAAGTTCCTCTCTTCTATGTGCGGGTTATTTGTGTATCGTTCCAGTCACGGTATTGTGCCCTTTTTTTTTTGTTATTTAGGTTTAGAATGATTTTTGGGAAATTATTGCATACACAAATTTTCGCTTGCCCTATTCGGCAAGAAGTGCGTTGCTCTTCAATCTAAAACCGCAAGTTTTACGTATTCGGCCGACATTATATATATATATATATATATATATATATATATATATATATATATATATATATATATATATATATATATATATATATATATATATATATATATATATATATATAGACACACATGTTTAACACCTCGTAAACAACGGGCGAACTTTTATCAAACATTATTTCTCAGTGTACAGAAGGATTCGACCCTACACACTGTATCACAGTACACAGTTCTTTCGCCACTCAGCCAACTCTGGTTAAGTGGCGAAGGTACTGAGATAATCATTGACCCAAAATGTAAATAATAATAAATGTGAAAGGATCTAGCTTCTCACTTTATCATAAAATTCTCTCAAAATTAATTATGAATACATCTGATTTATATATTTCTAGAAATATGTTCAGATTGCAATCAGTATCATATTTTTGCAACTTGTTTAGTCTAATATTTTTTGTATCCATTCGTTTCCATACATAAATGTCTCATTTTTAACCTATCAACTGGATTATTCAACAAGCAGAGAGAGAGAGAGAGAGAGAGAGAGAGAGAGAGAGAGAGAGAGAGAGAGAGAGAGGATGAGGTTAAGAGATAGCTCGCAATGTTCTCATATACACAGTCACTTTACTGAGGTGAAGTGTCCCAGGGGAGAGGAGGAACTCTAGGAAGGTCAGGCCAAGGCGAGGTTACGCTGTGTATACGAGCGTCGCCTGGCTGATGACGCACGTGTTTTTTATCACAATGAGAATTTACCCATTCCTGGGAGTTATCGTAGCAGCATATACTTACTGCTGCTTCACTGGGGTATACAAGGAGTTCCATGTCTCTCTTTACTGCAAGAGACTAGACAACAACGCCTTGCTGAGTTAAACTAATCCTTCAGTGTTGTACCAGTAGATATTACAATAAAAAATAAGTAAAAATAATTATATATTTATATATATGTAATATTTATATTTATATATATGTAATATTTATATATATTTATATGTAATATTTATATATATATGTAATATTTATATATATTTATATGTAATATTTATATATATTTATATGTAATATTTATATATATTTATATATAATATTTATATATATTTATATATATATATATATATTTATATATATTTATATATATATATATATTTATATATATATATATATATACATACATATACATATATATATATATGTACATATATATACATATAAATACATATATATTTATATATTTATATATATATATATATATATATATATATATATATATATTTATATATTTATATATATATATATATATATATATATATATATATATATATATATATATATATATATATATATATATATATATATATATATATATATATATATATTACTCCAAGGGGAGGTGGAACAAAATTCTTCCTTCGTAAGTTATGCGTGTTGTAAGAGGCGATTAAAATGCCAGGAGCAAGGGGCTAGTAACCTCTTCTCCTGTTTGTATTGCTATATGAAAAAGGAGAAACTTTCGTTTTTCTTTTTGGGCCACCCTGACTCGGTGGGATACAGCCGGTGTGCTGAAAGAAGAAGAAAGCTATAAATTTTAACTCGTCGGCCGTTTCCCACCGAGGCAGGGTGACCACAAAAAGAAAGAAAAACTTTCATCATTCAACATTTTCAACATCACTCATACATAACCACTGTCTTTGCAGAGGCTCTCAGATACGGCAGTTTAGATGTCCCTCCAAACTGCCAATATCCCTAACCCCTCCTTTAAAGTACAGGCAATGTACTTCTCATTTCCAGGACTTAAGTCCGGCTAACCGGTTTCTCTGAATCCCTTCACAAAATACTCTGCTCACACTCCAACAGCTCGTCAGGTCCCAAAAAACCATTCGTCTCCATTCACTCCTATCTAACACGCTTACGCACGCTTTTGCTGGAAGTCTAAGCCCCTCGCCCACAAAACCTCCTTTACCCCCTTCCTCCAACCTTTTCGAGGACGACCCCTACCCTGTCTTCTTTACCCTACGGATTTATAAGAACATAACATAAGAAAGAAGGAACACTCCCCCAGGCCTACTAGCCCATGCGAGGCAGGTCCAAGTCTCCTACCAACTTAAGCCCATGCCCCAACCTAGTCAGGTAGGTCACATTCACTTAAGGAACACGGCAACTGACCTAGTAGCAGAAGCTAATCAGGTCCAACTCACACCCACCCACACCCACTCATGTATTTATCTAGCCTATTTTTAAAACTACACAACGTTTTAGCCTCTATAACTGTACTCGGGAGTTTGTTCCACTCATCCACAACTCTATTACCAAACCAGGGCTTTCCTATACCCTTCCTGAATCTGAATTTTTCCAACTTAAAACCATTGCTACGAGTCTTGTCTAGACTAGATATTTCCAGCAAGTTATTTACATCCCGTTTATTTATTCCTGTCTTCCATTTATACACCTCAGTCATATCCCCCCTAATTCTACGCCTTTCTAGAGAGTGCAGATTCAGGGCCCTCAGTCTATCCTCATAGGAAAATTTCTGATGCATGGGATCAACTTTGTCATCCTCCTTTGTATGTTTTCCGGAGCATTTATATCCATTCTGTAATACGGTGACCAAAACTGTGCAGCATTATCTAAATGAGGCCTAACCAAGGATATATAGAGTTGAAGAACAACCTGAGGACTCTTATTATTTATGCTTCTTGATATGAAGCCAAGGATTCTGTTAGCACTGCTGTCGTGGTTTCAGATTACTGCTAACCAGAACTCCTAAATCTTTTTTGCAATCCGTAATATTAAGATCTACATTAGTTTATATGTGGCATGGTTATTTTCCTGTCCAACACTTAAAACTTTGCATTTGTCTATATTAAACTGCATCTGCCACTTCTCCGACCACTGCATTTGCCACTTCTCCGACCACTGCATCAGTCTATTCAGATCTTCATGGATTGCTCTGTCCTCGTCAGAATGAATTCGACGGCCTATTTTGGTGTCATCGGCAAACTTGCTTATGTCGCTCTTTATGCCCTCATCAATGTCATTTATGTAGATTATGAACAACAGGGGGCCCAACACTGACCCCTGTGGAACACCGCTCGTGACGCTTCTCCACTCTGATTTCTCCCCATTTATGAAAGCTCTCTGCTGCCTATTTATCAACCATGCCTCTATCCAGGAAAAAATTTCTCTTCCTATTCCATTCTGATGTGGGACCCTGTCAAAAGCCTTACTGAAGTCCATATACACACTATCGTATTCATTACCATGATGTATCTTCTCAAATACCTTAGTGAAAAAAATTAATAAATTCGTAAGGCAGGAACGCCCCTTTGTAAAACCATGCTGATAGTCGTTGATTAATTTATGCTTTTCAAGGTGGTTACGAACTGCCTCGGCAATTATTGATTACATAAATTTTCCCACTATGGAGGTTAGGCTTATTGGTCTATAGTTCGAAGCTAAGGACCTGTCACCTGTTTTGAAAATAGGTATCACATTTGCCATTTTCCACTTATCTGGCACCATGCCAGTCTGTAGTGATATGTTGAAAAGATTAGCCAAAGGTTTGCTAAGCTCCACTTTACATTCCTTGAGAACCTTTGCACACAGTTCATCAGGGCCTGGGGATTTGTTAGGTATTAATTTATCTATTTGCCTAAGGACCACGTCACTTGTGACCCTAATCGTGTATAGTTTATCATCATCCTGTTCTATCACTGTCTGTGAGCTGACCCGAGTAACTTATGAGTGGGCCTATCTTGTCCCTGATCTTACTTCTGTATACCTGAAAGAATCCTTTTGGGTTAGACTTCGATTGTCTTCCAAATTTAACCTCATAATCTCTTTTTGCTTTTCTTATTCCCTTTTTAATTTCTCTCTCTAACTGAATATAGATTTCTTAATTGCCCCTCTCCTCTTTTGATTTGCCTATATATGCCTCTCTTTTGACCAATGAGATGTTTTAATCTATTGTTTATCCATTTAGGATCATTTTTGTTTGATCTGATTTCCCTATTTGGAACATAAGTTGTCTGAGCAGCTAGAACTATGCTCTGGAAAACGTCATATCGGCAATCATCACCACCTACCTGACTCAGTCAGGTCATTCCAGTTCAGCCCACCCAAGTATTTTTTCAGTCCTATGAAATCAGCCAAGTGGAAGTCAGGGACAGAGACTTGATTGCCATTATTAAGGGAATTCCATGATATATTAAAATTGAGTGAGCCGTGATCACTTTCCCCAAGCTCATCATTAACCTCAAGATTATTAATTAGCATTTCCCTGCTGGCAAGACCCAAGTCAAGCAGGTTATTTCCTCCAGTTGGTTCTGTCACAAACTGTTTTAAAAAAGAATCCTGAATCGTATCAAGAAAGTCACTTGACTCTAAATTTCCTATCAAATTGCTCCAGTCAGTCTGTCTATAGTTGAAATCTCCCATAATTACAACATTTTCGTATGTAGATGCCTTACGAATTTCATCCCATAGAAGTTTACCGCACTTCCTATCAAGATTTGGGGCCCTGTAAATCACACCCAAAATTAGTCTTTCACGGCCCTCGAGAAGCTGTAACCAAACAGATTCAGTGGCTGATGCTTCTAATTTTATATCTTGCCTAACACAACAGTTTAAATTGTCTCTGACATACATCGCTTCTCCACCACCCTTCCTGTTGACCCTGTCAGTGTGGAATAATTTATAGCCTTGTATGTGACATTCAGGAGGCATCTCTCTATCTTTCAGATTGAGCCAGGTCTCTGTTATAGCAATGATATCTATGTTACCTACACTTGCAATTAATCTTAGCTCATCTATCTTATTTCTTACACTCCTGCTATTAGTAGAGTAGACCTTTAGGGAGCTAGCCCCTTGTTGCCCTCTGCTGTCCCCCTTTGTTTGCTGACCTGATCTATTGTCTTTATTGATAACTTCATGATGAATGTCTTTTATACATTTACTGTTTTCAACCCTAGTGTTGCAACCTGAGTGTTTCCCCACACACATGCATACATCTAACTTCTATCAGTTTAAAATCCTAGGCATTTCAGCAATGACCCTCTAGATTGAGTTTGCAAGTGTTACCACCCCTGCCCCAGAGAGATGTACCCAATCCCTTGCATACATATCATGTTTGCCATAAAAGTTGTCGCAGTTGTCAATGAATGGGATTGCAAGTTCGTTGCAGTATCTATCTAGCCAGCAATTTACACCAATTGCCCTAGACAACCATTCATTGCCCACTCCCCTTCTAGGCAAGATGCTACATATGATTGGAACCCCTCCCTTAGACTTAATTAAATCTATAGCTGACCTGTACTTATCTAGCAGTTCTTCTCTCCTACCCTTCCCAGTATCATTTCCACCTGCACTGAGACAGATAATAGGCTTGTTCCCATTACCTGACATGATATTATCCAACCTGTTGACTATGTCAACAACACCAGCTCCAGGGAAGCGCACACTATCTCTTACTTTCTTATTCCTATTACAGAAAGCACAGTCCATATATCTTACCTGTGAGTCACCAACCACAAGGATGCCCTTACCTCTATTTGCAGGGGAAGTAGTGCCTTTACTTTCACTTCACTGGCTACTGAAGTACACTCATCCTGAAGAACAGAGAAGCTATTTCCTACCCTCAAATCTTCTCTCTTAACTTTCCTTATTATGATGCTCTTCCCATTACTGGGAACCACTTACCACTTGTAGCAGGTGCTGGACTGCACCTCACTGTTGGTAGCCGTTGCTACCTCCCCACCTGCAGCTTCCTCGCAGCGAGAGACAGACTGCACCTCGCTGCTGGTAGCCTCATTCCCCTCCACCATTTCAGCCACCTCATCATTCCAGCCACCAAACCCATTGAGGTGAATCTTCAGCCTCCTAATTTCCTCCTGGAGAAGCAAGACTTCCTTCAACTCTCCAACCTCAATTTTTAAAACACTGCAAATCCAAGCCATAGCTTTGTAACCGTCCACACTAATCGCCAAAGCAGCTCTCCAAGCCATTCTAGTTTTATCCCTTCTCTCTATATATGTGTGCGTGTATATATATATATATATATATATATATATATATATATATATATATATATATATATATATATATATTAATCAGAGAATATATAAGCAGAGAATTCGTAGTTTGGAAGTTAGGAGGTGCGGGATTACCAAAACTGTTGTCCAGAGGGCTGAGGAAGGGTTGTTGAGGTGGTTCGGACATGTAGAGAGAATGGCGCGAAACAGAATGACTTCAAGAGTGTATCAGTCTGTAGTGGAAGGAAGGCGGGGTAGGGGTCGGCCTAGGAAAGGTTGGAGGGAGGGGGTAAAGGAGGTTTTGTGTGCGAGGGGCTTGGACTTCCAGCAGGCATGAGTGAGCGTGTTTGATAGGAGTGAATGGAGACAAATGGTTTTTAATACTTGACGTGCTGTTGGAGTGTGAGCAAAGTAATATTTATGAAGGGATTCAGGGAAACCGGCAGGCCGGACTTGAGTCCTGGAGAGGGGAAGTACAGTGCCTGTACTCTGAAGGAGGGGTGTTAATGTTGTAGTTTAAAAACTGTAGTGTAAAGCACCCTTCTGGCAAGACAGTGATGGAGTGAATGATAGTGAAAGTTTTTCTTTTTCGGGCCACCCTGCCTTGGTGGGAATCGGCCAGTGTGTTAATAAAATAATAATAATATATATTAAGCCACATGGGGGTGGAAATCTTTTGCTTAAGATGTTCTGCACTCTCGTGCGTCTTTAGGAGCTATGCAATGTTGCAAGACAGCAACAGATAGGAGGAGAAATTCTGCAAGGCAGGGCATACAGTATCAGTGGCAACCTATGTTACAGAGCGGTCTGTGATACATCTCCACTGCCTCCAGTCTTCTTGTTGCAACATTTACCACCCATGCTTCACATCCATATAAGAGTGCTGGTACCACTATACACTCCACAGACTCCTCATTGCACCACTCGCCTTTTTCCCGTCGTCAATTCTATGGTTCATCTTGTCTTTTACAGACCCATCTGCTGAGAGTCCACTCCCAAATATCTGAACACATTCACTTCCTCCGTAGTCACTACCTACAATTTCATATCCAATCATTCGTTTCCTATTTTTTTTGTTATCCTTAACACCTTGCTCTTTATTATTTTCACTTTTAATTTCCTCCTTTTACATACCCTCCCAAATTCGTCCACTAACTTCTGCAATTTCTCATCAGTATCTCCCAAAAGCAGATGTGATAGCTCCCACTTTGTGTTAGACTCGTTATCTTTAAATCCTATCTCTTCCCAACACCCGAGCATTCACTTCTTTCACAACATCATCTATAAATATATTGAACAACTATGGTGACACCATGCATCCCGGTCTAACGCCTTCTTTTACTGGGAGATAATTTCCCTCTCTTCTATACACCCTAACCTGAGCTTCACTATGCATTAAATAAAATATATAAATAATATATATATATATATATATATATATATATATATATATATATATATATATATATATATATATATATATATATATATATTATATATATATATATATATATATATTATATATATATATATATCTCGTGCTGAATAGGTAAAATTGGTCAATTAGCAAGAAATCGTTTAAAATTAAGTCCTTTCTAAAATTGTCTCATGTACGTTTGAAGATAAACTTTTCATTGGCATTAATGTAAAAATTCATAATTTTGCACCGAAAGAAACTTAGAAAACTTACCTAACCTTATTATAACAAGCGCAATTTAATTTAGCCTAAAGCAGCTAAATATATTTTAGATAAGTTTACAATAATTTAATAATAAACATAATGAAATTTATATTTTTCGTTAGTTTGAGAATGATTTTTGCCAAATTATTGCATACACAAATTTTCGCTTGTCTTATTCGGAATGAAGTGCGTTGCTATGTAAGCCAGAATCGCAAGTTTTACCTATTCGGCACGATATATATACATACATTATATATATATATATATATATATATATATATATATATATATATATATATATATAATATATATATATATATATATATATATATATATATATATATATATATATATAATCACACACACGCACACCTCACACACACACACACCATACATACATACATACATACATACGTATTTATAGGGAGGTACCACCTCTAGAACTTTACTGGAGACCCCTCATCCTCAGAGAAGACAAATGTACCTCAAGGTACATTTGTCGACCCCTCATCCTCAGAGAAGACAAATGTACCTCAAGGTACATTTGTCGACCCCTCATCCTCAGAGAAGACAAATGTACCTCAAGGTACATTTGTCGACCCCTCATCCTCAGAGAAGACAAATGTACCTCAAGGTACATTTGTCGACCCCTCATCCTCAGAGAAGACAAATGTACCTCAAGGTACATTTGTCGACCCCTCATCCTCAGAGAAGACAAATGTACCTCAAGGTACATTTGTCGACCCCTCATCCTCAGAGAAGACAAATGTACCTCAAGGTACATTTGTCTTCTGCTGGTATTTTCATCTTGGTAAATAACTAGTCAGATTGTCTTTACCATCCTTCACTTAGTTTACTATGTTAATTTTCTTTAAATGTTCCCAACGTCAAATTCTCAACGCTTCCTGTAAATTTTCAAATCTTTATTTACTTTATTTTATATTAGGATAACTTAAGTTAGACTAATTTGAGATTAGCTAGATTACACACCTATAAAAAATTATAGTTAACAACAAATTATTGTGTTTTCCGAAACGTCTTGCAACGACTTGCCAAGTAACACTTGCAACAGCTGCCCAGTATACCAGGAAATGTTCAAATCTGCACTAGTATCATTCTTTGCGCAAGACTTAAGTTGTGTCTAACTGTGCCGGCACTGAAACACGGCAACATAATGTTGCTATTTAAAACAGACTGAAGCAGTACTATACAAACATTCTGTAAACTGGAAAATATAATGAAAGTTGAGCAGAGCTTTGTAAGTGTAAGTGAAGCAACAGGAAACGAAGCAGTTGGTAGAGAACATTAAACGTGTGAGCAGAGCGACGGGTTCAGTGTCATCATTAGCCTTGGACAGGGTGCTCGACACGAGAATTGCTTCAGAGAAACTCTCTTCTGGATCATACTTGTTCATGGGGGAAAAACAGGGTATATACATCTCAGGTCCTACACATGCAACAGCAGCCTGCTCGGTCAACCTGTGGTCTAGATATTTCTTTGTAAAAACGTATAGATTATTCATATTCTTTTTATGGAATGTTATCCATTTGAGCATATTATTATTATTATTATTATTATTATTATTATTATTATTATTATTATTATTATTATTATTATTTTGTATTATTACATTAAATTAGTGTTCTACTTTATTATATTATTAATAAAATTACTATTAATATTATTAGGAGTAGTAGCAGCTGTAGTAATGAAAATTAATTTTTACCTTAAGATGAGACATGCAACAGAAGAATAAAATCCAGGTACTTATCTGAGACCATGTACGTATCTGAGACCAGGTACCTATTTGAGACCATGTACGTATCTGAGACCAGGTACCTATTTGAGACCATGTACGTATCTGAGACCAGGTACCTATTTGAGACCATGTACGTATCTGAGACCAGGTACCTATTTGAGACCATGTACGTATCTGAGACCAGGTACCTATTTGAGACCATGTACGTATCTGAGACCAGGTGAATTAGTGCATCAAGTGTTTAGAGACTTGCCCTAATTTATCTCTCACTGCCAGTAATTTGATCCCGGGTTCTGTCACACCTGTTCTTCAAACTAGGGTTGACTCCGCCGCCGTCACTTCCTCGTCCAGATTGCTCTACTTCCTATCCACCCTCAAAATGAAGAATACTTCCTGACGTCCCTGTGATTCGTTTGCTTTTCCTAGCTTATTACATGTAAACCCCATTGCGCCCTGTCCACTTATTCCGAACATTGTCTCAGTCTGCCCTATCGATTATTCTGAGTATAAATTATGAAAATATATAATACCGACAATTAGATGAGTAAGACAAATGTGCAACAGTTGGGTGTCTTTATTGTTAAATACATAAAATATTAATTATGGAAACAGCAGTAGTGGCTAGGTAAAGATGATTTAATCAGTCCATCAACCTTGGAGGAGGAGTTTTTAAGGCTATCAGCCCTCCTGGAAAAGAGTTGAGCTCCATATTCTGGAACAGTGGAACAACGTGACAAAATTAGTGATGCTATGGTGTTTCTGGACATTTTTGACAAACTTGGACTTCATGCTGCGTAGGAAACACTGTGATGCTATTAACATACATCATGTATATAGAACTGAAATTCCTTAATGTTGTCCAGAAGCTCTTAAGCCGATATACATTCTCGATGATAAGCCTAATGTTATTCCTTTGGACTTTTTGCTTCAATGTGGCCAGTAAACTGTCACTCCTGAGGTTACATTCCTTATCCTGTCCTCTTTCTCTTTGAGGAACTCGAACTTGCTGCTGATGTAATTCCATAGACACCAGTAGCTGTGTGTGTGTGTGCTGTTATCTGTTAGAGTTTGCAATTATGAAATGAGTTTCATTTTTTTTCGTTTCGCCTATTACAACCAACTTCAGTTACATCATTACTCAGTTCACTCCATTTATTAGCTCTTAAGCTAAAGAATCGTTTCCTGACATTCCTGTACTTTCCATCCATGGCTCATTGTTCTTGCTCCATCCCTTATAAATCTATCGCTGTTGACTCTACAGCCCAGAGTATGAAATTAAGACACATGTGCAACATCTGGGTATCTTTATTGTAGACGTTTCGCCATCCAGTGGCTTTATCAATACAAATTCTAGGACATAACTTGAAGACAGTAGAACTATGTACAGAAGATGAGGTAATCAGTCCCTCAACCTAGGAGTAGGTGCGAAGAGCACCAGAGTCGTGGAGATTCTGAAGCAGAAGAAAGGAGCCTGGCGGTGACTATGCCCTCGTCTGCTACACCTGACGTTACTATATAAGCGCCAGGATCCTTTCTTCTGCTTCAGAATCTCCACGACTATGGTGCTCTTCGCACCTACTCCTAGGTTGAGGGACTGATTACCTCATCTTCTGTACATAGTTCTACTGTCTTCAAGTTATGTCCTAGAATTTGTATTGATAAAGCCACTGGATGGCGAAACGTCTACAATAAAGATACCCAGATGTTGCACATGTGTCTTAATTTCATCTTGTCGGTATTTTATACCATTCTTACACAGCCCAGAGTATCTTGTATGTCGCAATCATATTCCCACTTGATGTTCTTTCCTCCAGTGAGAGGATTTAAGCTCTTGTATTCTTTACACATTACTCATTATCCTCAATTCAGGCACCAGTTTTCATGAAGGACTGAAAAATTGTGTGGTGATGCTGACAAGATGTGGAGACACACACTTAAGTACAGTTCACGAACGTTTCGTCCCGAGTGATTTCTTAGGATTGAAATCACTTGTGGCGAAACTTATCTTCTAATGTCCTGAACTGTACATACGTGTTTTTTCCCAAGCTAATTATGATGCACTATTATGTATTTTCTCAAGTTTTACCAGGTGTCGGTTCTATAATGGCGCTAAACACTTAATAACAGAGTATTTGTGTGAAGTTTCCCAGGTGTTTTATTTAACAACTTTTGTGATTTTTTTCTTTCCCTTTCACCCCTTTTCAGATGGTAGCCATTCTTTTATTTTTTTTCCATTTCCCGGCTTCCTAACCATTTTAATTCCAGTAACCATTTTAATCATTTTCCAAATATTCCTGAAATCTTCAAAAAACTTCTTGCAGCTTTCTTCACTCTACATTTTCCTCATTATCTTTGCATCATCTGTAAATAAGGATGTACTGTTGATAAATTTTATAATAACACTTAATATACACCAGAAATAGCATAATTATTATATAATGGAGGAGCGCTAAACCCATAGGATTATACAGCGCATGTGAGGGATGTGGGAGGCATTCAGGCTCAATTTCGGGAACTGGAGCACAGATCCAGTTCCCTAGATCAAGAGCCCCTCACCAGCGTCAAGGAACCTCCCTGGAGGGGAGAAATAGCATAAACTGTAACTGTAAGACTGATTCTCTTGGAACTTGATTTCTAACTTCCATCATGACTCTTCATCCCTTATAATTGTCACGTGGGGGGAGGGGTTTGGACGAATGGATAATTGGGGAATATTGAAGTAAGGAAGTATGTAGGCAGGGGATAGGCAGGAGAGGCGAGTCGAGTATTTAGCGGAGGTAATGTGAGGTCACCGGTGACTACATCATCTGTCATTACTCTACCCACCACACTACTCACCCTCTCACTACTTGAAATAAATTAATGAATAAAAGAGCAAATAACTGGGACAGTGAATATTACTATTCTACTCAAACACAGTTTATTATTAAGTCCTTGTACAATAATATATTTGGGAACAGGAGAACATTGGGGTTTAGATAAATGGGGATGGTATACATAAGCAGTGAGACAGGGAATACAATCAAATGGCGAAACCGAATATAACTTACAATATAGTTCAGAGGACATTTCACCACAGGAACTAAGTCGCACACTAGCCACAGGTCCCAAGACCTACACAGTCGAGTACTGCTCCAAGCCAGTACTCTGCCGAATGTCTCTAACAGTCTCTCTTTCAGAGGCTCTCCAGCTCAGCTCTGCACACAGGCCAGAGCTCCGTTCGACTCCCTGATCATGCTGTTCCTTGGGTTTATATGATCCTTCAAGCAACCCCCCCCCCCACAATGAGGTGTGCACCACGTGTTTTGACCTGACACTGAGATGTGATGCTGTCAAAAACAAAAGACTTCAGACTTAAGCCGAAAGGCGTGTCTGACAGCTATTTGCCAAGGCAAGGCTTCGAGTATTACTGCTGTTTGGCGAATGGGTTGTCATATTGTTCAAGCAAGCTGTTTGATTTTCTCGATGGTCCAGAAGTTGGGTTATTTATAGACTTATTGTTGTCAGTTATATTCTAAGTCGAACCAGTCTGAGCAAGTACCGAGCTCTTGCACACACTCACACCCTCATTTTACTCTTGTACTTATGAATACATTTCATCATAGCAACGTACCAGTTGGTACCAATTCATAAGAGTATTAAAATGTACTGTATATTATGTGCAGTGCCCATAGCACTCTTGTGTTAAGTACAAAATAATGATATATAAGTTTAATAAGTTATGCTTTATTTAATCTTATCTATGTATTTCTTTGTAATATGTGTTGTAAATAGTCAGAAGTCTCTAGATGCTTAACCTTATATACTGGAAAGCAGTTCAGAGTATTATACAATTGTGCAATAATGTAGTGTAATTTACCTTCGGGCGACACGTCGCCATAACAAGAAGTAAAGAAAATGGGAGTTTGAATCTGGTACGGTAATAATAAGTTCAGAAAGGAGACGACAGCCAATGAGCGACTAACCTCATCACCGTGCACCGACCAATCACCGAATATAAAGGAATTTTGCCCAAACACACCTCAATAAACTCATGTTTTGTGACACGACTTTAATCTTAATTATTGTATTTGTTTTGTAAAAATGAAACAGATAGGATCATTATTGAGCTCACAGTCTGAAGTTAACAGTCTCAGCCATCAGCCACGATGAATCTTTCAGTGAGCCAACATTCAGTTAGGTTAGGTTAGGTAAGGTTCGTCAGGAAACAGGACAAATGTTTCCTGACGCGGGTCTTAGTCAGATGATGACCCGCCTTTGGAGCTTTTGGTCATCTGACCGAGGCCTTCCGCTGGCTTACCGGTCCACCCCTTTAAAAATTATGGTCATTTATAACCATTGTTTTTTTTTATATACCAACATTCAGTGAAACAGTAGTTTTGAGAAGCCACAGGTAGACTGATAGTCTCCCTCTAATAGACTTTATGCAGTTGTAGCCTGGAAATCTCCAGTCAGTAGCGATTGTAGCAGTGACAACAGTCAGTTGTGGTCAGTGAACTTGGATATAGCGAATGGTGGTGGTGGTTGTTACTGCTGTGGATGTATCCCAGAATGGATGAAGTCCAGTGGAATAGGAGCAGTTATTTTTCAAAAGCAACGTCAACAGAAAGATTAAAAAGTGTTCCAGTACAACCAGTGAAAACCGTGAAAGTCGTTTTAACGTCATTTCTGTGTAGCAGGATTGCCATTATCTTATGTAGGAGTCAGGAAGTAACTGGTCGAGGTACAGGTTAAGCCACGTTCACATCCCCCAGGGTAAGTAAATAAATTCTCACAGAAATTTAATATACTCTTGAAAACATGTCAATATAATATAGCCCAGACTGACTTTGTGAATTATCGTAAATTAGTTTCCAGGACTTTTTTTTGGGGGGGGGAGAAGGGGGGTAAGCCGATAACTAATTGTAAGTCACCTGTGAGAGAAGCTGCAGGCTCGTGGTGGAAGGACGTGAGTGTGGAGGACAACCTATGGGCCAGTCTACTTCTGGTTGAAGATAAACATAGTAACAAACACCCTTGAATGGAGGATGTACAATAAACATTATTTCTCACTTTGTACACTGTTCTCATTTCCACTCTCCGAAAGTAAACTTCATTACTATGTTTAACTTGTTGGTGAACTCTGTACGAAGCGTTTATATACTGGTGTTGGAAATATACGTTAAACCTAAACCATTTCATTGTGTACACTTTTCGCCTCGTACATATAAGGTTGGTCTATGAGGTAACAAGCTGGTTGATGGCTGGGTCGGGCACTGTAGTCCCTTGGAAAAGACTTGAGTTCATGATATGGGAGACTTGTCTTAAATGTAGCTGTTGCTTATAGATTAGTATCGTTGTTGTTTCTTACCTGATAATGACACCAGCGTGAGTCACGCACTCAGTGACATTATTAGCTTTCTCTGTCTAATTTATTGCTCGTTCTATTAGTCTATGTATGAAACGGTAATCAATGCTATGTACATGTCCCCAGCTGGTGTGCCTAATACGCATGTGTCCCCAGCTGGTGTGCCTAATACGCATGTGTCCCCAGCTGGTGTGCCTAATACGCATGTGTCCCCAGCTGGTGTCTTAATATGCATGTCAAGCATAATACTGTTCGCTCATCCATCCATTTCTTTGCCCTTAATATTGATCATACCCGTTATCATGTACAGTTGGTCGTGCGCAAGATGAAACGAATTAGGGCTGAGGAAGACGTGTGGAATCTCCACTACGGAGTAAACAATATTTGACTGTGAATGAATACGCCAATCCACACAATTAGTTTTGTAACAGAGGCAATGATTGGTTGATGAGTTGCCGATGACTGTGTGTAATATTATTTCCCTGTGTTTTAGTCAAGGACCTGTTATGAAGAATGCATGACATGTATGCACCGAGCTGTGTATATCTCAAGGCGTATATGCACTGAGTTTACTTTATTGCTTGTAATAAAGAGGAAAGTGTTCTTAACTAGTGGTAAACATATAACACGCGGCGGTGCTCTTGTAATCGACGGGTTATTACCCAAAGAATATAAAAAACATAAAATCTATTCTCCCAAATAATTGAATAAGTATATTGTATTTATATTATTTTACTGTGATAGTTCTCTCTCTCATTGACAACTCAGTTGCTTAACCAGTTCATTCTTATAATTTTCTGAAAAAAAATTAAAAGTATGTGGTAATTATATTGGAAAACTTTGTAAGGATCAGCAGGCAACCAGTAATGTGTGATGGAATCTTCGTGTGGTGACTCACAATATTTATCATTACCAACAAAAGTAAATAATGAATTGCTACACAAAGATGATAATTTCTTTAATGATAGATAAAATCTAGAATTTATTCCCCTCAAGGGAGGTTCCTTGACGCTGGTGAGGGGCTCTTGTTCTAGGGAATTGGATCTGTGCTCCAGTTCCCTGAATTGAGACTGAATGCCTTCCATCCATCTCCCACATGTGCTGTATAATCCTACGGGTTTAGCGCTTCCCCATGATTATAATCTAGAACATATTTAGTCTGCCTTGCCCTCTGAAGGGTTAAAAGATCTAAGTGTGGTCTTAATTCTTTGGTAATTCAAATGAAGTGAATATGCTTACCTTGACGGTAAGCGAGGAACCTTAACGGTAAGCGAGGAACCTTGACGGTAAGCGATAAACCTTGACGGTAAGCAAGGAACCTTAGGTCACTTGATCTAACTCTAACGTGAACCTTCAGTTAAAGCCAATAAATGGAGTGTTACAGGGAAAATATCGCTCAGCAGAGGAGAATTATAGGACTAAGTGAGTGATGTCTTCCTGCAGGGAATTAAAGCAGAGTTTGGATATTCTAGAGATTTTGTATATAGCTAGTTTAAGATGTAAGAGGAGGAGGAACAAGGTTCGGTAAAACAACTTAATGCAGCTGACGAACAAAGATTACTGGACCTCCAGCGTCGTCATTTACTAATTCAGTCACCATTGGAGATCGTCTTCGGCTTAGTGTTGGACCCGACAATTAGTTGATGAATACGTGAGAATAAAATTCATCACAGATCCCAGCCAATAAATAAACAAGTTAACCGGACAGATATTGCCACCTTCGGCTGTTATTTATTCAGCGATTTGTGAGTTATTGATTAAATTACTGATAGAGGCTTATTTTACTGCGGCGAGAAAAAATAATACCAAGTAAATTAGCCACTTAAAAATTATTTATTCATAATGGAATGAATTTAGGTGGCATACCTTTAAACAATCTCTGTAAGAGTTTGTGTTACCACATTTCTTATGTAAGGAGACACGTCTTTCCATTTCCACGACTTATTCTGACCTAATAAAATTAAGTTTCCCATGTATCTGGCTGGTTCACACATACGTAATTACCTGGCACAGGAGATACCGTGTGTGTGTGTGTGTGTGTGTGTGTGTGTGTGTGTGTGTGTGTGTGTGTGTGTGTGTGTGTGTGTGTAGTTGGTTCACGCCATACGTTAGTTACTCCGTATGAGTGTGTTATTGCTGTTATAACTAGAGTTTTCTCATTTTTACCATCTTCAAAACTATTCCCTATTAAGCTTACCTTGTGCATAAACTCCATACATAGTGTATAAACGAAGTATTAATTCTTGTATAGGGATTATAGGTTAAGTCAAAGGCTATTCTACTTTCCATAATTTATTCTTCATTGACTGTTTAGGAAGTTTTTAACCAAGTGACAGAATTGTGGAAGAAGACCTAAATGGGAGAAATGGTTGTAAAGGAAGTAGAAGGAAAGTCTGTTGTGCCAGGGGTAAGTGATAATGGGGGGGGGATATTAACCCATTTATGCGTTTATTAAGCAACTTGGTGCAGGTAACGGTGGCGTTTTTACAACTTTTTTTAAGTGACAGGGAAACGTTCTCAAGTACCTGTTGCTAGCGCACTCAGCTTACACATCGAGGTCCGTGGTTCGATCCCCGGTACGGGTGCGGTGGAAACATTGGAGCATGTTTCCTTGAGACACCTGTTGTTCCTGTTCACCTAGCAGTAAATAGGCACATCCGTGTTAGTCAACTGTTATGGGTCGTATCCTTGGGAGAAAATAAACCTAATTTGCCCGAAATTCTCTGCATAACCAGGTTTTGTTTTTATAGTAAGTCACTGATGTCAGCTAAGACTGTATACGTTGTACTTGTACATGTAATAAAGTTGGTAGAATTACCGACAATATGTAAAGTAAAAGGACACAAGTGCAACTAATGCGACATTTGTTGTGGCAACGTTTCGCTCTCCAGGAGCTTTATCAATGGCTTGATAAAGCTTCTGGAGAGCGAAACGTTGCCACAATAAATGTCGCATTAGTTGCACTTGTGTCTTTTTACTTTACTTGTACATGTAGAAATAAAGGTTATTAGTTTTATTATTAGAGAGGTTAGTGAATAGTAGTTCATTTTTTTTTTTTTTTACGATACCTTCCATCTCTGGAATTGACTATTGCGACAAACACTGGAACTTTGTCACGCTCATTCACGATCTCACTCTGATTTCCTGTGAATTTTTCCTCTACGTTATCACTTGATTTTTCAGTATCATTTTTTTCCTGATATGGCTGTGACACCTTGATTTTGCCTTTGCCTACATATGTTACATGATAATTTCAAATTATTTTCAGTTTCCCTCTTCACCCAAAGTTAATCAGTTCTTTCTCTTATTCTAGTTAGTGTTCTCTGTTATTCTGTGTAACCTGTACTTTTTCTTTATCTCTTTACATGACTGTACCTAAAGTTTCCTTATCGTCTCTCAACAATTCTTCTTCAATGCTGTACAAACTTATCAGTCCTTCCTTTACTTATTTGATTGAAAATATTCATTATTTCCTGGGTTGATCGCCTCTAAATTCATCATCTAATTGTACTTAGTCAGGAAAATGCCTTACTCATCCATTATTAACTTTTCTGTAAATCAATCTCTCCATTTCTCCAGTTTGTTCTCTTTTGTTTCTAAGTAATGTCATCACATAGTGAAAACAAGATTCAGTCTTGCTGGTTCATCTTGTTGATTCTTTAACAAACTATATCAGAAAGTTCTCCATGATGCATTCAAGCATTTTACTCTTCCTTAATTCATGGCTTCTTAGAGATTCCTGGCTTTCCCATTCAGTATCTCCATGGGTGAAATTTCTTAACTTTACTTAAGGGGTCTAGTCAACATCAAATGATTCATTCAAGAACATAACATTCATCTACAACACTGCAGAAGGCCTACTGGCCCATACAAGGCAGGTCCTTATCAAAATGACCTCTACCTAAAGCTACCCAAGAATTTACTCCCGTACTGTTGCATAAAAACGGGTATTAAGTCTGAAGTAACACATACAGAGTCTGTTTGGATAGAATTTTCAGAGGGGCATGAAAAATTGATTTTAGGTGTGATATACCGTCCCCCAAATTTAGATAGGGACCAAGGGAGACTACTATGGGAGGAAATTGTTAATGCCACAAGGCACGATAATGTAGTGATTCTAGGACACTTTAACTTTAGTCATATTTTTTGGAATTTCTTGACTGGGAATTTAGAATCATACGACTTCTTAGAAGTAGTTCAGGATTGTTTTTTGAAGCAGTTTGTGACAGAACCTACAAGGGTAAATAACCTGCTTGACTTAGTTATGGCAAACAATGAATCCCTTGTTAATAATTTAGAAATTTCAGGGGAACTGGGTGCTAGCGACCACAAATCAACTACATTTAGCATTGAATGGAAGTATGATAGTAGGGATAACTCAGTAACAGTCCCAGATTTTCGCTTAGCTGTTGGCTGGGGTAACGAAGAGAGCTATCAATAAGACAGTTTTCTGAACACTATACATGCTGCTCAAAGAACGTTTATCCCGTATAAAGAAATTAGATCGAATAGAAATGACCCAAAATGGATGAATAATAGGCTGAAATATCTACTAGGGCATAAGAAGAGAATTTGTAGGCGTATCAAAAGAGGTGAGGGTCATCTTATGAATCAGTATATTGACATTAAGAGGGACATTAAAAAGGGGATAAGAAAAGCTAAAAGGGTCTATGAAATTAAAGTTGCTAGGAATTTGAAAACTAACCCAAAAAGTTTTTTCCAGGTCTATAGAACAAAAGTTAGAGATGGAAACACATATGCAGTTTAATGTGATCCTTTATTGACAACGTTTCGCCCACACAGTGGGCTTTTTCAAGTCACACACAGATCTACCTGGGGTGGAAGGTACGGGAGTATTTATAGTCAGGTTCAGAATGTTGAGGTCAGGTGGAGAATGCTGCATCTGATGATCTACCGGGTGGAGTTATAGAGTCTTGGGTAGATTGGCAGGGGTATTGGACAAGTTGTGAGTAGACCTTCTGCAGTGTTCTATGTTCTTATGTGGGATAGCGATGAAGAAGTTTCTTGGCGAGTGGTTCAGCTATGTTATAGAAGCCGTTGTTCTGGTTGAAATTGTTGGTTATAGAGATAAGCGATGATTCCAGGATTCTTCGGTATTGGGTGTTGTCTTCTGTGGCTTGTGCAACATCTGGTTATCTTTATTGTAGACGTTTCGCCATCCAGTGGCTTTATCAATACAGATTCTTGGACATAATTAGAAAACAGAAGAACTATATACAAAGATGAGGTAATCAGTCCCTCAGCCTTGGAGATGGTGTTTACAACACCGTGGTTGTAGAGATTCTGAAGCACAGGTAAGGAGACTGGCGCTTATATAGGCGTCAATGAAGAGGGACTTGTAGCAGACGAGGGCATAGTCACTGGTAGGCGGGATTCCCCAGTGGAAGTAGGTTCTTCCCAAATTGATGGGCTATTTGTAGAAGTCGTGAAGAAGGTCATGTAGATGTCCTCTGATTCAGAGGACATCTACATGACCTTCTTCAACCAGTCCATCACCCTTGAAGTTTTGAGGTGGTCAGTCCCTCAGTCTGGAGAAGAGTATTGTTCCATAGTCTGAAACAATATGGAGTTGAAGTGACAGGATGGAGCCTATGTACCGCCAGGAGGTGAGATGTAGGCCACTAGTAGAGGGACTGACCACCTCAAAACTTCAAAGGTGATGGACTGATTACGTCGTCTTCAAGTATCTTCTGCTTCTATCAACTTTTCTGTACTCGACTGAAGAAGCCTACTGTGTAGGCGAAACGTTTCGAAATAAAGATACCTAACTGTTGCATGTGTGTCTTACCTAACAACCTGTCGGTATTTTATACCATTTTAATGCTCACTCTGTCAGACACTGCAACACAAGGGTATCTTGGTACAGACCTGAAATCAACTTTGTCAACTTCTACTAGTGAGAATGGCTGGATTTGAGAGGGACCTGACCTTCCAACGACAACATTCTTACCTCTACTAGTGGCCTACATCTCACCACCTGGCGGTATATAGGCTCCATCCTGTCACTTCAACTCCATATTGTTTCAGACTATGGAACTTGTAGAATGTACAGCATAGGGCCGTAGACGTGGCTTATATACTGTAGTGAGGTGAGGCGAAGCAGGAGGAGGCGGCGTCATAGTGGTACCATCCACTAGTCGAAGTAGGTCTTCGTCCAAAGGTTGGACAAGTGTTGAAGAATTCTTTGTAACAAGATCCCATGATGCTGCAGTGTCTGACAGTTGTGATGAATGGTTTGAAAAACCGACAAGTTGAAGATTGAGACACTCATGCAACACATGGAAATCTTTATTCAGGAAACGTTTCACCACACAGTGGCTTCATCAGTCCAATACAAAGTGGAAAGGCGTTAGGAGAGGAGGAGTTTGAGGAAATCAGTCCCTCAGCCTGGAGTCGATGTGTTCAGTCCATCAATCTAGTAGAATGCACAGCATTGGGCCGTAGACGTGGTCAGCACTCCCAGTGTGGTCCGGTCAGCATTCCCAGTGTGGTCCAGTCAGCATTCCCAGTGTGGTCCAGTCAGCATTCCCAGTGTGGTCCAGTCAGCACTCCTAGTGTGGTCCAGTCAGCACTCCCAGTGTGGTCCAGTCAGCATTCCAAGTGTGGTCCAATCAGTACTCCCAGTGTGGTCCAGTCAGCATTCCCAGTGTGGTCCGGTCAGGTCCGGTCAGCACTCCCAGTGTGGTCCAGTGAACACTCCCAGTGTGGTCCAGTCAGCACTCCCAGCGTGGTCCAGTCAACAATACCAATGTGGTCCAGTTAATACGATCTAGCTTGTCAGGCCAATAATATCTATGTGATTCAGTCAATATTACGTTTGTGGTGCAGTCAATATTACTTTTGTGGTGCAGTCAATATTACTTTTGTGGTGCAGTCAATATTACTTTTGTGGTGCAGTCAATATTACGTTTGTGGTGCAGTCAATATTACGTTCGTGGTGCAGTCAATATTACGTTTGTGGTGCAGTCAATATTACGTTTGTGGTGCAGTCAGTATTACGTTTGTGGTGCAGTCAATATTACGTTTGTGGTGCAGTCAGTATTACGTTTGTGGTGCAGTCAATATTACTTTTGTGGTGCAGTCAATATTACTTTTGTGGTGGTCAATAATACTTTTGTGGTGCAGTCAATATTACTTTTGTGGTGCAGTCAATATTACGTTTGTGGTGCAGTCAATATTACGTTTGTGGTGCAGTCAATGTTACGTTTGTGGTGCAGTCAATGTCACGTTTGTGGTGCAGTCAATGTTACGTTTCTGGTGCAGTCAATATTACGTTTGTGGTGCAGTCAATGTTACGTTTGTGGTGCAGTCAATATTACTTTTGTGGTGCAGCCAATGTTACGTTTGTGGTGCAGTCAATATTACTTTTGTGGTGCAGTCAATATTACTTTTGTGGTGCAGTCAATATTACTTTTGTGGTGCAGTCAATATTACTTTTGTGGTGCAGTCAATATTTTGTGGTGCAGTCAATATTACTTTTGTGGTGTAGTCAATATTACGTTTGTGGTGCAGTCAATATTACTTTTGTGGTGGTCAATATTACTTTTGTGGTGGTCAATATTACTTTTGTGGTGCAATCAATATTACTTTTGTGGTGCAGTCAGTATTACGTTTGTGGTGCAGTCAATGTTACGTTTGTGGTGCAATCAATATTACTTTTGTGGTGCAATCAATATTACTTTTGTGGTGCAGTCAATATTACGTTTGTGGTGCAGTCAATATTACTTTTGTGGTGCAGTCAATATTACTTTTGTGGTGCAGTCAATATTACTTTTGTGGTGCAGTCAATATTACGTTTGTGGTGCAGTCAATATTACGTTTGTGGTGCAGTCAATATTACGTTTGTGGTGCAGTCAATATTACGTTTGTGGTGCAGTCAATATTACGTTTGTGGTGCAGTCAATATTACGTTTGTGGTGCAGTCAATATTACGTTTGTGGTGCAGTCAATATTACTTTTGTGGTGCAGTCAATATTACTTTTGTGGTGCAGTCAATATTACTTTTGTGGTGCAGTCAATATTACTTTTGTGGTGCAGTCAATATTACGTTTGTGGTGCAGTCAATATTACTTTTGTGGTGCAGTCAATATTACTTTTGTGGTGCAGTCAATATTACGTTTGTGGTGCAGTCAATATTACGTTTGTGGTGCAGTCAATATTACGTTTGTGGTGCAGTCAATATTACGTTTGTGGTGCAGTCAATATTACGTTTGTGGTGCAGTCAATATTACTTTTGTGGTGCAGTCAATATTACTTTTGTGGTGCAGTCAATATTACTTTTGTGGTGCAGTCAATATTACTTTTGTGGTGCAGTCAATATTACGTTTGTGGTGCAGTCAATATTACTTTTGTGGTGCAGTCAATATTACTTTTGTGGTGCAGTCAATATTACGTTTGTGGTGCAGTCAATATTACGTTTGTGGTGCAGTCAATATTACGTTTGTGGTGCAGTCAATATTACGTTTGTGGTGCAGTCAATATTACGTTTGTGGTGCAGTCAATATTACGTTTGTGGTGCAGTCAATATTACGTTTGTGGTGCAGTCAATATTACGTTTGTGGTGCAGTCAATATTACTTTTGTGGTGCAGTCAATATTACGTTTGTGGTGCAGTCAATATTACTTTTGTGGTGCAGTCAATATTACGTTTGTGGTGCAGTCAATATTACTTTTGTGGTGCAGTCAATATTACGTTTGTGGTGCAGTCAATATTACGTTTGTGGTGCAGTCAATATTACGTTTGTGGTGCAGTCAATATTACGTTTGTGGTGCAGTCAATATTACGTTTGTGGTGCAGTCAATATTACGTTTGTGGTGCAGTCAATATTACGTTTGTGGTGCAGTCAATATTACGTTTGTGGTGCAGTCAATATTACTTTTGTGGTGCAGTCAATATTACTTTTGTGGTGCAGTCAATATTACGTTTGTGGTGCAGTCAATATTACGTTTGTGGTGCAGTCAATATTACGTTTGTGGTGCAGTCAATATTACGTTTGTGGTGCAGTCAATATTACGTTTGTGGTGCAGTCAATATTACGTTTGTGGTGCAGTCAATATTACGTTTGTGGTGCAGTCAATATTACGTTTGTGGTGCAGTCAATATTACGTTTGTGGTGCAGTCAATACTTTTGTGGTGCAGTCACTATTACGTTTGTGGTGCAGTCAATATTACGTTTGTGGTGCAGTCAATATTACGTTTGTGGTGCAGTCAATATTACGTTTGTGGTGCAGTCAATATTACGTTTGTGGTGCAGTCAATATTACGTTTGTGGTGCAGTCAATATTACTTTTGTGGTGCAGTCAATATTACTTTTGTGGTGCAGTCAATATTACGTTTGTGGTGCAGTCAATATTACGTTTGTGGTGCAGTCAATATTACGTTTGTGGTGCAGTCACTATTACGTTTGTGGTGCAGTCAATATTACGTTTGTGGTGCAGTCACTACCTACGTTATGCGGGTTATCGAAAATCCCGGGATATAATGTGCTAGTAGTGACTGTCGCTATTATTATTATTATTATTATTATTATTATTATTATTATTATTATTATTATTATTATTATTATTATTATTATTGTGGCTATTTTGATTATTATAAAGTAATTATTAAACTTATTACAATCCTTATTATCATTTTTTTTCTAATTATTATTGCGGTTATTATTATGCTTATTGTGTTTATTGTTGTTTTTTTGTGGTTATTATTGTATTATGATTATGGTTTTTATTGTAATTATTATTGTGGTTTTTGCTGTTGTTGCTGTTATTGTTTTTGTTCCGGTTTTGTTGTGGTTGTTTTTTGTTTTTCCTACGGTTTCGATTTTTGTTGTGAATGTTGTTGTGAATGTTATTGTTGGGGTTGTGAATGTTATTGTTGAGGTTGTGAATGTTATTGTTGGGGTTATGGATGTTATTGTTGGGGTTGTGAATGTTATTGTTGGGGTTGTGAATGTTATTGTTGGGGTTATGGATGTTATTGTTGGGGTTGTGAATTTTATTGTTGGGGTTGTGAATGTTATTGTTGGGGTTATGGATGTTATTGTTGGGGTTGTGAATGTTATTGTTGGGGTTGTGAATGTTATTGTTGGGGTTATGGTTATTGTTGGGGTTGTGAATGTTATTGTTGGGGTTGTGAATGTTATTGTTGGGGTTGTGAATGTTATTGTTGGGGTTGTGAATGTTATTGTTGGGGTTATGGATGTTATTGTTGGGGTTGTGAATGTTATTGTTGGGGTTGTGAATGTTATTGTAATTATGGTTATTTTGGTTATGGATATTATTGTTGTGCTTATAGATGTTGTGGATATTGTTGTGGATCTTGTTGTTGTGGATATTGTTGTTGTGGTTGTGGATATTGTTGTTGTGGTTGTGGATATTGTGCTTGTGGATGTTATTGCTGTGGTTGTGGATATTGTTATTGTTGTGGTTGTGGATATTGTCCTTGTGGATGTTATTGTTGTGGATATTGTTATTGTGGCTGTGGATGTTATTGGTGTGATTGTGGATGTTATTGGTGTGGTTATGGATGTTATTAGTGTGGTTGTGGATATTGTTTATATTGTGGCTGTGGGTGTTATTGGTGTGGTTGTGGATGTTATTGGTGTGGTTATGGATGTTATTAGTGTGGTTGTGGATATTGCTATTGTTGTGGCTGTGGATGTTATTGGTGTGGTTGTGGATGTTATTGTTGTGGTTGTGGATGTTATTGTTGTGACTGTGGATGATATTGTTGTGGTTGTGGATGTTATTGTTGTGGTTGTGGATGTTATTTTTGTGGCTGTGGATGTTATTGGTGTGGTTGTGGATGTTATTGTTGTGGTTGTGGATGTTATTGTTGTGGATGTTATTGTTGTGGTTGTGGATGTTATTGTTGTGGTTGTGGATGTTATTGTTGTGGTTGTGGATGTTATTGTTGTGGCTGTGGATGTTATTGTTGTGGTTGTGGATGTTATTGTTGTGGTTGTGGCTGTTATTGGTGTGGTTGTGGATGTTATTGTTGTGGTTGTGGATGTTATTGTTGTGGCTGTGGATGTTATTGTTGTGGTTGTGGATGTTATTGTTGTGGTTGTGGATGTTATTGTTGTGGTTGTGGATGTTATTGTTGTGGCTGTGGATGTTATTGTTGTGGTTGTGGATGTTATTGGTGTGGTTGTGGATGTTATTGTGGCTGTGGATGTTATTGTTGTGGTTGTGGATGTTATTGTTGTGGTTGTGGATGTTATTGTTGTGGTTGTGGATGTTATTGTTGTGGCTGTGGATGTTATTGGTGTGGTTGTGGATGTTATTGTTGTGGTTGTGGATGTTATTGTTGTGGCTGTGGATGTTATTGGTGTGGTTGTGGATGTTATTGTTGTGGTTGTGGATGTTATTGTTGTGGTTGTGGATGTTATTGTTGTAGTTGTGGATGTTATTGTTGTGGCTGTGGATGTTATTGTTGTGGTTGTGGATGTTATTGGTGTGGTTGTGATTAATGTTGTGCTTGTTATTGTTGTGGATGTTATTGTTGCGGCTGTGGATGTTGTTGTGGATGTTATTGGTGTGGTTGTGGATGTTATTGTTGTGGCTGTGGATGTTATTGGTGTGGTTGTGGATGTTATTGTTGTGGTTGTGGATGTTATTGTTGTGGTTGTGGATGTTATTGTTGTGGTTGTGGATGTTATTGTTGTGGTTGTGGATGTTATTGTTGTGGCTGTGGATGTTATTGTTGTGGTTGTGGATGTTATTGTTGTGGTTGTGGATGTTATTGGTGTGGTTGTGATTAATGTTGTGCTTGTTATTGTTGTGGATGTTATTGTTGCGGCTGTGGATGTTGTTGTGGATGTTATTGGTGTGGTTGTGGATGTTATTGTTGCGGCTGTGGATGTTATTGGTGTGGTTGTGGATGTTATTGGTGTGGTTGTGGATGTTGTGGCTGTGAATGTTACCACAGTTTTAATATTGATAACGTCGAGGAAAACATTTTTAAACGGCCTAAGATCAAGGGGATAAAATTTACGATAAAATCGTGACCCACCGACGAGCAACATAAATATTACACTACATGAAAGTCCGAAAGCCAAATTAAGATCAAATTAATTCTACTGACGTTTGTTAAACTGTCAAATATAGTAAGGAATAGAGAGGAAAGCAGCGGCGGGAAGTCAGGTCAACAACCCCGAGTTACCTGTTTCTCACTCAGCCAGGTGTGGCCGGGGTCAATAACCTAGCATCTGGCCGGCTACAATAACATTCCTTTTTTTTGTTGTTTGATTACCAAGGCGCGTCATTCTCTACTAGTAATAATATAATTATTCAAATATAATTATATAATTATAAGAATTATCTGTATCTAGATTGTTTTGTTGACATATATGTATATACACATCTGCCTAACTAGTTTGTTTATTCCCCCCCCCCCCCAAAAAAAAAAAAAAAATCAATAAATTCTGTCGATGTTTCAGAAGCATGGAGATTTTATTTTAGCTTAAATTAGGGGTAAGTTATCTTAATCAATATTGAATCGCAAAACTGTAAACAAGCAGGATTCAAACCCACGACAAGTTAGTCCTAGACAAACCAGTGTTCTAACCACTCTACAATACTGGTCTAACGAAATTCGTGTAACTAACTTTATTTCTATACTCTACGATGGTTATCGTGGATCCACTATAACTGTAATGGAAAGATTTTTTAAATGTAAACTAACGTCAATTAGCATACCTATGGTAATATCTAGCTCAAATTACTGGCTTGATAGGTTTAGAACTGGCTTGCCATGGGTTCGAATCTTGACCGTTCGGAGAGTTGTTTAGTTGTGTTATTATGATGTTGCGAGTCATTGATAAAGGCTTTGAAGGGACTTGAGCTAGATTTTGCCACAGTTATGTTGGTGTGAGTTTTATCTTTAATAACTAGCACTTGTCAGGGTGGGACCCATGTTAACCTTCCTAGTGTGTACATGTATCCCTAGTTGGACGAATCTTGTTAGGCCAAAATGGTACAGTGGCTCGAATACAGGCCTTCTAGTTTCAGGTCTGGCTTGGATGAGTTCGAATCCTGTTCGTTCCGTGAGGTTGCTGGATCATGTTTTAACAACTATTAGTGACATCCACAAGTGTTAAACAAGAATTTGAAAGACGATATTAAAGGAAATCTAAAGGAATTCTTCAAATATTTCAGCGATGAAAAGTGTTAAAAGCAACGGTAGTACTTTTAACTAGAAATAATGGCCCAATAACAAGCAATTGGGGAATTTCGTTTGAACAACACAGCCTTAGACTCAGTATTTACAGCTGTACATGACACCAACTCCTTCAGGCCGCAAAATTTGTTTTCACGGCCTGACACCTATTGTATTATACAAACTAATTATTGACGAAATTAACAGCGTAGATAAAATAAAATGGAAAGCTGGTAAATCAAGCTGGCTCGATGAGGTACCTGCCAGAGATATGAAAGAATGATGAAGATACCAATCGCTTACCCACTAACGGCAATATTAAAATATTACTAAAAGAAGGTGCCAATAGACTAGATTTTAGCAGACGTTAACCCTATCGTACCATCTTATCACAGTTTTGGTAAATGAAGGGAGACTATTATCATGGACTAGATAGGAAAAATAACCTAATCGAAAACCAGAATGGATTCTGTAACAAAAGAAAACACCAGAATAACTTGCTCAGATTTTCCACTTGTAAATACGAGATATCCTATCAAAATTGGTGGCCATATTCAGAGCACATGCTACCGGAGACAAACTTTGTGCCTGACTGTGACTGCCTCGCAGACAGGCAACAGAGAGGGATGCTCAACGGAGAGGTATCTGAGTGGCTGAAGGTAAAGAGTGGATTATTATCATAATAAAAAAGAAGCGCTAAGCCTAGTAAAGAGTGGAGTTCCCTAGGAATTGGTTTATGGTCCAATCCACTTCATGATATATAAAACACATAGGCTAACAGGTAAGACAG
The DNA here is from genome assembly GCF_038502225.1 of Cherax quadricarinatus. Lineage (NCBI taxonomy): Eukaryota > Metazoa > Arthropoda > Malacostraca > Decapoda > Parastacidae > Cherax > Cherax quadricarinatus. Next base: position 47,362,666 of record NC_091306.1, read on the forward strand.
CAAAATTAGCTAGCATCCAAAAAAGATTGTTTCAGTGATCTGGATATGTTAGTGCTGTGGTCAGAGACTTGGAGGATGATTTTCACTCTAGACAAGTGCAGATTATTTGAAGAATAATGAAACATGTGTAGTAAAAGTAACTTGGAGAAATCATAGACAACGATCTGAAAAGTACCAAGCAACGCCTAACTGCAAACAGCATAGCCAATAGAATTCTAGAATTTAAACCTGGAAGCACACTCTCTCTCTCTTCACAACACTTATTGTTTGAGGGGAAAGTGTGCTCACAATTCATGCACCTTTCATGGCGCTTTCTCTAACCTTTCTTCATGACTTGACTGCCGGAGAGAGTTGTGAGGTCCATCGTGACATCGTGGTGTGAGGTCCCTCATGACATTGTGGTGTGAGGCAACTCATGACATTGTGGTGTGAGGTGACTAATGACATGGTGTGAGGTGACTCATAACAGCATGGTGTGAGGTGACTCATGACATCGTGGTGTGAGGTGACTCACGACATCGTGGTGTGATTTGACTCATGACATCGTGGTGTGAGGTGGCTCATGACATCGCTGTGTGAGGTGGCTCATGACATGGTGTGAGGTGACTCATGACATCGTGGTGTGAGGTGACTCATAATAGCGTGGTGTGAGGTGACTCATGACATCGTGGTGTGAGGTGACTCATAATAGCGTGGTGTGAGGTGACTCATGACATCATGGTGTGAGGTGACTCATGGCATCATGGTGTGAGGTGACTCATGACATCATGGTGTGAGGTGACTCATGACATCGTGGTGTTAGGTGACTCATGACATCGTGGTGCGAGGTGACTCATGAAACAATGGTGTGAGGTGACTCACGACATCGTGGTGTGAGGTCTCTCATGATATGGCGTGAGGCGACTCATGACATCGTGGTGTGAGGTGGCTCATGACATGGTGTGAGGTGACTCATGACATCGTGGTGTGAGGTGACTCATAATAGCGTGGTGTGTGACTCATGACACCGTGGTGTGAGGTGACTCATGACATCATGGTGTGAGGTGACTCATGACATCATGGTGTGAGGTGACTCATGACATCATGGTGTGAGGTGACTCATGACATCATGGTGTGAGGTGACTCATGACATCATGGTGTGAGGTGGCTCATGACATCATGGTGTGAGGTGACTCATGACATCATGGTGTGAGGTGGCTCATGACATCGTGATGTGAGGTAACTCATGACATCATGGTGTGAGGTGACTCATGACATCGTGGTGTGAGGCGAGTCATGATATCGTGGTGTGAGGTGACTCATGACATCGTGGTGTGAGGTGACTCATGACATCGTGGTGTGAGGTGACTCATGACTCGCTAAACAGGGTAATATACACTTAATCTAGTTTTTTCTGAATTTAATTTAAATTATTCTGCATTTCTTGTTCCATCTTAATAATCATTTTAAGATTCTCTTCCTGTTATTTTCCTCCTTTGTTATTCTTCTACCACTTCTCTTCTTATTCTCCTCTTCTTCCTCCTTATTCTTCTTGTTATTCTCCTTCTCTTTGGATATAGAGACATATGCAGTATACTGCGAGTATATACTGACAACGTTTCGCCCATATGGAAATAAATGGTATAAAATACCGACACAATGGAAATATAAACACACATGCAGTATAATGTGATCCTTTATTGACTACGTTTCGCCCACACAGTGGGCTTTTTCAAGTCACAAACAGAACTTGAAAAAGCCCACTGTGTGGGCGAAACGTAGTCAATAAAGGATCACATTATACTGCATATGTGTTTATATTTCTGTTTCGCCCACATATTGGACTTAATCAAGTGACAGATGAACCTGGGGAGAGAATACCTGCGTAAATATATAAGCATAGTGACGTGATGAGTCAAGTGAGGAATGTTGAATTTGCTGAAAAAATTTGGATTTGAGAAGAACTGGCCCGGGATTTTTTTTTTTTTTTACACAAACCAGTTTTACAGGCTAAGAGTTTTCCTATCTCAGCTCATTTCAAAACCCAGTTTTATCTAAGGATTGCTACCACTCCGCTAGATTGCAACGCACACCAGTCGACTAACACCCGGGTACCTACTTACTGCTAGGTGAACAGGAACGGCAAGTGCAACGAAATATGCCCAATATTTTCGCCCGTACGGGGGACTGAACCATGGACACTCAGTGTGTGAGCTGAGTGAACTACCAACCAAGCTACCGGGCCTTCTGCAGTGTTCTTCCGTATGTAGGATAATGAAGTTTTCTAGCAAGCAGCTTAGCGATGTTGCAGAAGCCGTTGTTTTGGTTGAAATTGTTGGATGTGTAGATGAGTGATGGTTCCTAGCTTCTGCGTTTCTGGGTCTCCTCTTCCTGCGCAGGAAAATTAATGAGTCTCCCGACCTACTTGATCAAAACAGCGATTTCACTGACCTTGTTGAACTGTGTTGGCTTCACATGTTTTCTCTTTTCAAAAATATTTTTTTCTACAAACTTTTGGCATGCCCATGGGTTTCCCACTTTGTGCTATCCTGGCGACCCTATACATGGAACATCTCGAAGCCGAGCGGTTTTTCTCTATTATTTCCTCTTCAGTCACATACCTCCCTTATGTTGACAATTCTCATCATAGCCTCTAAACGCCTCAACATTTCTGCTGCCTCCTATATTCGACTTAGAAGCCTACTGTGCAGGCGAAATGTTTCGCAATAAAGATATCTAACTGTTGCACATATGTCTTATCAACCTCTTAGTACTGTAGACCATTATTACATTAACACTTACAATTCTTGATGTAAATCCAAGTAATTTGTTAGGTTTATTAATTTGGCTTCAGGTTACTGTATGGCCAAGTTCTATATTAGGACTTGGTATTTATCTACATGGAACTGCATCTGTCACTTCTATGGTCATGGCATGAGTTCGTCTAGATCCTCCTGAAGATCAGTGACATCTTCCTCTGAATCTATTATACTGCCTATTTTTGTGTAGTCGGCGAAATTGCTCGTATTGTTATTCCCTCGTCCAGGCCATTAATGTATATTACGAACAATAGGGCCTAAATCTGGTCCTTGTAGAACACTTGTGACTGATCCCCACTCAGATTTCACCCCATGTAGATTCTCTGCTTCCTGTTGGTCAGTCATACCTCGATACATGACAGGATTTTTCCCCCCAATACCATGAGCTGCCACTTTCTTTAACAGTCTTTTTTGTGGTACTTTATCAAAAGCTTTACTAAAATAAAAATAAACAAAATCGCATTTTTTTTTTCAATATAAACTGCCTCAAATGCTTTTCTGAATAAATTAAGTAAATTAGTCAGGCAGGAACGGCCCCTCGTGAATCCTTGACGAATATCATAAATATAATTATGCTTATCAAGATTGCTTCTTATAATATCAGCTTCATCGGCTAAAGTAATTTCCCGCCTACAGTTGAGGTCAGTCTTTTAGGGCGATAATTTGACGGTAACGACTTATTTACTGCTTTAATAATAGGAATTAATTAGCCATATTCCACATATAAGACATTATACCTGTTTGAAAAAATCTTTAGATGAAAGTTAATGGTTCAAAAAGTTCCATTTTGCACTCAAGAACTTTTGAAAAAAAAAATATTGATTCCTGGAGACTTATTTTTCTTTAATATGTCAACCTGTTTGATTACCCCATATCCCTAGTGACTGTGATATTAAATAATTTATTCTCTTCGGGTCCTTTATAATTACTGGAATATTGTTTGTCTTCTTGAGCGAAAACAAAGTGGAAAAAAATAAAAATTGAGCACATTTTATTCTCATTGTCATTTTGCTGGCCAAAATTATTTATAAGAAGACATAACTTTTCTCTAACACTATATATATACTTGAAGAAAAAGCCTTCCTGGTTTGTTTTAGAACCCTTAGAATCCCGTTTAGCTTTTCTTATCCCTTTTCTAACCTCCATCTTCATGTGAATATACTGACTCATAAGACGACCCCTCACCTCTCTCAGGGATCCTATATATTCCGTCACTCCTTCCCTAAAACATGTTTGAGCCAATTGTTCATTCATTGCCGATTATAATCACGATCGATTTTTTTTTTCGATTATTCTTCCTTATACAGAATGAATGAAGGTTTTTTTGACCAGCATGTATAGTGTGTATTAATGTTGGTAGAATTACCGACAATATGTAAAGTAAAAGGACACAAATGTAACTAATGTGATATATTATTGTGGCAACGTTTCGCTCTCCAGGAGCTTTATGAAGCCGTATAGTGTTTAGAAAACTGTCATATGGGTAGTTTTCTTCTTTGCCCCAGTCCATACATAATAGGTGTTCTCTGAGCCCATTATAATCCGTTAAGCGAAAACAAAAATGGACCCTTACTGAATTATCCCTTCTATCATTTTTCTATTCAGTATTAAATGTTATCTACTTGTGCTCGTTCGTGCCAAGATCCTCTGTAATCTCTTGATTATTAACAATGCTATTCATATTAGCCAGATCCAAATCAAGGAAGTTATTTCCTCTCGTTAGTTTTGTCACAAACTTCTTTAAAAAAGACAATTCTGAATTACCTGTAGGAAGTCGTTTGACTAAATTCCAAGTAAAGGAATTCCAGTCATTTTGATTAAAGCTCAAGTCTTTCAGAATTATAAGTTAACGAGCCATAATGAAACCTTAACAATTTCCTCCCAAGGCAGTTTCCTTCAGTGTAGAGCAACTTGAAACACTAAATGTAGCATTCGGCTTACATGTTCCGACTCTTTAAATTAAACCTTGTTTCAATTATTGCAAATACATCAGTTTACCCACATCTGCAACTAAGCTCAATTCATCCATCTTGCTTCTAGTGCTATGATTGCGTAAAAAAAAATTGAGAAACTGTCTCTTCAGTTTTCTCTCCCTGTTCATCCCAGGTTTTCCACTGTCTCTGATACTGCCCTCATTACCAAATGTCACCGAATTTCAAATAACTAGTAATCCTACCTCATTCTGCCTTCATCTGGAAGATCCCCCGAAAGTACTATATTGCAACCCTGATACTTCGCACTGTCCAGTTCTATTTTACCGTATTTCATTCTTTTCTCGCAAAAAATCTGGACAACCATTCGCTTCCAACACCCCTTCTCGGCAAAATGACACATATTACTGGAGCCTTCACTTCTAACTAAATACGTCTATTGGTGTCCGATACCTGCTAACCAAATTCTCACTTCTACGCCTGCCAACATCATTGTCTTCGGCACTGAGGAAGATCGAGATTGATCTCATTCATAATGTGGTCAAGATGGTTTGCTATATCCTCCATCCCAGCCTCAGAAAAGCAAACCCTCTGTCTACTATTCATATCCATTAAGCAGAAAGCCATATTCATTAACCTAATCTGATCTGTCCCCAAGAAGTTTAACGTTCTTAACTTCCTTGGTGTAGTTCGTGTCGTTCCCAGTTGTCGACTCTCATTCGCCAGGCAGCATGGAAAGCGAGTTGGAAATTTCCATAGTAGTCTCCTGGATCTTCATCGTTTCCACCTCTCCATTTCTTTTGATTTTCAGCTTCCAGCCCAACCAATGTCCAGCTTTGTTCGGTGCCCCGAGGATTTACAACAGGAGGATTGTTATGAATCCTCAGTCAGCCGCCGATACAGGTCGCCATACTATTGATTACATGTATATATGGGTTACTTGTTTATGTGGATTACTGGTTTACATGAGTTACCGGTTTATAAGGATTATGTGCTTACGTGGGTTGTGTATACGTAGATTACATATTTGTATGCGCTGTTTATATATATTTGAGTGCTTATGTTTTAGAGGTTCCTTGTATATATGAGGTTACGTGGTTATGTAGGTATTAGTTTATACATTATTAGGCTTTTATTTAGGGCTGCGTGTTGATATTTGTTGTGTTGAGATATGTTTTGATGATATGAGAATGCGTGTTTAAATAAGAATTCGTGTTTAATTAAGAATTCCTGCTTAAATAAGAATAATTGTTTATATAATGTGTTTATATAGGTGACGTGTATATGAGGGTTCCCTGTTATTATGGGGTTACATGATACTATTTATTTATATAAACCTGTAACGCTATAAAAACTTTCGTGGGTTACGTGTTTGAATGTCGTCGTGTTTATATGACGTTTCGTGGGTTTGTATAGACTTGCGTGTTTATATAGGTTACTCGTATTTTTTTTATTAACATTTAAAACACACGCTACTACATCCAACATACAATATACACCAATACAAATAAGCAGTAACGCATTCAACATGTGTTCAACACATCATTCAACATACATTACCACCTACAACACCACATACAACATACATTAGCACCTACAATGCCACATAAAACATTAGCGCCTACAGCGCCACAAACAACTTAAAATAACTGCAACACCACATATAACATTCAATAGCACCTACAATACAACATACAACACCATTTACAACACTGCATATGACATACAACCAAGCCACATATAACACACATTAGAACCTGCACCACCACATAGTACAGTAGTCTGCAAAAATACATACTGCAATAGCACCATCAACACCAATACAGCATACTAAAGCCCCTACAACACATACAACGTATTATTGCACCTGCAACACCACATACAACATACTGTCGTCAAGAAAAAAGTGCAAAGGTTTGCGACAAGGTTAGTTCCACAGCTAAGGGGAATGTACTACAAAGAAAGGTTAAGGGAAATCAGCCTGACGAGACTAGAGGACAGGAGGGTTAGGGGAGACATGATAACGACATACAAAATACTGCATGGAATAGACAAGGTGGACAGAGACAGGATGTTCCAGAGATGGGACGCAGAAACAAGGGGTTCACAATTGGAAGCTGAAGACTCAGATGAGTCAAAGGGATGTTAGGAAGTATTTCTTCAGTCATAGAGTTATCAGGAAGTGGAATAGTCTGGCAAGTGAGGTAGTGGAGGCAGGAACCATACATAGCTTGAAGATGAGGTATGATGGAGCAGGGAGGGAGAGGACCTAGTAGCACTCAGTGAAGAGGCAGGGCCAGGAACTGATTCTCAACACCTGCAACCACAATTAGGTGAGTACACTCACACACTTTCACACACAACACTTCCTCACACACACACACACACATACACACACACACACACACACACACACACACACACACACACACACACACACAACCACACACACACACACACACACACACACACACACACACACACACACACACACACACACACACACACACACACACACACACACAGGCCTAGTGTCTAATCGACATGTGCCTAGGACAAAATGTTAACTAACTGTAGCACCTACAACACCACATACAATAGCACCTACAACACCACATACGATAATACCTACAACACCACATACAATAACACCTACAAAACATTAAACATAACACTTACAAAACATTTAACATAGCCCTTACAAAACATTTAACGTAACACCACATTATACAACAGCACCTACCACATATAAAATATACTACGCAAACAGCACTTTATACCTTGACATTAACAAAAAAAATGTTAATGATATTTTCTTAGTTCATCGGTGGTTAGGTGTTATTTATGTGGTGGTGGGACAGTGAGCTCTTTCTCTGTGGTCTGAGTGTTGTGTATATACACTCTGGTTGGACGATATGTTATGTATACACACACTGCGTGTGTGAGAGTTGTGTACACACACTCGTGTATATTTTAGCGTGAGGTGTAGGCAATCTCTGGAATATGCGAGTGTGTTGAGAGCACACACTCCAACCTAATGTTAATTTACTGACAATCGTCCATGACGAAGTATCTTTGGTTGGTGGACTACGTGCTTTTGAGGGGCATGAGATGTACCATGAAAGCTTCTGGTGTCGTCACAAAAGAGCTGATTGTGCACTCAAATCTAGTATCGTCGGTTAATTGGATTCATTGCTTGACCTGCTATACACAGCTTGAGTTTTCATCTCTTTCTCTCTCTCTCCCTTTCTCTGTCTCTGTCTCTCTCTCTCTCTCTCTTTTTTTTTTTTTTTTTTTTACACAGGGTTTGACAAGGTTAAGGATCCCTAGCTTTATTGACAGCTATATTACAGGTTAAGGATTCCTGACTTTATTGGCAAGCTAAGAGCTGTTACCTACATCAGCTCATTTGAAAGCATTTTTGTTATGAGACATACAAGTACGGGACAGGATGAAGTTGGAGCCATCTGTGGGCCAGCATTTTCATTTGATCAACTGACTTTATCTCGTTGACATCATTATGCTGTACGAATGTGTTCCATACTCGAGTCATCCTGGGTATGTATGATCTCAGATGGAGTGATGTTCTGGAGAAGGGTACAGCCAGAGTGAAGTTGCTGCTTTCTGCCCGTCTTGTGGCATAAAAGCTTGTTTCACGCTGTCCTCGAAGTGGATCCAAGTGTGGTATTTTGACAATATTGGCCTTGTACATAACAGTAAGGCCACCCACATCCCTCCTATGTTGAAGGCTCTGCTGAAATGACAGATCTATCCAGGATGGGTCCAGGCGAGAGATGAGACGTCTTGCTCTGTTCTCTACTCTGTCAAGCAGTCGCAGATGAGAGGGGGGGCAGGCAAACCAAGAAAGTGGAGCATACTCAAGGTGTGAGCGTACTTGTGCCTCGTACAGGATCTTGCAACCCCTACTGTCAAGCAGATGCGAGATACGGCGAAGTGCTGTAAGCTTCCTGGCTGCCTTGTTTGCAAGATTTACAACATGGTTCTTCATGGTTAGTTTGGAGTCAAATTTCACCCCAAGGATAACTTCTTCTCCAGGTGCCAACATCGTCCCATTCATCCTTACTACTGCACCAGCATTACCATCATGGTGCCTAGAGACGATCATCATTTGCGTTTTCTCAGGTGCAAATGTTACTTGCCATCTATTTCCCCAAGCTGATATAGCTCTCAGCTGGTGATTGATGTAGCTTAGAGCAGCTGGCATTTCTTCTCTTGGATAAGTGAATGTCAGTGTACAGTCGTCTGCATATGCATGTGATTCTGGGATGAGATGAAGAAGGTCGTTGAAGTAGACATTCCATAACAGTGGACCCAGCACGCTTCCTTGTGGAACGCTTGCCCCAATAGGATGCCTTGCTGATTCCGTTCCATTGAGGACTACACTTAGAGATCTACCATGAAGGTAATCACTGAGGAGACATAGCGTAGAGCCTGCAATTCCCAGTGCTTGAAGTTTTGCTAAGAGGCCCTGGTGCCACACCCGGTCGAAAGCGCCAGCAATGTCCAATGCTACCACACAGCTGACTTTGGATTCATCCAGTGACTGGTGCCACTTAGTGGAGAGGTTTAACAACAGATCAGCAGCAGAGTAACCTTTCCTGAAGCCATATTGACGATCACAAAGTAGTGAGTGGTAGTCAAAAAAATCTGTCATTTGTCTTGAGATTATTGTCTCAAGGATCTTACCAGTGATTGACAGGAGTGACACTGGTCTGTAGGTGCTGATTTCTGCTCTGCTCTTCTTTTTGTGAACAGGGACTACATTTGCCTCTTTCCATGGAGAGGGCCATTTACACTGTACTAGGCAGTGCTGAAAGATGCGAGTTAGAGGTGCTGCTAGCTGGTCTGCACATCTTCTCAACAATCTTGGGCTCAACTTGTCTGGGCCCACAGCCTTTTCTTGGTCAAGTGATTTAAGAAGGAAATGCACCTCCTCCTGCCTTATTGTCACCACTGACAGTTTTGACACAGTTCTTGCAGCTAGCCAAGGAGGGTCCCTTGCTGGATCAGGAACTTGCATTTTGGTAGCAAAGTGTTCAGCAAAGAGGTCCACCTTCTCTTGACTACTAGTAGAGGTGGTCCCATCCTGTCGATTTAGAGGTGGAATAAGTTCATCAGGCAGATAACCTTGTCTGTCCTTGACCAGGGACCACCAGGTTTTGGAGCCTACCCTATCTGATGCTAACTTTCTTTTAGTGTCCACCTCCCATTTAGCAATGGCCCACTTTTGAACATCACCCATATGCCTACAGGCTTGCATGTGCAAGTTCCTGTTATAGGTGGTAGGATGTCTCTTATACCTTCGCCATGCTTTGTACTTAGCAGTTGCAGCCTCTCTACAACGAAAGCCAAACCAAGGCTGATCTGTAGGCTTTGTCACATATTGCCGGTGAGGAATGTGTCCAGTGAAGGCTTTCACTTGGTTGTCAACATCCCCCTGGAGAAGAGCATTCCAGTCGGTGGTGGCGAGCTCAGAGCAAAGGGCTGGCCAATTACCTCTTTCCCATAGCCAGGTTGTGCGTGTGGACTCCTCACCTCGTTCTGTTGGGATCTTAAGTGTGGTAAAAACAGCCTTGTGGTCAGACGATCCAACGTAGCCGAGGGGTTGACAAGTGACTATGCCTTCTGCCAGATCACTCACTACTGGGTCAAGGGAGGAGCCAGAGATATGAGTAGGGAAATCAACAAAGTTTCTCATGTCAAACACTGCAAGAAGGTCATCAAAGTCCCTCTGCATAAGGTGCTGGTTGAGGTCACCAACAATTATAATATGTTGACAGTTGTGTTGTAGCAGAAGGGAGTCAATATTTTCCATTAGGAAGTTGATAGGGTCTGCATGTTGCCACTGAGGTCTGTACATTGCACATGCTAGTACAGAGGTACTAGTGTTTATACAGAGCTTGAAGAACATCATTTCAAGATGTGTAGGGGTGGCAACATCTATGTGCTGGGCATGAACACTTTTAGAGAAGCACACAGCAACACCACCTCCTTGCCCTTGCCTGTCTCTTCTCATCCATGAGGTGTAGCCAGCAATTCTTGCAAAATTTTCTGGAGTCCTGTCATCCAAAAATGTTTCAACAACTGCTATCATGTCGGGACGTCGAGTGTTCACAAAGCTATGTGTGAGCTCTCTAACATTAGTAATGAAACCTCTAATGTTGGCCGACAGGATGCTGATAGACTGGCTCCTCATGATGAAGTGGTCAGCTTGAGGTGGTGGGTGTGTAGGGAATGTAAGGTGCCTGCCCTTGAGAGAGGGAGGGTACTGAGGCAGCTGCAGGGATGTAGGTCTGTGGTCTTGTATAAGGCCCAATCCCACCTGCTGGGCTGGGATAGGAGTAGCTAAGTGGGTGACGTGTGAGAGTGTTTACCAATTCAGAGATCCTGCTGGTTTGTTCTGAGAACAGGTCTCTAAACAGGTGGCCCTGTCTGTCAAGTTCCTTTTTCTTCCGACACTGGTCCTCCTTATGTCCTTTCTCTCTCTCTCTCTCTCTCTCTCTCTCTCGTATGTATACCTGGAAAGGGTTTCAGGGGTCAACACCCCCGCGGCCCGGTCTATGACCAAACCTCGCGGTGGATCAGGGCCTGATCAGCCAGGCTGTTACTGCTGGCAGCACGCAAACCGAAGTACGAGCCACAACCCGGCAGATCAAATATTGACTTTAGGTGCCTGTTCAGTGCCTTCTTGAAAACAGTCAGGGGTCAATTGGTAATCCCCCTTAAGTATGCTGGGAGGCAGTTGAGCAGTCTTGGGCCCCTGAAACTTATTGTGTTTTCTCTTAGCGTACTCGTGGCGTTCCTGCTTTTCATTGAGGGAATGTTGCATCGTCTGCCGAATCTTTTGCTTTCTTAGGGAATGATTTTCGTGTGCAGATTTTGGACTACTTCCTCTATGATTTTCCAAGTTAATATTATCATTAAACTTTCTCATTCCAGGCAGTACAAATCAAGGGACTTAACCGTTCCCAGTAATTTAGGTGCTTTATCGTACATATACATGCCATGAAAGCTACCTGTATATTTTCCAGGTCTGCAATTTTGCCTGCCTTCAAAGGGGCCATTAGGGTACAATAATATTTCAGCCTTGAGAGAAAAAGCTGTTTGAAGACAATCATCACGGGCTTGTCATCCCTAGTTTTGAAGGTTCTCATTATCCTTTCTGTCATGTTCTTACCTGTGGTAGATACATAATTGTGATCTTCGAAAAAGAGATCCTCTGATATTATCATTCCCAGGTTCTTCACATTAGTTTTTCGGTCGGAATTTGTTTTATTCTTCGATTCAGTTTAATTTGCTCGAGTTGTCCTTATCGGAGTACATATATGTAATTGAAATTTGTCTTCATCGTCTAATCAAATTGATTTTCTGACTTGAAAATCAATTTGATTAGACGATTTCTCACCCTTGAGAACCTCCCTATTCTCAGAAAAATTGTCAACTGCATCAAATTTTCCTCTCCTATCTCCAAGTTATTTTCAATCCCTTTCTCCTCCCCTTGTCGTATTACTTTGCAAGTTGCCCGTTCGGCCTCCTGAAGCCTATGAACAAAGAATGACCTCTCCCTGTCATCCTCCCATTGCATTTTCCTTTGTATCTTATGTTCTGTTTTAAATATTTCCATTGACACTTTCCTTACCATTTCCTGGATCTCTCTTTGACCTGATAACACCTCTGCAGGGGACATGCCTCCTTCACTTTCTTCAGTCCATTCTGTCTGCTGTCCTTGTATCCAATGGCCTGCCACTTTCACTCCTTGACTTTTCCTGGGCTCCCCGGTTGTCTGATATGCATATGTCATGCCTGTTCTGGTCTTCGGTTATTTACTCTGTATGAGCATTTTAAGCTCCTCAAAATTCCATATCCTAGCCTCTGCAGCAGTGGCTTGTAGTTCCCACTTCTTGCTCTCTGCAGCCATTCCTCCATTTTATTACTAAGCTCTTTTAGTTTCCTTTCCCACTCTTGTTCCCTTTTCATGAGCTCTGCTGCCCATTCTTCCTTCCCAACCTTTCTCTCAGATCCCCTGGCTTTCTGTCCTACTCTCTGGGATCCCATTTTTTTTCCATTTACCACAAAATGTAAGGCTGATGTACATTTGTGTGAACATGTATGGTGTGTGTATGTATGTGTGTGTGTGTGTGTGTGTGTGTGTGAGAGAGAGAGAGAGAGAGAGAGAAAGGGAGAGGGAGGGACACACAAAAAAGCTGGCATCAAGTAGAGTGGGCTCCAAAACCTGGTGGTCCTTGGTCAAGGACAGACTAGGTTATCTGCCTGATGAACTTATTCCACCTCTAAATCGACTGGATGGGACCACCTCTACTAGTAGTCAGGAGAAAGCCGGCCTCTTTTCCAAACACTTTGCTGCCAAGCTGCAAGTTCCTGATCCAGCAAGGGACCCTCCTCGGCTAGCTGCAAGTACTGTCAGTGGTGAGGTGCATCGACTTTGCATCGAGTTTTTCGACTAATGCTCACTTTTTTGTGACCGTTAATGTGGCTTCTGTTGGTAAACCTGTCCACTAAGTGGTACCAGTCACTGGATGAATCCATAGTCAACTATGTAGTAGCACTGGACATAGTTGATGCTTTCGACCGAGTATGGCACCAGGGACTCTTGGCCGAATTGCAAACACTGGGAACTGCAGGCTCTGCATTATGTCTCCTCACTGATTACTTTCAAGGTAGATCTCTAAGTGTAGTTCTCAATGGGACTGAGTCAGCAAGACATCTTATTGGGTCATTGTTATGGAATGTCTGCTTCAGTGACCGTCTTCATCTCATCCCAGAATCCCATGCATATGCAGACGACTGTACTCTGACATTTACTTATCCAAGAGAGGAAATACCAGCTGCTCTAAGCTACATCAATCACCAGCTAAGAGCTATATCAGCCTGGGGAAACCTATGGTAGGTAACATTTGCTCCTGAGAAAACACAAATGATGGTCCTTAGGCACCATGATGGCAATGCCGAAGCAGCAGTATGAGTGTTGGTACCCGGGGACGACTTTAATATCCTTGGAGTAAAGTTTGACTCCAATCTGACCATAAAGAACCACACTGTAAATCTTGTAAACAAGGCAGCCAGGAAGCATAGAGCACCTCGATGTATCTCACATTTGCTCTACAGTAGAGGTTGCAAGATTCTTTATGCTCTACTTTCTTGGATTGCCTGTCCTCCATTTCATCTGCGACTTCTTGACAGAGTAAAGAACAGAGCAAGATGCCTCATCTCTTGCCTGGACCCAGCCTGGATAGATCTGTCACTGCAGCAGAGCCTTCAACACCGGAGGGATTTGGGCAGCCCTACTGTTATATACAAGACCAATATTGTCAGAGTACCACACTTGGCTTCATTCCGATGAGAGCGAGAAGTGAACTTCTAAACAACAAGACGGGCAGCAAGCAGAAACTTCACTTTGGCTGTACACTTCTCCAGAACATTGTTACATCTAAGAACATTTATTCCCAGGATGACTCGAGTCTGGAACATGTTTGTACAGCATAATGATATCAGTGAAGTGAAGTCAGTTGATCAAATGAAATTGTTGGCCCACAGATGGCTCCAGTTTCATCCTGTTCCCTGTATTTATGTCAGCTCATTTAAAAATGCTTTTAAATGAGTTGATGTAGGTAACAGCTCTTAGCTTGTAAATAAAGTTAGGAATCCTTAACCTAACCTTGTAAAACACTGTGTAAAAAAGAGAGAGAGAGAGGAGTGTTGTGAGTTGAGTATCAATTGTTTTATGGTAGGCACCAGAACAGGTAGCTAAGGGGTGTGTGCGCGTGCGTGCGAGTCTTCTCTTCCCACACGGACCCCAATGGAAATAGGTCACTTTTCCTACTATTTTGGGTTATCCTGGGTTGAAATCCATCTGTTTCTGTATGGTAAAAAAAAAAGTTTTAGGCACCTGCCTCTATGTGCCTGTGTACCTACTATCCACTCATTCCTTTGAGTGCCTTCAGTTTTGAGTACCCTACAGTAAAATTAAGTCTAATATCTGCTTCTACAAGTACCTGAAAAAAGTGTGTGTGTGTGTGTGTGTGTGTGTGTGTGTGTGTGTGTGTGTGTGTGTGTGTGTGTGTGTGTGTGTGTGCGTACGTACTCACCTAATTGTACTCACCTAATTGTGGTTGCAGGGGTCGAGACTCAGCTCCTGGCCCCGCCTCTTCACTGATCGCTACTAGGTCCTCTCCCTCTCTGCTTCCTGAGCTTTGTCATACCTCTTCTTAAAACTATGTATGGTTCCTGCCTCCACTACTTCACTTCATAGGCTATTCCACTTCCTGACGACTCTATGACTGAAGAAATACTTCCTAACGTCCCTGTGACTCGTCTGAGTCTTCTGCTTCCAATTGTGACCCCTTGTTTCTGTGTCTCCTCTCTGGAACATCCTGTCTCTGTCCACCTTGTCTATTCCCCGCAGTATCTTGTATGTCGTTATCATGTCTCCCCTGACCCTTCTGTCCTCCAGTGTCGTCAGTCCGATTTCCCTCAACCTTTCCTCGTACGACATTCCCCTGAGCTCTGGAACTAGCCTTGTTGCAAACCTTTGTAATTTCTCTAACTTCTTGACGTGCTTGACCAGGTGTGGGTTCCAGACTGGTGCTGCATACTCCAGTATGGGCCTAACATACAGAATGTACAGTGTCTTGAACGATTCCTTATTAAGGTATCGGAACGCTCTTCTCAGGTATGCCCGTATGCTGTGTGTGTGCATGTGTGTATGTATGTGCGTGTTTGTATGTGTGAGTGTACGTGCGTGAACGTGTGCGCGCATCCATACGTATTGATGATGTGCAGTGTTATCTTCTTGCTGGTGCGCCTGCCACTAGCCCTCTTAACCTGCCACTAGCCCTCTTAACCTGCCACTAGCCCTCTTAACCTGCCACTAGCCCTCTTAACCTGCCACTAGCCCTCTTAAAACCTGTCACTAGCCCTCTTAACACTTCCTTACTCTTTCTTAATTATTATAATCACGGGGAGCGCTACACCCGTAGGATTATGCAGCGCCTGTGGGGGGTATTCAGGGCCTTCAGGCTTAATTCAGGGAACTGGAGCACAGATCTAATTCCCTAGATCAAGAACCCCTCACCAGCGTCAAGGAACTTTCCATTAGGCGGTTCTTCCTTAATAAATGCTATTTAGTGTGTGTGTGTGTGTGTGTGTGTGTGTGTGTGTGTGTGTGTGTACTCATGTAATTTCAGAGGTCGAATCATAGTTCCCGGCCCCGCCTCTTCACTGATTACTTCTGGGTCCACTCCTACGATTCCAAGACCTTATCGTACCTTGTCAGTTCCTTTCGGTATTTTATAATTCGTTATCATATCCCACCTATCCCTCCCGTCCCGTCCTTATGTGCACGGTGCACAGTGTCGTGAATGACTCTTTACTTAAATGTCTTACTACTGTTCTTAGGATTGACAGGTGCCCATCTGCTGCAGCAGTTACTTCTGGGTCCACTCCTACGATTCCAAGACCTTATCGTACCTTGTCAGTTCCTTTCGGTATTTTATAATTCGTTATCATATCCCACCTATCCCTCCCGTCCTCCAACGTCTCATCATAGAGCATATCCCTCAGCTACGGGACTAGTCTTGTTGCAAACTTTTGCGCTTTCTCTAATTTCATGTGCTTGACCAGGTGTGGGTTCCATACTGGTGCTGCATGTTCCAATATGGGCCTTATGTGCACGGTGCACAGTGTCGTGAATGACTCTTTACTTAAATGTCTTACTACTGTTCTTAGGATTGCCAGGTGCCCATCTGCTGCAGCAGTTACTTTGTTGTTATGCACTTCAGGCGATGTGCTCAGTATGATATTCACCCCAAGTGTGGAATTAAGGCAGTGTGTGGAGTCACGGCTGAGTCGGGTTAGTGGTCCCTTATTTCAGTTGTGGATTCAGCCTGAAGCCTGTCGCTCCACTTCAGGGTAACTTCAGCCAATGTGTACTAACCTTTATTCCTCACAGTAGGCAGTGTGATCGTGACAACCAGCTGCTGTGGTAATCACTGGTCATGGGAGCGCCACCTCTACACATGTATACAACTGAATGAATTCACCAATGCTCACATGGTAGCGTTGATGGCGGGGGTTACCTGAGAATGTCTATTGAGCCACGCAAGTGCCTGGTCCAGCTAATGAGACCCTTGCTTGTGGTGATTGTATGGTGTATAATGTTCGTGTAGGGGTAATCACCCGTCTCACTGCTGAAATGTGACTTCCCGCCGTTGGCTCATCCTAGCCCATAGGCACTCAAACTGGCGGGCTGAGGGTGCCTAAGGTATTATTGTGTATGAGAAGTGTAACAACTGCCTTTAAGCTAAACGACTATCTCTAATTAGCTTAAATGTGTGTAGTAGTAATGTATTAATTGTAGTGTATAATTAGCCTAGGAGTTACGAGGCTAATTCTTAGAAATAATTATATACAGAATTGACGCCTCTCCAGGCGTCGCCCCATCCCCTTCCCTACATTTCCTCACTCTCGAGGGTGAGCATAACAGTTCTGGAAAATACCGATATTTTCCATACCAAGATCCTTCTTCTTGAGAGAGGTTTGCAGCATGTGTCCCCCAGCCTGTACTCCGTCTGTGGTGGTCTTTGTCCTTCCCCATGCTTCATAACTTTGCACTTGGTGGGGTTAAACTCCATGAGCCATTTGTCGGACTAGGCTTGCACCCTGTCGAAATCCCTAAAATCTCTATGTAACCTTTCCTGATGATGCTCGTCCGCTCGTATTCTTTTCATTTTTCATGTCGTCTGCAAACAGGTACATCTCTAACTCTATTGCTTCTGTCATATCATTCACATATACAAGATACAGCACTTCCCTAGAACTGACGCTTGTGAAACCCCACTCGACATATGCACCCACTTCGACACCTCGTCACTTACCAACACTATGTTTCCTTCCTGTAAGGTATTTACAGTATTTGCTAATCCTTTGCCTTGCTTTTAATGTTATTCCTGCCTGCTTCTCTAGCTTTTGCACCAGTCTTTTGTGCGAAACTGGGTAAAAAGCCTTCTTATAGTCCAAGAAATTGCAGTCTACCCATCCCTCCTCTCCTGTGTTATTTCTGTTATCTTGTCGTAGAACACCAATAGGTGTGTGATACAGGATTTCCCATCCCTGAAGCTGTTCTGGTTGTTATGTATGAAGGCGTTTCTTTCTAGGAGGTCCACCACTCTTCCCCTGATAAAATTCTCCATAACTTTACACATTACATATGTCAGTGATACTGGTCTGCAATTTATTGCTGTCTGTTGCCTTTCTTAAAACTCTAGACTACGTATGCTGTCTTCCGTACCTGTTTCGATAGAATTAGCGAGCACTGATGTTAGTGGTACACACACTGATGTTAATGGCACACACACTGATGTTAGTGGCACCTATTTGTGGTTGCAGAGGTCGAGCCACAGCTCCTGGCCTCGCCACTTCACCGGTCACTACCAGCTATATTAACACTCTCCTGGTTTCAAGATCCTTATCATATCTCTTCTAAAAGTTACATATCGTTCCTGTCTCTACCATCTCATTCTCCAGGCCATTTCACTTCCTGGCTACTATTAGGTTAAAGAAATACTTCTTTACGTCTCTGTGATTCATTTGTGTTTTCAGTTTCCAGTTGTGCCTGGTCATGGACCGGGCCGCGGGGGCGTTGCTCCCCGGAATAACCTCCATGTAACCTCCAGGTACCCTCGTATTCCTGTTTCCCGTCTCAATGTATCCCTGTTCACCCTATCAATTCCTCTCAGTATTTTGTACGTTATTATATCATCTCTACTTTTTGTATCCCCTAGTGTCATGCTGAGTTTCCGTAACATCTCCTCATAGAAAATACCCCTTAGCTCCGGGACTAGTCTTGTTGCAAACCTGTGTGATTTCTCCAATTTTTTGACATGCTTGATTAGGTGTGCATTTCATACTGGTGCTGCATACTCCAAAAAAAAGGCCTGACGTACACCGTATACAATATCCTGAATGACTCCTGACCTAGATATCTGTAAGCTTGTCTTAGATTTGCCTGGCACGCATTCGCTGCAAAAGTTTTTTGGCTGATGTCCGCCTCAGGCGATATAAGAACATAAGAACATAAGAACGAAGGAACACTGCAGAAGGCCTACTGGCCCATGCGAGGCAGGTCCAAGTCTCCTACCGGCTTAAGCCAATGCACCCAACCTAGTCAGGTCAGGTCACATTGACTTAAGGGAGGAACACGGCAACCGACCTGGTAGCACAAGCTATCAGGTCTAACTCACACCCACCCACATCCACTCATGTATTTATCCAACCTATTTTTAAAGCTACACAACGTTCTGGCCTCTATAACGGTACTTGGGAGTTTGTTCCACTCATCCACAACTCTATTACCAAACCAGTACTTTCCTATATCCTTCCTGAATCTGAATTTTTCCAACTTAAAACCATTGCTGCGAGTCCTGTCTAGGCTAGATATTTTCAGCACACTATTTACATCCCCTTTATTTATTCCTGTCTTCCATTTATACACCTCAATCATATCCCCCCTAATTCTACGTCTTTCTAGAGAGTGCAGATTCAGGGCCCTTAGTCTATCCTCATAGGGAAGGTTTCCGATACATGGGATCAACTTTGTCATCCTCCTTTGTACATTTTCCAGAGAATTTATATCCATTCTGTAATAAGGTGACCAAAACTGTGCAGCATAATCTAAATGAGGCCTAACCAAGGATGTATAGAGTTGAAGAACAACCTGAGGACTCCTATTATTTATGCTTCTTGATATGAAGCCAAGGATTCTATTAGCTTTATTGCGAACACTTATGCACTGTTGTCTTGGTTTCAGATTACTGCTAACCAGAACTCCTAAATCTTTTTCGCAATCCGTAATATTAAGATCTACATTATTTAGTTTATATGTGGCATGGTTATTGTCCTGTCCAACATTTAGAACTTTGCATTTGTCTATATTAAACTGCATCTGCCACTTCTCCTACCACTGCATCAGTCTGTTCAAATCTTCCTGGAGTGCTCGAATGTCCTCGTCAGAATGAATTCGACGGCCTATTTTGGTGTCATCGGCAAACTTGCCGATGTCGCTCTTTATGCCCTCATCTATGTCGTTTATGTAGATTGTGAACAGCAGGGGGCCCAACACTGACCCCTGTGGAACACCGCTCGTGACACTTCCCCACTCTGATTTCTCCCCATTTATGCAAACTCTCTGCTGCCTATTTGTCAACCATGCCTCTATCCAGGAAAAAAATTCTCCTCCTATTCCATGTGCTTTAATTTTCCTCAATAGTCTCTGATGTGGGACCCTGTCAAAAGCCTTACTGAAGTCCATATACACAATATCATATTCATTACCATGATCTACCTCCTCAAATACCTTAGTGAAAAAAGTTAATAAATTCGTAAGGCAGGAACGCCCCTTTGTAAAACCATGCTGAGATTCGTTGATTAATTTATGCTTTTCAAGGTGGCTACGAACTGCCTCGGCAATTATTGATTCCATAAATTTTCCCACTATGGAGGTTAGGCTTATTGGTCTATAGTTCGAAGCTAAGGACCTGTCACCTGTTTTGAAAATAGGTATCACATTTGCCATTTTCCACTTATCTGGCACCATGCCAGTTTGTAGTGATATGTTGAAAAGATTAGCCAAAGGTGTGCTAAGCTCCTCTTTACATTCCTTTAGAACCCTTGCATACAGTTCATCAGGGCCTGGGGATTTGTTAGGTTTTAATTTATCTATTTGCCTAAGGACCATGTCACTTGTGACCCTAATAGTGCACAGTTTATTATCGTCCTGTTCTACATAATTTATCATTACTGGAATATCGCTGGTATCCTCCTGTGTAAAAACTGAGAGGAAGTATGTGTTAAAAATTCTACACATTTCCTTATCACTGTCAGTGAGCTGACCCGAGGAACTTTTGAGTGGGCCTATCTTGTCCCTGATCTTACTTCTGTATACCTGAAAGAATCCTTTTGGGTTAGTCTTCGATTCTCTTGCAACTTTAACCTCATAATCTCTTTTTGCTTTTCTAATTCCCTTTTTTATTTCTCTCTTTAACTGAATATATCGATTTCTCAATTGCCCCTCTCCTCTTTTGATTTGCCTATATATGCCTCTCTTTTGACCAATCAGATATTTTAATCTATTGTTCATCCATTTAGGATCATTTTTGTTTGATCTGATTTCCCTGTTTGGAACATAATTTGACTGAGCACCTAGAACTATGCCCTGGAAAGCATCATATCGGCAACCATCACCTACCTGACCCTTAGTCAGGTCATTCCAGTTCAGCCCACCTAAGTAATTTTTCAGTCCTATGAAATCAGCCAAGCGAAAGTCAGGGACGGAGACTTGATTGCCATTATTAGGGGAATTCCATGATATATTAAAACTGAGTGATTTGTGATCACTTTCCCCAAGCTCATCATTAACCTCAAGATTATTAATTAGTGTTTCCCTACTGGCAAGAACCAAGTCAAGGAGGTTATTTCCCCTAGTTGGCTCTGTCACAAACTGTTTTAAAAAACAATCCTGGATCGTATCAAGAAAGTCACCTGACTCTAAATTTCCTGTCAAATTGCTCCAGTCAATCTGTCTATAGTTGAAATCTCCCATTAGCACAACATTTTCGTATGTAGATGCCTTACGAATTTCGTCCCATAGAAGTTTACTGCACTCCCTATCAAGATTTGGGGCCCTGTAAATCACACCCAAAATTAGTTTTTCTCGGCCCTCGAGAAGCTGTAACCAAACAGATTCAGTGGCTGACGCTTCTAATTTAATATCTTGTCTAACACAACAATTTAAATTGTCTCTGACATACATCGCTACTCCACCACCTTTCCTGTTGACCCTGTCAGTGTGGAATAATTTATAGCCTTGTATGTGACATTCAGAGGGCATCTCTCTATCTTTCAGATTGAGCCAGGTCTCTGTTATAGCAATAATATCTATGTTTCCTGCACTTGCAATTAATCTTAGCTCATCTATCTTATTTCTTACACTTGGCACAATACTCACCCCAAGGTCCTTCTCCTTCAGAGGTATGTGTGTGTGTGTGTGTGTGTGTGTGTGTGTGTGCGTGCGTGCGTGTGTGTACAGGTGTTAATCAGCGAGTGGTTGAGATTTACACAGCTGATGTGTGTGTGTTTTTTTGGCAGTAATTTGACTCTCTGCTGACAAATCTTAAACTTACATATGAATTAAGAAGTTAACGAGAACATAAATAAACACAGTTATAAGTAACTTTATTAATTTATATAAAAGTGTATAATGTATCTTTCTGAATAAAGTGATGAATGTGTACGGATAACTCGGAGCTGCACCGTTATGTTCTTGCCCCAGTCTTTACTTGTGTGCTTTATACACAAGTTCCTGCGTCTTCCTGCAGGTACTCCCTCACCCTCGCCTTCCTCTTTCAAGTATTACCTCACCCTCACCTCCCTCCTTCAAGTCTTACCTCACCCTCACCTTCCTCCTTCAAGTATTACCTCACCCTCCCCTTCCTCCTTCAAGTATTACCTCACCCTCACCTTCCTCCTTCAAGTATTACCTCACCCTCCCCTTCCTCCTTCAAGTATTACCTCACCCTCACCTTCCTCCTTCAAGTATTACCTCACCCTCACCTTCCTCCTTTAGGTATTCCCTCACCTTCCTCCTTCAAGTATTACCTCACGTGTACCTCCCTTCTTCAGGTATTGCTTCACCCGCATCTTCCTCCTTTAGGCATTCCCCTCACCTGCACCTTCCTTCAGGTTTGTACTCACATTCACCTTCCTCCTTCAGGTTTGTACTCACATTCACCTTCCTCCTTCAGGTTTGTACTCGCCTTCACCTTCCTCCTTCAGATATTGCTCCCTCGCCATCCACCTACATACAGTAATGTGAAGATTAACTGGGACATGAGTAAATATTGTGTTTATTTCATTTCATATCATTTCAGCCATTCAACTGTGGTGTTACCCTGTGACCATCGTCAATGTTACAACATTGTAAGGTCATTCCTGCAAGCGTGCTCCGTGAGTAATTGCTTTTTCGCCAAATTCTCCCATTCAGTTCATGATTACTGATGAAATTCATGATGGTTGTTACACCTAGGAAGCGTGCAAGTATTGTAGTTCTTAGAAAACATGTTTATTTGAGTATCAGACAGATTACCGAATATCTAAGCCTAGCAAGATCACTGTTCGTCAGCTTCTGCAGAGAGCTGACGACACTGGTAATTGTGTAGCGGTCCGTCGAAGATGTGGAAGAAAACGCAAGACACCTCACGATGACAAGGTTACACGAAATAGTATGAAGGATCCCAGGAAAACCAGCACAGATCTACAGAGAAATTTGGCTTCAGCTGGCGTAAATGCTGATTCTTCAACTTTTCGACGAAGGTTCCTTGAAGTTGGCAGATCTGTCAGAATGCCGGTAAAGAAACAATTATTGACTGCTGTTATGGAGGAAAAAACGGCTCTGGTGGGCACTCGATGATAATGGATGGACGACGGATGAATAGAGAACAGCTATATTTTCAGATAAAGCGTATTTTGAAGTACATGGAAACAGATCAGTGGTAGTGAGAGAGAGCAAAGGCGAACCTCTTCGGACTGGACATATTCAACAAGCGCCAAAACACCCACCTAAGATATTTTGGGGTAGTTTTATTGCTAAAGGCCCTGGACGGCTTATTATTGTTGAAATAATGATGAACAGTAACAAATACAGGGCAATCCTAGAAACTCATTTGCTAGTATTTGAAGAGAGTGGGCTAAGCGTTCTAAATTGGTTCGGAAACTCTCCTGACCTCAACCCAATTAATAATCTATGGGCAATAACTAAATGTAGGATCGCGAAACAGGACTGTTCAACAGTGGAGAAGATTGCTGCTGTTATTAGGACCGGGTACCACAACGAAGAACTTGCCAGAATGTGTTTGACATTGGTCGACTCTACACCAAAGCGTGTAGCATTGCTTATGGTTACCCTTTGCTTATAAAAGCAAGGATAGTCATAGTTCTTATTAAATCAATTATCTGTCATATCATTGCCTCGTATTTTTCAAATTACCATTAATTTTTCAAATAAATGTCTTATTTCATGACTGTCCCAGTTAATATGAGCACTACTATACATTCCATCATCATTATCCTACATATACATTCCATCATCATTCACCTACATACACTCCATCATCATTCACCTACATACACTCCATCATCATTCACCTACATACACTCCATCATCATTCACCTACATACACTCCATCACCTTCCACCTACATACACTCCATCACCTTCCACCTACATACATTCCATCGCCTTCCACCTACATACATTCCATCGCCTTCAACCTACATACATTCCATCACCATCCACCTAATACATTCTATCACCATCCACCTACATACATTCCATCACCATCCACCTACATACACTCCATCACCATCCACCTATATACATTCCTTCACCTTCCACCTACATACATTCCATCATCATCCACCTACATACATTCCATCACCTTCCACCTATATACATTCCTTCACCTTCCACCTACATACATTCCATCACGTTCCACCTCTATGCATTCCACCACTTTTCACTTTTGCTCCTCCCTAGTCGTCACTCAGTTCACGAGGCCAATACACTCCTCTCAGTCATATCTTTCCAAAAAAGAGACAAAATATTAACCTTGTTAGAATTATTAACCTCTAGTAATTTAACATATCTTTCTTTCTCTAATAAGTATATCCTTCATCTCTTAAACCTAATGAATATTTCCATTGTTACTTACAATGGGATTTTTCTTTCCATAGGAACTTTTTTTTTAATTAGTGGGGGGAGGGATTTTCTTTCTGATGGATTATAGCTTTCAACATCGTGTATTCTTTTTTCAAATGGTCTTTCCTTTTCAAAGAGTTACCATTTTTCTAAGGGGCCACTCATTTTCACAAATGTTTATCCTATATTGAAGGTGTACTCCTTTTCCAAGGGGTTTTACGTTTATGACTTTCCTTGTACCGTACCATACCAGGCATCGATCCTTCAATCTTCCATCTTCTATCTGTTTAATCAATCATATTTAAGTGGTAGTGACTCTTCCCACAACCTGAAAAATACCAGTTAACGACATCACACACGAGAATAACGGTGCTGAAATACGATGAAAGCGAAGACTCCGGTAATTCTATACTCGGCGCAGAATCTCCCAAAATTGATTGTACACTGGAAAAGGAAATTTCCAGTAAAGCTGATTAGTGTGGCTGATGGGAACATCCGGGATGCAGGTGCAACTTCTTCAAGGCTGTCGTCTAGCCTGCATGTGGAAGATAGCAACTGGAAGAGGAGGGTGAGGGCGAGGGCGAGGAAGAAGAGAAAGAGGAGAATTAGAAGGGTGAAAATGAAAATGAGGGCCAGCAGTAGCAGGAGAACCAGAATGAGAACAAAATTGGCAAAGTATAAGTAAAATGAAAAAAAAAGGGAAATGATGTCCAGGGGATGAGAAGGAGAAGGATGAAAATTAGATAAAAGAGGAGCAAAGGAACAATAGAAAATAAAAGTGGAAGATAAAAGGACGAATTGGATGTCAAGAGTTAACTGCATGAACAATGAAGGTCGTGGAAGGTGGTACGAAAAAACTCGTAAACAGTATGTAGCCTCCAGGTACTGGTGTAATGTATCACTGCAGTAGTGTACAACCTCCACACCAGTACTCCAGGTACTGGTGCTATGTATCACTGCAGTAGTGTACAACCTCCACACCAGTACTCCAGGTACTGGTGTAATGTATCACTGCAGTAGTGTACAACCTCCACACCAGTACTCCAGGTACTGGTGCTATGTATCACTGCAGTAGTGTACAACCTCCACACCAGTACTCCAGGTACTGGTGCTATGTATCACTGCAGTAATGTACAACCTCCACACCTGTACTCCAGGTACTGGTGTAATGTATCACTGCAGTAGTGTACAACCTCCACACCTGTACTCCAGGTACTGGTGTAATGAATCACTGCAGTAGTGTACAACCTCCACACCAGTACTCCAGGTACTGGTGTTATGTATCACTGCAGTAATGTACAACCTCCACACCTGTACTCCAGGTACTTGTGTAATGTATCACTGCAGTAGTGTACAACCTCCACACCTGTACTCCAGGTACTGGTGTAATGAATCACTGCAGTAGTGTACAACCTCCACACCAGTACTCCAGGTACTGGTGTTATGTATCACTGCAGTAGTGTGCAACCTCCACACCAGTACTCCAGGTACTGGTGTTATGTATCACTGCAGTAGTGTACAACCTCCACACCAGTACTCCAGGTACTGGTGTTATGTATCACTGCAGTAGTGTACAACCTCCACACCAGTACTCCAGGTACTGGTGTAATGTATCACTGCAGTAGTGTACAACCTCCACACCAGTACTCCAGGTACTGGTGTTATGTATCACTGCAGTAGTGTACAACCTCCACACCAGTACTCCAGGTACTGGTGTTATGTATCACTGCAGTAGTGTACAACCTCCACACCTGTACTCCAGGTACTGGTGTAATGTATCACTGCAGTAGTGTACAACCTCCACACCAGTACTCCAGGTACTGGTGTAATGTATCACTGCAGTAGTGTACAACCTCCACACCAGTACTCCAGGTACTGGTGTTATGTATAACTGCAGTAGTTGAAGAATTGAGACACTTATGCAACACATGGGAATCTTTATTGAAGAAACGTTTCGCCACACAGTGGCTTCATCAGTCCAATACAAAGTAGAAATGGGTAAGGAGAGTAGAAGTTTTGAGGTAATCAGTCCCTCAACCTGGAATCGATGTGTTTAGTCCATCACTCTTGTAGGAAGTGCAGCATAGGGCCAGAGAGGTGGCTTATATACTGCGGTGAGATGAGTCCAAGCAGGGGGAGGCGGGATCACAGTGGGACCTGCCACTAGTTTAAGTAGGTCGTCGTCCAAAGGGTGGGCAAGCGTTGAAGTCACTGCAGTAGTGTACAACCTCCACACCAGTACTCCAGGTACTGGTGCTATGTACCACTACAGTAGTGTACAACCTCCACACCAGTACTCCAGGTACTGGTGTTATGTATCACTGCAGTAGTGTACAACCTCCACACCAGTACTCCAGGTACTGGTGTAATGTATAACTGCTGTAGTGTACAACCTCCACACCAGTACTCCAGGTACTGTTGTAATGTATAACTGCAGTAGAGTACAACCTCCACACCAGTACTCCAGGTACTGGTGTAATGTATCACTGCAGTAGTGTACAACCTCCACACCAGTACTCCAGGCACTGGTGTTAGGTATCACTGCAGTAGTGTACAACCTCCACACCAGTACTCCAGGTACTGGTGTTATGTATCACTGCAGTAGTGTACAACCTCCACACCAGTACTCCAGGTACTGGTGTAATGTATCACTGCAGTAGTGTACAACCTCCACACCAGTACTCCAGGTACTGGTGTTATGTATCACTGCAGTAGTGTACAACCTCCACACCAGTACTCCAGGTACTGGTGTTATGTATCACTGCAGTAGTGTACAACCTCCACACCAGTACTCCAGGTGCTGGTGTTATGTATCACTGCAGTAGTGTACAACCTCCACACCAGTACTCCAGGTGCTGGTGTTATGTATCACTGCAGTAGTGTACAACCTCCACACCAGTACTCCAGGTACTGGTGTTATGTATCACTGCAGTAGTGTACAACCTCGACACCAGTACTCCAGGTACTATTATTTTGTAATAAAGGTATACAATACCAACAAATAAATGAAGGAGACACGTGCGCTACAGCTGGGTATCTCTACTAGCTGTTAAGCTGGCAGAAAAGCGCAGTATGTATATTTAATTATTGTTTCAGGATAAATATGTTTAATAACTAATATTAAAAATCACATCGAAGTGAATTTGATTTCTGAAACTATTTTCAGATAGTCTACATAGGATAGTGCATTATTTATACAGAAGAAAAGCGAAGCGAATCGAAGCAGCTCAGGATACTCAAGATCACTCAGAAAATCTGTCATTGAATTGAGTAATGTAAAAATATAACATAAGAATGTTGGGACACTGCGGTAGACCTACTGACCCATACAAGGCACGTCCTTATCAAAACCATTTATTCCCACCCACGTATTTTTCCAGTCTTTTCCCAGAGCTGCCCAATAATTTGCTTCAAGACCTCTGGTACTAATCAAACCCAGCATTTTCCACTCGTATATTTATCCAATCTTTTTAAAGTTACCCAAAGGTCTTGGCCTCTATTACCCTACTTGGCTGACTGTTCCACGCATCGATAACTCTGAAAACCAGTACTTGTCTACGTCCTTTTTAAATCTTACTTTATCTAATTGAAAACCGATAATTCTGGTTCTTGTTTGATTTGACATCCTCAGTACTTTATTTATATCGCCTTTG
Organism: Cherax quadricarinatus; assembly: GCF_038502225.1. Taxonomy (NCBI): domain Eukaryota; kingdom Metazoa; phylum Arthropoda; class Malacostraca; order Decapoda; family Parastacidae; genus Cherax; species Cherax quadricarinatus. The sequence continues at coordinate 47,390,836 of NC_091306.1, forward strand.
TTTATGCCCATCATCCACTTATAAACTTCAATTACATCATCTCTTCTTCTACGTCTCTCAGAAGTGAAGGTTCAAGATTCTCAGTCTATCTTCATATGGGAGATTCCTTATACAATGGATTAATTCTGTCATTTTTCTCTGAATGTTCTCTAAAGAATTTATATCTGTAGTATAGCCAAAACTGAGCTGCATATTCTAAGTGAGGCCTTTCCAGTGATGAATAGAGATGTAAAATAACCTTTGGACTCTTGTTGCTTGTACTTCTTGATAGGGTACTATAAACCTTGGTAATAAATGCCGACAAGTTGGTTTGGAAAAACACGCAAATAAACGCTAGGACATTAGGACCGAGACGTTTTCTAATAAATATATCCTAGCGTTTGCTTATGTGTTTTTCTAAACCAACTTCTTGATATAAATGCCAGTAATCTGTTAGCCTTAGTGAGCACACCTTTCAGATCTCTGCATACCATGACTTCCAAGTCTTTTTCACATTCTGTATAATTCTGATCTACATCACCTAGTATATAACAATGAGGGTTATTTTCGTTTATTACATCTGAATATTATTACGGGTGACCATTCTGCTTTGTCATTACTGTTCCCATTGCTGTTACGCATGACCCTTGTTATGTAGCCAATTTGTATTGTATCCATTCCATTCTGCTCTCATCGTTTATTATGTGCGATTATCCCTTTCTTTTGTCATCTGTTGCGTGTTACCATTATCTGTTGTTTGCCTATTACTTTTAATTCCTAATGAACATTAGTTTGAGCTATTCAGGTTTATTTAATTTTCGCAATATATACAAAAATAAGTAAATAAATAAATGTAACTCATAATAAAATATTGCAAAATATGAAAGGTCATTGATATTAGATGAAGTATTTTCTTTATTGCAGTGCGCGATAGACAAGATAGTCCAGAGAGAAAGTTACGATACTTCCCTGGACAGAAGGGAAGAACAAAGTGTTTATACATGTGCGCCTACAATAACAGCTTCAAGGCATTAAAAGCTTAATGAAATGGCGCCACCAGCTTCAGTAAGACCCAGAAGATCCTCAAATATAAGGGTCTTGAAACATACTAGAGCTTTGTCCTAATATGATCAGATCATAGGAAAGTGCTTATTCAAATTCTCGAAAAAAAGTTATATGACTAACTTGTTAGGGAAATCAAGGACACCAGAGACACCATTTTGCTTAATTTTTTTAAAGCGATTTAGAGAAAAAATGTCTTCACATCAGCTAATATTATTTACAATGTATTCACTGACATAACAGTTTTAGGGAGAAATATACGACATAGAATAGTGAAGATAACACTAGCTTATATCAGGTTCTGAAACAAAATTGGTGGTTTTAAGCTAACTTTGAGGCGCTGATGCTACACTGTATGAGTCATACAGGTGTTGATCACGAATCTTAGCTTGATTAGTCTGTGTCACATAAGGTTTTATTGATATCTTATGATCAATATTTTGGCTATCTAAGTTTCTAAAACCACATATGCTACATAGCAGTCGTATGTATTATATTTGTAGACAGTAAGCCTACTGTATGCCCAGCTGAGTTCATATATCGAGCCATGCTCGTGCTGCCACATTATAGGCCCCCACCCCCCGGAGCCAGGGCACTAGACATACTGCCTGTGTACCCACGATTTTCGCAAATAAAGGAAAAAGCCTCCGAAGCCTTATCATTAACCACTGCTTTGACAACTCCATGTAATTATTCTAGAAAACATTGGTGACAGCGGCGGTCGCAGCAGTTGTGTTGCCCGAGAGGGATGGGGAAGAATGAAGATATCTTCACTTCATCACCCCATACAAGAAGCATCCGTCTCTCTACACATTATCCTGAAGTTGTGTCTGCCAGTTTCATCATTCAGACACAGGATCAGCAGGATCCAGGCCGATATTTGGCGAATTTCTTAGAGAAATAGAAGTGGCGTCCCTGCGACTTCATCCCACAGCGCCCCACGCTGTTCTCAAGTCTCGTGTTCAGCATCACCTTTATGTTGCTGCTGTTTTTTTCAGCCCAGCACGGCTATTTCAACAAGTTAGAGGTGAGTTTGTGGTGATTTCTGTGCCCAGTGTGGTAGAATCTGCACTATTCTCCTCGGGTGTTGTGAGGTGAGACTAGCAAAGTGCGCGGTCCTGGCTCTGCCATAACACCTCGCTTGCCTCACGCTGCTACCACACTCCTACCACCACCCTTTCCACCACTATGCTCTCACTCCCTCTGCCGATTTTCTGTGAATTCATTGTGAATTCTTTGCCAGAGCTGTGTATCCGAGTGCCCGAGGTCACTTGAAGCCACGTAGATCACGAAGCCACGTGTGGATCTACAAGCCATGTGGATCGACAAGTCACGTGGACCTACTAGCCAAATGTCTGCTGCCTGGCATTACTCCAGACGTCACGACGTTGCTGATGTCACCACGTTGCTGACGTCACCTCGCGACATCTGCTGATGTCACCATGCTGCCTGGACGTCTGCCTGACATCACCTCACTATGTCACCCCACGACATCCCCCACGACGTCACGCTGACATCACCACATTGTCACGTCGAATGTTCTAGTTTCACAGTCAGCATTTTGTTTCAATATTGTCAAGAAGATTGAGAGAAGGTATATGTCATGTGTAAATTAATTCCACTCAATCAGTGCTCTCACATGTTGTGTATGGCTTAGTGTCGATTTGTGCACAGAAAAGCATCATTTGCTAGTGCAAGCCTTGTTATACCTGCATGTGCAGGTGTTTGCAAGTTTTATGTGTGTCCCTGATTAAGTGCTCTGAGCCCAGTTGTGTGTGTGGACCACAGTATGGACTTGCCCAGACCACTGTAGCATCCATATACTACACCCTTGACCGTTGACAGCTGACATTAGTCAGTCCAGACGTAAGTTACGAGCATCCGAGTCCCTTGCACAGAAAGTTCTTTATGTACGCCGCTTGTAGATGCCCTGCTGAGTAGTACCTGCTACGATTCTCCAGTCGAGACTCGTTCCTCTCCATCTCCTGTCAGAGTGCTGTTATATGTAGAGAACCAGTCTGAGGATGCTTAGACTAACATCTGCTATGACTCGACTCTGTCGAGAGAATGACACTGTTCAGCCACAGTAGCCCTGTCAGTAGGCAACTGTCTGACTTGTATCATAACTTCAGTGAGCAGCCTACACAAAGATGTCACTTTGGCTGCTGTCCCACTCACTGCTACAACTCCCAGATGTTTCACCCAGTCGTCGCTGCCATGACTCACTCCACAGTCGCTGGCAGTGACAGCCCCAGCGACAGTACCAGTCGAGAAATGTCATGAGTAGCTTGCCAGAAGCTCAGAAGCAGCGATGCCTCCTGTGTTGCAGTATCTGTCCAGACACAGGAAGGCGTGCAGTGATGCCCATCGATGTGAGCATCGATGGGCATCACTTCCTTGGACCATGATGTTTTTTAGTGCACCCCACCTTTTTTTTTTCTTCCCTTCATATTGGAAGTTTTTTTCTCATGTCCATATATATATATATATATATAAATATATATATATATATATATATATATATATATATATATATATATATATATATATATATATATATTTTATTATCACACTGGCCGATTCCCACCAAGGCAGGGTGGCCCGAAAAAGAAAAACTTTCACCATCATTCACTCCATCACTGTCTTGCCAGAAGGGTGCTTTACACTACAGTTTTTAAACTGCAACATAACACCCCTCCTTCAGAGTGCAGGCACTGTACTTCCCATCTCCAGGACTCAAGTCCGGCCTGCCGGTTTCCCTGAATCCCTTCATAAATGTTACTTTGCTCACACTCCAACAGCACGTCAAGTATTAAAAAACCATTTGTCTCCATTCACTCCTATCAAACACGCTCACGCATGCCTGCTGGAAGTCCAAGCCCCTCGCACACAAAACCTCCTTTACCCCCTCCCTCCAACCCTTCCTAGGCCGACCCCTACCCCGCCTTCCTTCCACTACAGACTGATACACTCTTGAAGTTATTCTGTTTCGCTCCATTCTCTCTACATGTCCGAACCACCTCAACAACCCTTCCTCAGCCCTCTGGACAACAGTTTTGGTAATCCCGCACCTCCTCCTAACTTCCAAACTACGAATTCTCTGCATTATATTCACACCACACATTGCCCTCAGACATGACATCTCCACTGCCTCCAGCCTTCTCCTCGCTGCAACATTCATCACCCATGCTTCACACCCATATAAGAGCGTTGGTAAAACTATACTCTCATACATTCCCCTCTTTGCCTCCAAGGACAAAGTTCTCTGTCTCCACAGACTCCTAAGTGCACCACTCACTCTTTTTCCCTCATCAATTCTATGATTCACCTCATCTTTCATAGACCCATCCGCTGACACGTCCACTCCCAAATATCTGAATACGTTCACCTCCTCCATACTCTCTCCCTCCAATCTGATATTCAATCTTTCATCACCTAATCTTTTTGTTATCCTCATAACCTTACTCTTTCCTGTATTCATATATATATATATATATATATATATATATCTATATATATATATATATATATATATATATATATATATATATATATATATATAATGCAATAAGATCACAGTAAACAGGTGATTTCAGAATATGCAAAACAACCACTCTGAAAGAATAGAGAAATTCCAAGCGCTTTCGTGACTACTCACATTATCAAGGAACTATGAAAGTAAAGCATCCAAGGAAGCTATATAAGGGGTCTGGCCAACACCTTACTATCAGATTCTACAACGGTTAAACACCTGATGCGCGCCGACCCAACTTGGATAGGTCCTTTGCACAACTCACCCACAAACTATTCTACCCAAGAAAATTTAAAAATTATTATTTGTCCAGTGTATTATTAAATTCTTCCCAAATTCTATTAATTATAAATGGATCTAATTTATATAAACCAAAGGAAATATTCATATTATTGTCAAAACTGCTTTTTATGAAACAAGATTCAATTATATTCCTGTCGACCATGGACTTGCTTGATACTACTTTCTAAACTTTTTGAAAATCAATTGGATGGTTAAAATCTCTTACATGAATAAATAGAGCATTGGAATCTTGTCCAGTTCTAATGCTATATTTATGTTTAATCTTAGTTCGAGATTTTTACCAGTTTGACCGTAATAAACTTTATCGCAAATTTTACAAGGAATCTTATAGACACATCCATCAGCATTTTGGGGGGAATTCTTTATCAAAAGTTTTTTTACTGTATCAAGATTTTTGAATACAACTTTAATATTAAAAGTCTTAAGAAGAGAAGGCATATCAACCAAGTTTTCATGGTAAGGGAGAACCAACATATTTTTAGTTGAATAAGGCTGGTTGTCCCTTTTTGGATTGTAAAAAATATTTCTAGCAATTTTAAAAGATTTATCAATTATGTTTCTTGAGTATTTCAGATCAGTAGTTATTTCATAAATTTTGGATATTTCTTCATCTATGAATTTTGGGCTACAAATATGCAAAGCTCTCAAAAATATTGATGTGAAAACCGACAGTTTAACTTTATCTCGATGTGAAGAATAATAAGTGTACATGGGAACAGTTATTTGTAGGTTTTCTATTAATTGTAAATTTAAAGTTATTGTTAGCCTTAATAATTAAAACATCTAGAAAATGCAATGAGTTATTTGCTTCGAACTCAACAGTAAAGTTTATAGAATTTAATTTAATTTAACAAGGAAATGGTTTATATCTACTTTCTTAGGCATAAGACACAAAATATCATCAACATATCTAAACCATTTAGCTCGATTAGGGAGGATTGTGTTAAGCAGTCTTGTTTCAAAAAATTCCATGTATAAGCTACTAAGAAAAAAATTTGGGAAGAATTTAATAATACATTAAACAAGTAATAAATCTTAATTTTTGGGTAGAATATTAGGTGCGTTTCACAGGGTCGGGTGTTGTCACGCGTGTGTGAGGTGTTACTTTGTTGTGAGATATGATGGCGAGGTGTAGTCTTGACCCTTTATATGCCTTCCTTTGATATTTTGTTTTTATACTTCCTTGATAATGTGAGAAGTCATAAAAGCATTTGGAATTCCACTATTCTTTCTCAGTGGTTGTTTTGAATATTCTGATGTCACATGTTTACTGTGATCCTCCTGCTTATATATATATATATATATATATATATATATATATATATATATATATATATATATATATATGTCGTGCCGAATATGTAAAACTGGTCAATTAGCAAGAACTCATTTAAAATTAAATCCTTTCTGAAATTTTCTCTTATACGTTTAAAGATATATTTTTTTCATTGATGTTAATGTAAAAATTTTTAATTTTGCATCAAAAGAATCTTAGAAAACTTACCTAACCTTATTATAACAAGAACAATTTATTTTAGCCTAACCCAACTAAATATATTTTAGATTTGTTTACAGTAATTTAATACTAAACAAACACAGTGAAATATATTTTTTTCGTTAGGTTCAGAACGATTTTGGCGAAATTATTGTATACACAAATTTTCACTTGTCCTATATGGCAAGATGAGCGTTGCTATTTAAGCCAAGATCGCAAGTTCTGCCTATTCGGCACGACATATATATATATATATATATATATATATATATATATATATATATATATATATATATATATGAGTAATGAAACCATGAAACAAGTTATGAATCATTCAACATACAAGCCTTGTTCGCTAGGCTCATGTTTGTAGAATCGATGGTTGAGTGATTAAAGTAACATGTACATTGTGTGTTCTCTTGAGGCGAGACAGTGTGTCGTGGGATCGAACCCTGGCCTGCCACAGTTTGGTAAATGATTCAAAACCACTTCTTTCGTGGTTTCATTGCTGTATAGACTGCTTGTCGAGGCGGGTATTCAAACAGGAGGAGGCTGAAATTAATCATTGAGCATACATCTGCCACGAGTGTCCTCGGATCATGAAAAACACCTAGGTCTGCTGGGTGCGTGATCTTTGTGGGATCGATGGCTGAATGGATAAGGTGACATGTACGTTGTGTTGTCTCTTGAGGCGGGACAATGTGTCGTGGGGTCGAGCCCTGGCCTGCCTCAGTTTTCAGTTTTTTTTGTTTATGTTCAGTATCGCTCTGCCGAACTAGTGAGCAGTAATAATCGACCATCAAACTGATAATGAGGTTTCCTTGATATATCTTCTCCATGATGACTATATCTTGGTGAAATTTTTCATAGTGTTCATCACTAACATCACAGAGAAAGATGTCAAGGTGAGATTTGTGGAAATGAATCTTGAATAGTCGCTATCCCATAGATATATTGTCAATAGCTCTTCTGCAGTATTTCTGTAATTATCGTTGTGATGACTTGTTAACTGCCTCCTCTTAGTTCAACATCTTCAAGACTTTCTTTAAAATAACGAGGATCATTTAGCAACTTCCCAGTTAGGGGTCCGACGAAGATATCTTTCAATTTGGCGTCACTAACTCTGGGAAACCTCTCCTTCAGATAGGTAAACCCTGTGTCTTCTTTGTTCAAAGCTTGACGAAGTTTTGAATAACTCGTACCTAATAGTCTGTGTTGAACATTCTTCACGGCTACCTCATACGATTATCGAGTTGACCACGAACTGTGAATATAAGGATGCTTTGTACATCGACTGTCTTAGAGGCACATGAAACAGCAACACATGAAAAGACTGATGGACTGATTACATCGACTCAAGGCTGAGGGACTGATTACCTCAAACTCCTCCTGTTCTTCACCATTCTCCTTTGTATGGACTGATGAAACCATTGTGTGGCGAAATGTTTTCTTATTAAAGATACCCAAGTGTTGCATATGTGTGTAATTTATCAAACGCCACATTGCGGGATGATATTTACCCAAAACATAGAAAATTCCATTAACATCTCTACAGTAACGTAGTTATTCTTCCAATATAAAGGAAATTTGTCACTCTGTGAAGGAACTGATTCTTGTGTCTCAGAACATTATATTCCACTGGAGCGATCTTGAGGCAAGTAGCTGTGACTCTAAGATTACGCAGAAGATCATTAAGGTCGCTTTGAGTCACGAGATATAGTTCCTGGCTGCTGACTCGGCTGGTTCAAACTTGGAATCCGAGTTTGTGGCTTCTTATTCATCTTCCAACGGGAGATATATGTTTACAGGACAGTGGTACTGGAAGCAGAAATTTCCCTGAATGTTCCACCAGCCTGATTGCAGAAGAAAAATCTGTGTATATTATTCTGGATTTGTTTCTTGAAAATCAAGGCGAGTGTGATCCTTTCTTTCCGTACCACTGGCACTACAAATGGCATGCATGACTTCCTTCCGGTACACCAATTGCGTAAGGAGTTAGAGCAAGTCACACAACAGTGATGAGGTGCCCATAGCTTATCCTAATCACCGATATTCACACCATAGCAGTGACGATAGATTGTTTGCATAAGAGGTGTGATGCGTCTTCAGAGTCGGAACAAAGCTGCCGCATATGTATGTTAAAAAAATCTTTCCACCTACTCTGAAAAAAGAGAAAATATGCAATCCATTAGAGATAAAACATTCTCATAAATCACAAAAATCAAACGAAACCATAAATCATCTTTCATAAAATGACCAAGTGCTCAGTAGAACACAATATAGCTGAAAGTGACTGGGGTGAGGGTGGGGTTCGGTTTCACAGAAACTGTACGTGTTCACGCAAAACTAAGTTAAAATTTGAATTCAAAAAATAGTCAGAAACTCATGTTTTAGATGGCAACTGAAGCCTTTGCTGACTAGTCATCAAACAGCTTCTGGGAGAATTGGTAAGTTATTTCTCCGTAGCACTGTTCTCTTTTTTTTCCAAGACAGTGGGTCTCCACTGAGCACCACTGACACTAGACTCACTGTTGTACATTATTATAGATAATCACGAGTACAAGTGACAAACTAAAAATCTAAACATGGAAAACATTCTGGACTGATAACCATTGTATTATTCTCAGAGGAGTACATCTTAATATGAGAAAAGGAAAATAGAATAGTTTGACATTAATAGTAAGAGCCATTTTTACTTAAAGATGTCGAGAATTTTTAACAATGGAATATTCAGTAACTAGTTCTACCAACCAAGAAATCTAGAGCAACAGAAGTAGTGATTTCCCTGCCAAGTAATCTGTTAACCTCATTACGCACACCTTTCAGATTTCTGAGAATCGAAAAATCTAAGCAGAACAACAGAGCAACCATATTCATCTTTGAAAAATCGGCACCAAACAAGTATTACAGATGTGGAGGTGCTACTCTTAAGCGACTACACTCACAAACATGGATGAACATGGATCTGCACCAGAGAGGAGAAGAAAGTGGAAAATGAATAATAATTTTTTTTTCCATCAGTCTTCCACCTCCCCAAAATGTTGAAGAACCCACACTAAATTGACCAGGAGAAGAGTCTGACGACTGGATTTTGTTTTCGCCTCTGAGAAAACTAGAAAAATAATAAATTTAGTCTACGACTAGTAGCTAGTGACGACAGAGTCTTACGTTTTTAATATTTGACAAAATTGAGATTAGAGCAAATGGAAAGAGGACAATAATCCTGATGATATAAAAGTGGACTAAATAGAGGTGATGAAGTTTCTTAGTGAAACTAAAAGGGAAAAAGAAACGGAGAGTCAAATAAGCAAATGGGATGATGGGGACTAATCGGTACGAATCTGGAATACGAGTTATATGAATTAAGAGTTGTTAAAAGCTAAATAAAGAGAGATTCTTTGGTACAACTAATGTTACAAGTAAACCAAAGGGAGGAAAAACAAGACTTGAAAGGTCATGGTATATTAAATATGATATAAAGAGAAGCAGAAGTGCTGGGAATGTGTAAGATTAGATAGGAAATTCATTAGCAAATCAAGATTAGAGGTTCAGTCAAAACTAAAGCTACTGCACGGTCACATAAAGAAGGAAGAAGATGACAGTTGTGGAGAAATTTATCTCCCAGGGTTGATGAGGGGGTTGAGCCCCCTCTTTGTTCCCACACTGACCAGATGCAGATGTGGACTAAGGAGGTCATGATTCCTTCCTCTTTTCATTAGCAGAGATGAAGAAGGATCTTACATTTTGCAACGAAGTTTCATTAACCCATACCACATCAGCCATACGTCTTAACATGTGTTTCTAACCATGCAAATTTAGATTGCCACTATGTTGGGTCTAGATCAAAGTAGATAAAATCGGCATACGATCTTTGCATGTGTACAGCTGACTCTCGTCTCCTGCAAGAGAACCTGCAATAAAAAATTTTCACATGGTTTGTCTATGGAAGCTTCTATGCATATGATCTGTAAAAATAAGTTGAAATAAGCCTCTAACCTGACATAGCCAGTGACATTATACTCGATAACCAGCACCTTAGAGTCAATGAATCTGCATTCTTTAATCCAGCTAAGTTGTCATCTATGCCCTTAGACACTTGACAGCAGAAAATCAACTATATACAGATGTGCTGGCATTCCAAGAGCTACATTGCAATTGTGATGAATGATATCAAGCAGTGAACGAGTGTTGCCAGCGAGGCCGTGCCATGTTGAAACGTAGAAATATTTGTGGCCGTATCCATGTGTACTTTGTCGTGTACTGACAATCTCAAGAGAGAATCGAGGAAGAGATAGTGTCGAGACACAAATAAGTAGCTCTCCTGCGCATGGTAGCTTCAGTCACACTCCCTGCTGTGAATAATCACAGACATTAAGAAGAGCTGAAGCAGAGACTGTGTTGAAATGCTAATAATTATCTCTGCTAAGCGCTAAGTCGCCAGTAATTCTCCGCACTGTGGACGAGTGGTGATCAAGTCAGGTGATGCTTAACGTGGCCAAAGTGATGAAAGATGTCGTCCAATGTCATATCTTCAATCAAGCCATCAATACCGACTTTAATGATGTGGTAATGCCATGGACTTCCGCTACAATGAGCCAGATAAGATGTATTCCCCCCGGCCTCAGCTTAATAAAACACTGCAGTAGAGCCATCATGGGAGGGCAGACCGTCCAACACAGGTAAGAGACAGCCTCACCTAGTATAACCCTGGCATACTATAACAATGTCAGGAGCATGTCGTGTTAATTATAGTAACCCACTCTATTACAGCCCAGTGGGAATTAAGACCCCAGAACAGTGGCTGCTGGGATTCTTTAGCTGTCAACATGAAGATGAGTACCCCAAGACCAACACTGGTCTATTAATATTGCATTCTTCAACTATGTAAAAATCCCCCCCCCCCAGCAATAAAGACTAAAGTGTGAGTAACACTCAAAGGCAACAACATATAGATGAGTGAGGACTTTAGCTGAAGATTCCAGGATGATGAGCAATGGATGATGGATATTTTCAAGTAAGGGAAATGAAGCTTGAAAAAATTTTTTCTTAGTATTACAAAATCGATATCTATAGTATAGACACCCCTCATGGAAGGTTCCTTGATGTTGGTGAGGGGCTCTTGATTTAGGGAATTGGATCTGTGCTCCAGTTCCCCGAATTAAGCCTGAATGCCTTCCACATCCCCCCCCCCCAGGCGCTGTATAATCCTCCGGGTTTAGCGCTTCCCCCTTGATTATAATAATAATATAGTATAGACATCTACCAAAGAATACTAAAAAGTCTACTCATTTATTCCAGTCTAGCATCTAGCCTATTTTTTTTTTTTGGGGGGGGGGGGGCTTATAACAGAATTACAAATATATTTACTCTCACTGGGCAGGAAAAATATCTTTTGTAATATGCCTGTACTTGGGATTTTGTAACAGAATTACAGTTGGAAGAATTTTTACCAACTATAAAGAATTTGAGGAATATACTGAACCAAAATAGCTGTCTAAGGTTAATATGTGACATCAAAAGTAATAATGATGAAATTATTCTCTTACACCTGGGTAAATAGCTTCTGTTACTATTACTTATGTCTGTTCAGTATATTTGTACATTCGCTTATACTGTGCTCTTGAAGACATCCTTTATATCTTCTACAATATTTTAATTGTAGTAATAGCTTGTACCATCTGTCACGTTACTGTACAATATTATAGCAATGAGTACTAGAATAAGTAATGTGCATGAATGTGTGTGATGTGTCAGACTCGGCAGTGATTGTGGCTGATAACAAGAACAGCTTGCTTGAACAATAATGCGATTTATTCACTAAACAGCCATGTGCACAAAGCTGTAAGCAGCATAGCTTCAGGTATGGAAGGAGAAGACAAAAAAATGACTAAGAACAAAAGATATGTCCTTCACAAGTGTGTCTCACGACACACAACCCCAGAATTTCAAAAATCTATAATTTTAAATAGGTCTCTGGGAAACAGAGTTACACAAAGGGCAAGAAGTACGTCTCAGATCACGAACGAGGTTATACTCTGCCACAAAAACTGTCTACATAACGAGAGCAGAGGAGAACAGAGCTCTTATAGAGGAAGTTAGGTTAGGTATGGTTCGTCAGGAAACAGGACAAGTGTTTCCTGACGCGGGTCTTAAACAGATAATAACCTACCTTTGGAGCTTTGGTCATCTGACCAAGGCCTTCCGTTGGCGTACCGGTCCACCCCTTTAAAAATTATGGTCATTTATAACCATTATTATTGGCACAGACGTTTCGCCATCCAGTGGCTTTATCAACAGAAATTCAAGGACATGAATGGAAGACAAAAGAACTGTATACAAAAGATGAGGTAATCAGTCCTTTGCATGTGTGTCTAATTTTCATCTTGTCAGTATTGTACACCATGTACACTTCAGTCATATCCCCCTAATTCTACCCCTTTCTAGTGCAGTTCAGAGCCCTCAGTCTACCCTCGTAGGAAATATTTCTGATACATGGGATCAACTTTGTCATCCTTCTCTGTACATTTTCCACTGCATGTGCATTCTACAATACGGTGTTCAGAACTGTGTAGCATATTCTAAATGAGGCTTAGCCAACGAAATATAGAGTTGTTAGGTTAAAGGACATAAGTGCAACTAATGTGACATTTTGTGGCAACGTTTCGCTTTCCAAGAGTTTTATCAAGGCGTTACAAACAGTACATAGACACAGAGGGTAATACTACTCGTAGTAGCAGTAGTAATATTAGTTGTAGTAGTAATACATGTTGTAGAACAATTTCACATGAGTAAAAGGTTATAAAAGATATTACTTGGGTAGCATAGAAATAGGTTAGACAAATGCTAGTGACTGGGTTTGAGAAAATCAGTTTCAGTGTTCTTCCTCTGATATTGTCTTGGGTAGTATTTGCAGCAGCGACTATATGATGGCAGAGTTTATTGTTGCGAGGAAGTTTTTTGCTAATACTTTAGAGATGTTGAAGCTGTCTATATTTTGCTTGACGGTGTTAGAAACAGCGATTAATGATGATTAAAGGCATTTACTTCTGCGGAAATTAGGTTCTCTGATCACTAGTCGAGCGTCGTTGAATTTCACGAGGTGAATTCCGGTGTTGTACGCAACACCAGAATTCCACCAATTTTACTATTTATGCTTCTTTATATGAAGCCAAGAATTTTATTTGCTCTACTGAGGACACTTACGCATTATTGTCTTGGTTTTAGATAACCGCTGACTAGAACTCCTAAAAAAATTTCACATTCAGAGTAATATCAACATTATTTAGTTTATAAGCGTCATGGTTATTTTGTTTCCCCAATCCTTAGAATTTTTCATTTGTCTAGATTAAGCTGCATCTGCCACTTCTCCGACCATTGCCTCAGTCTACTCAAATCTCCCTGTAGCGCTCTAGTGTCCTCGTCAGAATTAATTCGACAGCATGTTTTGGTGTTATCGGCAAACGTGTTCATGTTGCTATTTATTCCTTTATCTATGACGTTTATGTATATTGTGAACAACTAAGGGCCCAACACTGGCCCCTGTGGAACATTTCTTGTGACGTGTCCTCACTCTCATTTCTCCCCATTTATGCAAACTGTTGCCTGTTAACCAGGAAAAAATTGTCTTATTCTGTATGCCTCCTTTCTTCAATCAATCTCCCATGTGGATCTGTATCAAAAACCTTTCTGAAGTCCATATACAATATATAATATTTATTACCATGATCTGCCTTCTCAAATAGCTTAGAAGAAAAAATTAGTAAATTCGTTATGCAGGAACACCCCTTTGTAAAACCATGCTGAGGTTCGTTGATCAATTTGACATTCAAAGTGGCTTTGAATGGCCTCGGCAATTATTGATTCCATCAATTTTCCCACAATAGATATTAGGCTAATTGGTCTATAATTCGAAGCTGTAAACCTGTCTCCTGCTCTCTAGATAGCTATCACATTCGCCATTTTCCACTTACCCCGCACTATGCCAGTTTGTTGAGATACGTTTTAAACCCTTGCAATCAGTTCATCAAATAAGTTGTGCACGAGCAAAGTCACGAGCAAAGTCACTAGTGACTTTGCTCGTGCACAACTTATTTTCGACCCTATGTAAATTTTTTTTTTATTTCTGGCATTTCTTTAGTATCAATGGTTTATTAATTAAATACCCAAAGTTGTCGGACTTTGTAAAATTCAACAAATTAGGAAAGGAAAGATCTGGCCCCTGAATTTGTATTTGTCGTATTTGTATTTATCACTGACTTCGTCAAAAATGTTTTAATCCCCAACTTCACCAGACATAACTGTGAACTCTTCCATTGTGTTCAGTTGTAAGTGTAACACATGTACTAAGTAAAGGGATGTGTCCTTGCTTGTCCTCCACGACCACTGCTGCGCAACATATAAACGATCACACTCTGTAATGTTGTACAGGAACAAGTAGTAATGGCAGTCTGTTGAGACTCGTAAATTTTTCTTTTATTTCTTTCACTTACCCTTCTCTCTTGTTTAAGGTGACTCGGTGAACAATATAATGTACACATGATTAAGTGGATTCAAAAAAAAAGGGTTATGGGCGGCTGCCTCTCTCGCCCCCCTTAACCCTTAAGGTCAAAATTAGTACTACAACCATTTTTATTATACATATATCCGCCAGGTGAGATGCCTAGACGCAAGTGAGGGGCCTTCATCCAGTGAACTGCATGAATCTTCAATTTCCTTGGGTTGAACCTGACTGCATTCCTTTTCCCCAGGCACTGTTTGACCTTTACTATTTTTGTGTTTACCCCAAGAATGTAATTGTACTTGCATATAACCTGGCAGAAAGGAATGATTCCTAATTTCTAATGTTTGTCGGTGATGTGAAGGTAAGGAGAAGGATATGAAGAGATAACAGGCAACAGGAATAGACTAGTGTATCAAAATGGTTAATATAATGCCACACAAACAATTTAAAGGTTATGGAATCTGTGGATGAAGAAAGAAGGAGAAGCGAGAAAATATGAATATTATGCAAGGAGAAAAAAATAAAGAAGCAAATATTGCTCTGAATATATTATAAGTGGCGCATATAATTTGCATAACATAAAGATATACAAGGTTAGATCTGCTTGTAGTGTCCAAAAAACTGTTTTAGGAATGTACACAACATACATCAGGTGTCAGGGAAGTGATAATAAACGTTTGCTGTAGTGAAGTAACAATGAAAATATAACCAATAAACGAAAAGGAATGAGGGTTAAATAAGGCATATTAATTTAACAAGACCTGTATTAAATATTAGCATAAATGAAAATAATTAAAAATATAAGGACTTGTCAAAGCTAATACATGTATATAATCTAATAGTTTCCACCCGAGGAGAAGCTGTCCAATACTTGAGGTGAAGGAACAAGATAAATGAATTATAATGCATAAATAATTAAGCCACTAAAAGTCCAAAGTTTTGTAGTCAGTCCTTAAACTTTATAACTTTTTGGATGTTCAGAAGTCAAATAGAACAAAATAACATTGAATTAGATACTGTTCATCCAGTGAGACTATATCTTTACCTGGGAACAGACACTCACTGGCGAATGGTAGGGGAAATTATTTTAAGTGTTTTAACGGGAATAATATTTTCATTCTGACACACAAAATAGATTTGCACCTACATATTTGAATTTCACTCTCCACCTTGGTCGATTTTTGGCATCATTTTTTAACCTTATAATCTACGCCATTAAGGATTTTGGAAGATATCCAAGGAAGATGGTCATGAGTTCAGTAACTTTGGTCATTGTGTATGTGAACATGCCAGTTTCAAGAATTTGGTCTTCGTTACTGTAAAGAAGCATTTAAAGTTTGAAGTCGATTGGATGAGGCATTCTCGAGTTATTTGCGAAATAAAATCGAAAAGGTGGAGGAAGGAAAAAAAAATCAAAGACAC
Source organism: Cherax quadricarinatus (assembly GCF_038502225.1). Classification (NCBI taxonomy): domain Eukaryota; kingdom Metazoa; phylum Arthropoda; class Malacostraca; order Decapoda; family Parastacidae; genus Cherax; species Cherax quadricarinatus. The sequence continues at coordinate 47,407,129 of NC_091306.1, forward strand.
CCTTTCAGAAGTGCTGAGACAGGTCACAGCACCGAAGAAATGAACCATGAAGAGATTGAACAGATGAACCTAAGAAGAGAGAATTACCAGAGAAGACATAATACTCAGAGAATTTGACAAGATACATAACACCTAGAAATCCAAGGCGGCGCAGGGTCAGGGTGGGAGGTGTAGATGATATAAACACAAATGAGACAAAAGAATGCTGAGAAAAGCTTTTTCATTCCCAGAGCCTTTAACAAGTGGAACAAGCTGTATGAGACAGTGGGACAGGCGAACTGGAAACACAGTTTAATGAATGATATTCCCCAAGAAGCTAAGCACCAATAACTTTGGTCAACTGTATTGTGGAAACAGATTTACCCTTTTAATAAAAGTTAGGACATGGCCCTTGAGCCTTGTATTAAATTTAGTCTCGAGCTGGAAAAGGGTAAAAAACGGCCGTTCTTCGATGTTCAACTAAGCACAGAAAAAAAAAATACGAATAAGGATGATCTGAAAATTTTTTTCTCGCTTCATAATCTTGATCATGGCGTCGTTCTCGGGTTTTTCCACTGACCCCATAGAATTTGTTAACTACAGTTCCTCAAACTGTAGGATGAAATATCCTACGGTTCGAGGAACTGCAATGAGGCAAATGAGGAAACTGTAAGATGAAATATCCTACAGTTTCCTCATTTCTGACTACAGGAGGCGTGCACAGCCACAAGAGAACGTTCGACAGTCTGGTATGTCATTATGACAATGGGGAAGGTGGTCAGCTGTGTCACGAGTTGAAGGTGGCGACCAGCTGGTCATCCACGTATGAGGGTTTGGTAAAGCAGCCTACAAGGGTGGCTGAGATCAGCACGGAAGTGTATATCACCCATCATCCAGTGTGGTGGTTGCTATAAAGTGAATGAAGGTGAAATAACAATAAACTTGAACTCTCATAATTTTGGAGTATTAAGTGTCGTCACTGCTGCCCAGCCATGAGAAGCACGAGCAGGTGACTGAAACAGCGGCATCAACCACACCCAACCTGACCTCACTGGATTCACTTGTTCTCTAATATATATTTATATATATTTTATGATTTTCTCTTCTTTATATGAGATTGATGAAAACCCCAGAGGGTGAAACGTCTCCTAATAAATATCTCAAGTATTGCATTTCTGCTTCTATTTCTCAGATTGTTTCGTTCTCTTAATTTGGGAGTAGAGTTGCCCTATTACTACTACTACTACTACTGCTAACACTAATATTAGTACAATTACGACTACTGCTACCAAGTTCTTTCGCCTCCCACTTCGTGAACAATCTTCATATTATCTCTGCTTTTTCTCATTAAGCTGATAATGGCCCGGAAAGGACCGAAACATGATCTAAAGTTTCCTCTCTGAGTGAGGATATTTGAAAACATTAAATATTATTTTATTAAATAAGTATCATGTTAAACTATAATCTATATTTCCCTTAACGGTGAAGTGCATGCAGGGGAAAAGGATGCTGGGTGTCACATATATGTGTATTTACCTGTTGCAGTCACTGTTTAATCTTCTTACGAATTCTATATTCCCTAAACCCTTAATAAAGTGTAAGGAACAGTCCTTTCTCGACTAAGGTGCTAGATTTTGTAATTACCTCTCTTCAGGCCTTAACTCTCTCTACTTCAATAATCCATCTCCGTCACTCTCGTTCGCTAGCTTTTACTCCATCATGTTCCTCTCTTACAGTTTCCTTCTCCTGTCACACTGCCAACATATCCTCAATTCCCTCCGTCTCTTTCATATACCTCCAAGCATTACCATCTTTCCCTGTACCTTAAAATCATTTCTTTGCCCTTCATATTTGAAGTCCCACCGGAGGACCGTTCACCTTCGAAATTTTACCTTCATCTTCAATCTGAATTCCTCACAGCCGCTGCCCTTTAACACCTGTACAGCAGATGAGTTAGGGTAACAGGGTAAGATAAAATAAAAGCCTTAGTAGGACCTTGGAGTTCTCACGGTCTCTGATAAATATTTACATAGCATTCAGAGTATTGTTCCCACCAGGACCGGATTAAAAGTACTGTTGTACCAGATAATTTATTTAGCGGGAATTATTAAGCTTGATTTAGAAGCGTTTATTTTTCTCCTATTTGACTTATCTGAGAGCTGTGTCATAGTCCTGTTGCTGGAAGTTCCAGTAACAGGGCTATGGAGATGAGAGCGTCTTCCCCAGTCTTCGCATTATTATTTAGAAAATGCTAAAAATCGCTGTTTTCATCGCCAGCTGTGAGAGATCATTCAGCAAGTCAAAACTAATACTTTCGTATTTCAGAGCCTTCATGGGTTCAGGCAGACTCTGTCATCTTGCTCTGCTGAGTGTAGAAAGAGAAGAAACTGAAAAAAAACTGAATATGAGCACATCATAGATCAATCTACATCAGTGAAAGCAGGGAAGTGCTGCTGTAATTTTTAAGTAGCACCATAAATAGATAAACGATTAACGAGTTTGTCTAGTATGTCTGAAAGATGAGTATCAGAAGTTTGGACAGAGGCTCAGTTTCAGCGCCATTTTCCGTAGATACGCCCGTGGGTGGAGCATGAAGCCGGGAGGGTGAAACAATGGAGGTCTGATTCTGCTAGTCACCGTGAAGTTAGACAAGTCTTCAGGTGTCAAGGATCCACAGCCTGGTGAGTGATCACAACAGGAACTACGCAAGAGACTGATGATCACCTACACTCCTGCTGTCACGTGTGTTCTTTGTACCTTGCAACCCATCCTTCTAGCAATTGCATCACTTTTGTACAAACGGCTGACATCACATTGACAGTTAATTTTAGCTTAGGTTAGATTAGAAGAACTGTAAATGCAAGATAAAGGGCCATAAAATGTCTGCCGCGCTAGCAGAACTCTGCGCTGCTTCAGTAAAGTTATATTTCAGCACTGTTCTACAACAGTGCTATGATGACTTTGGTTAAGAGGACCGACTGGATCATGTTAATAAAAACAGACAAAACATAGAGGAAAAGGCACGAAAGGCTCAATGTGAAGAGACGAAAAAAAGAGGAGACAAGATTAGATGCTAAGCAAGTGGTGGTGATGACAAAAACCACTTGACGATAAGCAAGTGGTGGTGATGACAGGTATTTCACAGGTGACATATGGTGGTGATGACAAAAACGTTTCACAGGAGAAATGTTTGTTCCATCATCACTAACAATGTCATCAGCAACAGCACTGTCATTGCTCACCCTAAACGCCGAGTGTATTAGTGTGTGGGGGGGGGAGGCGCTGCCTTAATTATAGTGATTAACTTTTAAACCAAGAAACTGAATCTGTCATGCCCGCCTTTTTTTTCCAAACTTATTTACCTCTTATCTCCAGGACACTAATCGACTCCTTCAAATTTTATTTTATTCTTAAATTTATTATTAGTAGTAGTTGTAGCAGGAGTAATACTTGTAATAAGTGTAATGATTATTTTATAGTTATTATAATTGGAGGAAGAAGTATAAGAAATAGTAGTAATAGTAATATAAGAATAAAACTGAATTAAGATGGTGTGTACCCTCCTGTATTTATAAGTTTGCCTAACATAATATATTATTAGTGTGGCTTAGTCCGGGCCGCGGGGGCGTTGACCCCCAAAATCCTTTCCAGGTATCTCCAGTTAGGTATAGCTAGAAATTTTGGGTATGACTGTGCGTCCCTCGTGTTCTAAGGAAGTCTGGGGTATATAATAAAGCTGGCAAATTAACTCTTGTCTGGCACTTACTCCAACTGAGCAATTTCTTCATTGAATTTCGTCTAAAGCTTCTCCCTCTCCTTTGGAAACATGTGATGACTGGTTAAGCTTGTGCTGAAGAAATGTGAGTGCTCCTTGATCTCAGACTCTCGCTATATTTCAGTCACTTTCACCACATATGTTTGAATCAGTCCTTAATATCAAGGTTCGTCTGCTCTTTGAACGCAGGATTACTCTGATTAACAGCACGTTTCGTAAATGCCGTTCTATAGGAGATCTACTGAAGATCTACTGGAGATCTACTGAAGATCTACTGAAGATCTACTGAAGATCTACTGAAGATCTACTGAAGATCTACTGAAGATCTACTGAAGATCTACTGAAGATCTACTGAAGATCTACTGAAGATCTACTGAAGATCTACTGAAGATCTACTGAAGATCTACTGAAGATCTACTGAAGATCTTCTGAAGATCTACTGAAGATCTACTGAAGATCTACTGAAGATCTACTGAAGATCTACTGAAGATCTACTGAAGATCTACTGAAGATCTACTGAAGATCTACTGGAGATCTACTGGAGATCTACTGGAGATCTACTGGAGATCTACTGAAGATCTACTGGAGATCTACTGGAGATCTACTGGAGATCTACTGAAGATTTACTGAAGATCTACTGGAGATCTGAAGATCTACTGGAGATCTACTGGAGATCTACTGAAGATCTACTGAAGATCTACTGGAGATCTACTGGAGATCTACTGGAGATCTACTGGAGATCTACTGGAGATCTACTGAAGATCTACTGAAGATCTACTGAAGATCTACTGAAGATCTACTGAAGATCTGAAGATCTACTGGAGATCTACTGAAGATCTACTGGAGATCTACTGAAGATCTACTGAAGATCTACTGAAGATCTACTGGAGATCTACTGGAGATCTACTGGAGATCTACTGGAGATCTACTGAAGATCTACTGGAGATCTACTAGAGATCTACTGGAGATCTACTGGAGATCTACTGGAGATCTACTGGAGATCTACTGAAGATCTACTGGAGATCTACTGGAGATCTACTGAAGATCTACTGAAGATCTACTGGAGATCTACTGAAGATCTACTGGAGATCTACTGAAGATCTACTGAAGATCTACTGGAGATCTACTGGAGATCTACTGGAGATCTACTGAAGATCTACTGAAGATCTACTGAAGATCTACTGGAGATCTACTGGAGAACTACTGAAGATCTACTGAAGATCTACTGAAGATCTACTGAAGATCTACTGAAGATCTACTGAAGATCTACTGGAGATCTACTGGAGATCTACTGAAGATCTACTGAAGATCTACTGAAGATCTACTGAAGATCTACTGGAGATCTACTGAAGATCTACTGAAGATCTACTGGAGATCTACTGAAGATCTACTGGAGATCTGAACATCAAAATGGTATACAATACCGACAGGTTGTTAGGTAAGACACATATGCAACAGTTAGACAACTTTATTCCGAAACGTTTCGCCTACACAGTAGGCTTCTTCAGTCGAATACAGAAAGTAGGCAGGAACAGTAGAGATGTGAAGACGATGTAATCAGTCCATCACCCTTAAAGTCGTAGAATTTGAGGTTGTCAGTCCCTCGGCCTGGAGAAGTTCAGTTCCATAGTCAGGAACTATCTGAAGATCAAGCGACAGTGCGGAGACTTAAATACTGTCGGAAGGAGAGGTGCAGGGTAGTAGTAGTAGTAGTAGTAGTAGTGAGAGGCAACTGAGAGGTCATGTCCCTCTCAGATCAAACCCTTCTCACTTGAAAAGCTTGTCCAAGGTGTTTTCTGTACCAAGATGCCACGTGTTGCAGTGTCTGACAAGATGAACATCAAAATGGTATACAATACCGACAGGTTGTTAGGTAAGACACATATGCAACAGTTAGACAACTTTATTCCGAAACGTTTCGCCTACACAGTAGGCTTCTTCAGTCGAATACAGAAAGTAGGCAGGAACAGTAGAGATGTGAAGACGATGTAATCAGTCCATCACCCTTAAAGTCGTAGAATTTGAGGTTGTCAGTCCCTCGGCCTGGAGAAGTTCAGTTCCATAGTCAGGAACTATCTGAAGATCAAGCGACAGTGCGGAGACTTAAATACTGTCGGAAGGAGAGGTGCAGGGTAGTAGTAGTAGTAGTAGTAGTAGTAGTAGTAGTGAGAGGCAACTGAGAGGTCATGTCCCTCTCAGATCAAACCCTTCTCACTTGAAAAGCTTGTCCAAGGTGTTTTCTGTACCAAGATGCCACGTGTTGCAGTGTCTGACAAGATGAACATCAAAATGGTATACAATACCGACAGGTTGTTAGGTAAGACACATATGCAACAGTTAGACAACTTTATTCCGAAACGTTTCGCCTACACAGTAGGCTTCTTCAGTCGAATACAGAAAGTAGGCAGGAACAGTAGAGATGTGAAGACGATGTAATCAGTCCATCACCCTTAAAGTCGTAGAATTTGAGGTTGTCAGTCCCTCGGGATGGAGAAGTTCAGTTCCATAGTCAGGAACTATCTGAAGATCAAGCGACAGTGCGGAGACTTAAATACTGTCGGAAGGAGAGGTGCAGGGTAGTAGTAGTAGTAGTAGTAGTAGTAGTAGTGAGAGGCAACTTAGAGGTCATGTCCCTCTCAGATCAAACCCTTCTCACTTGAAAAGCTTGTCCAAGGTGTTTTCTGTACCAAGATGCCACGTGTTGCAGTGTCTGACAAGATGAACATCAAAATGGTATACAATACCGACAGGTTGTTAGGTAAGACACATATGCAACAGTTAGACAACTTTATTCCGAAACGTTTCGCCTACACAGTAGAGATGTGAAGACGATGTAATCAAGCTTTTCAAGTGAGAAGGGTTTGATCTGAGAGGGACATGACCTCTCAGTTGCCTCTCACTACTACTACTACTACTACTACTACTACTACCCTGCACCTCTCCTTCCGACAGTATTTAAGTCTCCGCACTGTCGCTTGATCTTCAGATAGTTCCTGACTATGGAACTGAACTTCTCCAGGCCGAGGGACTGACAACCTCAAATTCTACGACTTTAAGGGTGATGGACTGATTACATCGTCTTCACATCTCTACTGTTCCTGCCTACTTTCTGTATTCGACTGAAGAAGCCTACTGTGTAGGCGAAACGTTTCGGAATAAAGTTGTCTAACTGTTGCATATGTGTCTTACCTAACAACCTGTCGGTATTGTATACCATTTTGATGTTCATCTTGTCAGACACTGCAACACGTGGCATCTTGGTACAGAAAACACCTTGGACAAGCTTTTCAAGTGAGAAGGGTTTGATCTGAGAGGGACATGACCTCTCAGTTGCCTCTCACTACTACTACTACTACTACTACTACTACTACTACCCTGCACCTCTCCTTCCGACAGTATTTAAGTCTCCGCACTGTCGCTTGATCTTCAGATAGTTCCTGACTATGGAACTGAACTTCTCCAGGCCGAGGGACTGACAACCTCAAATTCTACGACTTTAAGGGTGATGGACTGATTACATCGTCTTCACATCTCTACTGTTCCTGCCTACTTTCTGTATTCGACTGAAGAAGCCTACTGTGTAGGCGAAACGTTTCGGAATAAAGTTGTCTAACTGTTGCATATGTGTCTTACCTAACAACCTGTCGGTATTGTATACCATTTTGATGTTCATCTTGTCAGACACTGCAACACGTGGCATCTTGGTACAGAAAACACCTTGGACAAGCTTTTCAAGTGAGAAGGGTTTGATCTGAGAGGGACATGACCTCTCAGTTGCCTCTCACTACTACTACTACTACTACTACTACTACTACTACTACTACCCTGCACCTCTCCTTCCGACAGTATTTAAGTCTCCGCACTGTCGCTTGATCTTCAGATAGTTCCTGACTATGGAACTGAACTTCTCCAGGCCGAGGGACTGACAACCTCAAATTCTACGACTTTAAGGGTGATGGACTGATTACATCGTCTTCACATCTCTACTGTTCCTGCCTACTTTCTGTATTCGACTGAAGAAGCCTACTGTGTAGGCGAAACGTTTCGGAATAAAGTTGTCTAACTGTTGCATATGTGTCTTACCTACTGGAGATCTACTGAAGATCTACTGGAGATCTACTGGAGATCTACTGGAGATCTACTGGAGATCTACTGGAGATCTACTGGAGATCTACTGGAGATCTACTGGAGATCTACTGGAGATCTACTGGAGATCTACTGAAGATCTACTGGAGATCTACTGAAGATCTACTGGAGATCTACTGGAGGTTTAGTGGAGAACTATAGTAGCTTTACCGAATATCTACCAGAGTTCTACTTAATGTTGCTTACAAAGTACGACGAATCTATCGCAACTGATCTGGATATTTTAAAATCTATTGTCAGAGTATAGTGAAAATATTTTCTCTCCAAACTGCATTCATTTACTTTTTCTTCATCTCTGAAAAAAAAAATTCTCTTGTTTGATAGCTCCGTCTCCCTTGTTGCAGGAGGATTTGTAGTTGTTACATTCAAAGAACTGCTATGTTCCTCTAGGTGCTGTTCAGCTCTTACTTCTTCTTTAATTATTATATGCACTATTTCTCATAGATCAGTCATGACCTGCTGCAGCTCTCAGTAAATCTCTCATCCGGCAGACCTGTTCTCTTATTGTGTTTAATATTTTAATTTCGAAAGCGAACTTGAAACTTCTTGTGTTTAATAATACGTGGAGAATTTCTGACGATAAAGTACACGTTTTTGCTTTACTGTCTTCACAATGACTAAATTAACTTGAAGAATGTATCATTATCTAAAACAGTAATCAAGTCCTTTTCAGCTCACAATTCTATGATTGCTAAGAATGTATCCAAAATATTAGAATATATCCTCAGATTTGGAAAATATTTCACTTTATCTCTTATCAGATATAATATTTCATTTGCTTTTGCACAGTGTGTGGCTCTTATATTTAGATAAACTCCTCAACAACCATATTTACGAAGTTCTGAACTCAGTGCCGCAACTGTTTCTCACCTTCCACGACTTTTGCTTTTAAGAATATACAGCTTTTATTCTACATGTTATGTTGTTCTTTGTGATTCTTGTACTCGCTAACATACCAAGTGAATGCCCTATATTCTGCTTGGATCCTTCCATGCTTCGTGCACTCAGGAAGGTGCCACCTGTATGGTCCACATTCCCCTCATCCTTCATCGACAAATGCACTCGGGAACGTGCCATCTGTATGCCCGTATTATGTTACTTCTTCCATGATTCACTTTCAGAACATGTCAACAGTATATCCCATTTTTATATTCGCACCAGAGTAATAACAATATATATGAGAGTGGCCAGTGGCTAACGCGACGGTCTGGAGCTTTGAGACTCTCTGACCGCGAGTTCAAATCCCACCCTTGGTATGGTTTGTTTGCATCGTGTCATTACGATATCGTGAGTCATATATGACAAAACACGTTCCTAATAACAAGTATAAAGAGGTGAATAAAAAGAATCTTGACTGTCATCACGTGCTAGTGCTCAAAGGCTGACGAAACACCTACACAAGGAAAGAAACCAGTTGCTCTAGATAACATAGGGAAAGCCCCGCCTTGCTCCACTAAATATATTGTTCCTCCTCTGAGATCAGAAAGTAAAACAGAAAATTCCCTCCACGTAGAGAGAAAGGACGAAACAGGGAATGAGGGAAAATAAACAGGATTCGTGTAGACTTCTACGCTATCACAAGTCCACACTAGGACCTCACCTGTTCCTGTTTCACCACCTTCTGTAAAATACACACAATAGTGGTAGAGAGGCAGGAAGTCTCATGTTATGCAATAACAGTTGTTCCTAGTACCACACGTCACTGCTTCACAGGACAATTCATGTATTATGGTCACGGTGTTTCAGCTCGTTAAATAATGCATCATATTGTGTAATGCTTGGTAAATAAATATCCAGAAATGATAAAACAAATATACATGTTGGATCTTTAATTTTATAAAATGAATTCGGGGATAAAAATAAACAAAATAATTATACATCTTTTGGGAGGTATATTCTCAAAAACACACCATAAATAATTCCCATCCAGTATACTTATACTTTGTGATATTCACAGCTTGATATCATGGAACAACCTACTACAACCATATTACACTAATATAAGAAAGATAGTAAGCTTAAGATATGTTTCTTGGACGGTGGCGAGTACATCAGAATCCCTGCTAGAGGACATCAGAATCATGAAGGAGCAACTAGAGACACTAGCTCTCTCCATAACCTCCTTGAAATGTGAGCTAGTGTTCTTCAGTCAACACACCGCTGAGCAAATCACACTGAAGGTTATCATCACTACCGATTGTACTTTCCTTGGTTCTCCACTTGAGACTAGAGCTGCTGGCGAGAATCTGGGGGAAAAAAATATCTCTGACATCAAAAGGATGAAAACCAGTATCAGTTGTATCATGGCCACAATTCAGCCACAAACTGAGATTACGACAAATTTTTATGTCCATGCTGGAAAAAATTCTAATAATTTCTCAGGAAAAATCACAATGTAACCAAGGTACACTTAAGACTAGGCAGACTGGTCGTATGTATAGCTTTCCAGATAGTCTTGCGCCTTCTTATTCTCCTCCAGTGGATCCATTCCACTGGTTAGTGTGTTGAAGAACCCAGCTACACTTGTGACACCTGCATATGCCATATCTTTTCAACATAGACAATGAAACAAGCTGAAACTTGAGTTCACAAACATTTGCTCTCATCGTGAAAAAGACCTCTGTAGCCATGTTAGAGGATGCGAGGTGTGAAAAGAAGAGTGTTTGCCATCTAATTGTGAGTGCAGCACTTCATTCGAGTAATTTTCTACTAAAAGTTCACATCTCTGTGACGAAGCACATCTCTGTGACCATCGGACTAATTGTATTCCAGTGTGGGAAGTTCCCACGTTTCGTCTCTGTTCTTCCCCGCTTAGGTGTGCGACAGCTCATTTACCTACTATAGCTATTCGCTTCCTTTCTTTTAACCACTTCCGAGCTCATTCTCACGCCATTGCAGTTTATACTGATTGTAAGTCTTATGAAGGTACACTACATAAATAACCTGCACATAGGAAAATGAAAATGACGTTTCGGTCCGATTTGGACCATTAACTAGTCACACAGAAGCGCGATGGGAAGGGAGCCAGGATACGAGAGGAGGGCTCCTTTCTCTTCGCGCTTCTGGTTTTAAAAATGGCAAATTGGCGCCTGCACAGCCCAAAATCAATTAAAAAATGCTTCTGTTGGAAGCAGATTTCACCAGCATTTAATTAAGGTCTGAAGGCGATCAATACACGATTACATGTATACGTGATTACATGAGAAATAATTTATTAATAAAAATTGGCAAATTGAAATTTACACAACTCAAAGTGAACGCCGAGAAGAAAAGTAATTCTCCAGTAATAAATCTGATACCAACAATTAAAAGTTATTTAACAATTTAAGAAAAAATTGATTTACAGGGATCATCCATCTAAAGTTTTGAGACCAATCGGAAGAAGCATTCTTTACATACTGTTTATAAATGAATATCACTATTTTTCAAAAATATTGGCAAATTAGGACTTATATCTCTCAATAGCAACATGACCTTTGTGGTCAGGAAAATTTACAAGTGCTGAAAATCTGAAGCAAATCGAATGAATCATTTTCCAGTTACGGCACGGATTCCAACGACTAAAATGTATTTTTAACTAATTTACATCAGAAAATTTACCCACACGTAAACAAAACTTACCGGGAACTATCCCGGCCCTAAGATGCATCATCCATTAACTATTGAAGCCGTTCAGAAGTAAACCGATTTTTTTTAATGTGATTTAATGGAAATAAAAATGTCACATTATCGTGCAAATTAAATGGCCAAAAGTGCACTAGCACACTTGAATTTCACCGTCTGCCACAGACGAATTAGGAGGAACTTTTATAGCCTTTGAAGCTACGTCGCTGAGGGGTTTGTAAGTTATTCGAACCTTTCGAGGATTCTGGGAATGGGCTCAGAACTTTGGACATAAGACACCTGAACATTCCGAAGATCTGAAACCGACTTATCTAGTTACGGACAAAATAAAAACGAAAAATTGAAGAAAGGAAAGAAAGAAAAAGAAAAGTCCGGCAACCTCTGGAAAGTCAAAGACTGGGCTGCGAGGACGTTGACCCCTGGAACACCTTCCAGGAAAAAGTGAGTGAGGTTATAATGAACAAGACAAATGCTCCACTGATATTCACGGGAAGATATCCCACTGATATCAGAGGATATTTACCTGAACCATTATCTGTTACTAGAGCTCAGAGTGTAGTAATTTCTGTATCACTACATAAAATATTTAAAAAAGAATTTTGTGTTTTCTAACGAATTTTGTCCGGTGCCACTAGTGTAAATGTAGATAAAGCAAAGGCTGCATTAACTGAACTCTACTAGATAATGTTGTAACACTAGCTGTGTTAAAGGGGGATTCCGTAGAGAATGTTAACTCTTCCTTAGAGGATACAGACTCTGGGTCAGACCTGTTGCTTAACAATAGAACGTGGCCGATTTAGCATAATTCAAATGAAAATACCAAAATCAGCACATCCTACACTATGGCTGCAGGATTGCCAAATATTCCCATCCCCTTGCTTGGCTGCGCCATTTAACTCGGCATTGTTTAATGCCTAAGTAGTCAGTTTACCTCTATTCTTGTTCATAAAAATAGAGTCGTCATAAAGGAATATTAAAAATGGTAAAGGGTCAGAGGGAGAAAATCAGAGGGGACTAATATCAAAATGTTTTCATTACAAGGGGTCTCGTGTCGCCAATAACTCTTTCATAGGTGGTCACTTCGGAGCAACCAAAACAATGTTTAGGATAATCAGAAGTTTCTTTAGGCCGGACATTAGGAAAAATATTATACAATACATCAAAAGCCTGTCATGAACGTCAAATGATAGGATTTTTTTTTTTTGAACCGGCCATATCCCACCGAGGTAGGGTGACATAAAAAGAAAAACGATAGTCTCTCTTTTTAAATTTAGAAATGTATATAGGAGAAAGGGTTACTAGCCCCTTGCTTCCGGCATGTTAGTCGCCTCTTAGGCCACGCATGACTTACGGAGGAAGAATTCTGTTCCACTTTCCCGTGGAGATAAGAGGAAATAAACAAGAACTAGTGAGAAAATAGAAGAAAATCCAGAAGGGTGAGTATATACTTATACATGCATGTGGCCTAAGTGTAAGTAGAAGTAGCAAGACGTACCTGAAACCTTGCATGTTTGAGACAGACACCAGCAATCCTACAACTATGTAAAATAATTACAGGTTTCAGCTTCACAATCACTTGGCAGGACGACAGTACTTCTGTGGGCGGCTGATGTCTACCAACCTACTACATAGGAAAAAAAATAAAATCATTTAATAAAGTCGGATCCACAGCACCCGCATGAGTCCGACTTTGGAGGAACCATATATAGAGTTAATAATACACTGTGTAAACCTGCTACCTAAATCAAGGTCAGAGAATTAGTATACATTTGCAGTGATGTGGAAGGTAACAAAATACCCTTAAGCAGCACCTGTGAGAACTATAAAAAAGAAAGCAATCTAGTATGAGTTTTCTCAGGTAGCATTGTTATGTCGTCTCCAATCGGACCAAGGCTCAGGCTGTAATGATAAGCGAAGCCTTCAGTGCAATTTCAATCCATCCTTGGATGAAGCAGCCTATCACTCAGTGCACCTTGGAACGAATCCACCAAACACCGAAAACCACAGGCTGGAACGAAGATTTCCATTGCTGTTTTTTTGTTATCAGTAAGACTGACAAAGACGCAGTAGGTTTCAGTGCTAAGGAGCTAATATATGATTATTCAGTGAAGGAAGGAGGGGGAAGCTTGTTTTCAGTAACGACAGGGGGTTGGTATAATAGTATAACTGAACATAAATCAGTCCTTGAACTTCAGGTGACTTAAGATGACATCATATATCGTTGGGAAAAACTTAAAGGAAACACTAGTGGAAAATAAAACAAGAGACAGTGATGGAACAGAAAGCTGTCTTTTAGCGAGCCTTGAAGATACCTTTAGCGTGCCCTTTGAATGGAGGAGGTTACCTGGAGGTTACCTGGAGGTTATTCCGGGGATCAACGCCCCCGCGGCCCGGTCCATGACCAGGCCTCCCGATGGATCAGGGCCTGATCAACTAGGCTGTTACTGCTGGCCGCACGCAGTCCAACGTACGAGCCACAGCCCGGCTGATCCGGCATTGACTTTAGGTATCTGTCCAGCTCTCTCTTGAAAGCAGCCAGGGGTTTATTGGCAATTCCCCTAATGCTTGATGGGAGGCTGTTAAACAGTTTTGGGCCCCGGACACTTACGGTGTTTTCCCTTAGTGTACCAATGGCGCCCCTACTTTTTATTGGGGGCATTTTGCATCGCCTGCCCAGTCTTTTACTTTCGTAGGGAGTGATTTCTGTGTGCAGATTTGGGACCATTCCTTCCAAGATTTTGCAAGTGTAGATTATGATATATCTCTCCCTCCTGCGTTCCAACGAGTACAAGTCAAGTGCTTCCAAGCGTTCCCAGTAGTTAAGGTGCTTGACAGAACTTGTATGTGCAGTAAAGGAGCTCTGTACACTCTCTAGATCTGCGATTTCACGTGCTTTGAATGGAGATGTTAATGTACAGCAGTATTCCAGCCTAGAGAGAACAAGTGATTTGAAAAGGATCATCATGGGCTTGGCATCTCTCGTTTTGAAAGTTCTCATTATCCATCCTATCATTTTCTTTGCACGTGCGATCGTGGCACTGTTGTGATCCTTGAAAGTGAGATCCTCAGACATTACTGCTCCCAGGTCCCTTACATTAGTTTTCCGCTCTATTGTATGGCCGGAGTCAGTAGTATACTCTGTTCTAGTTATTATCTCCTCCAGTTTTCCATAACGGAGTAGTTGGAATTTGTCCTCATTGAACATCATATTGTTTACCGTTGCCCATTGGAAAACTTTGTTTATATCTTCTTGGAGATTAACCGCTTCCTCAGCAGATGACAGCCTCATGCAGATCCTAGTATCATCCGCAAAGAATGATACGGTGCTGTGGCGTATATCTCTGTTTATGTCTGATATGAGGATAAGGAATAAGATGGGGGCGAGTACTGTGCCTTGTGGAACAGAGCTCTTCACTATGGCAGCCTCCGATTTAACTCTGTTGACCACTACTCTTTGTGTTCGATTTGTTAGGAAGTTGAAGATCCATCTCCCCACTTTCCCAGTTATTCCTTTAGCACGTATTTTATGGGCTATTACGCCATGATCGCATTTGTCAAATGCTTTTGCAAAATCTGTGTATATTACATCTGCATTCTGATTTTCTTCCAGTGCATCCAAGGCCATGTCATAGTGATCCAGTATTTGTGAGAGGCAGGAGCGACCTGCCCTTAACCCATGTTGCCCTGGATTGTGCAGATTTTGGGAATCCAGGTGATTTGCAATCCTGCTTCTTAGCACTCTTTCAAAGATTTTTATGATGTGGGACGTCAGAGCTATTGGTCTAAAGTTCTTAGCTAATGCTTTGCTGCCACCTTTATGGAGTGGGGCTATATCCGTTGTTTTAAGTGACTGTGGAATTTCACCCATGTCCAAGCTCCTCCTCCATAGTGTACTTAGGGCACGCGAGAGGGGTTTCCTGCAGTTCTTAATGAAAACAGAGTTCCACGAGTCTGGGCCCGGGGCTGAGTGCATAGGCATGTTGTCAATGGCTTTTTCGAAATCTATCGGAGTTAGGGTAATGTCGGAAATCTGGCATATATTTATGGAGTTTTGAGGCTCATTCATGAAGAAATCATTCGGGTCGTCGATCCTCAGACCGATTCGTGGTTCACTAAACACAGAGTCATACTGGGATTTCAATATTTCACTCATTTCCTTGTTGTCATCTGTGTAAGTCCCATCCTGTCTGAGTAAGGGACCGATACTAGATGTGGTATTTGCCTTGTTTTTGGCATATGAAAAGAAATATTTTGAATTTCTTTCAATTTCACTAATAGCTTTAAGCTGCTCCTGCCTCTCCTGGTTCATGTAAGAGTCATTTGGCCTAAGTTCGATAGTTTCCACTTCCCTGGTCAGCGCCTCCTTACGTGTATCAGATGTTCTAGCACTCCTGAGGAGCTCAGTGACTCTTCGTCGTCTTCTGTAGAGGGAGCGTCTTTTTCTCTCCAGTTTACTCCTGCTCTTCTTCTTTCTTAGGGGAATATGCCTAGAACATGCTTCTGCTACCAGGAAGTTGATCCTTTCAAGGCACTGGTTTGGATCCATGTCATTTAAGACATCTTCCCAACATGTTTCGTTTAGGACATGGTTTACCTGGTCCCAGTTGATGTTCTTGTTGTTGAAGTTGTATTTTGTGAAGACACCTTCACAGGTACATGCATTCTGCTGATCAGGGCCCCTATGCATGTACGTCTGGACTTCGATTAGGTTGTGATCGGAATTAGTTGTTTTTGATATTCTTATGTCTCTTATCAGGTCCTCATTATTTGTGAAGATAAGGTCAAGTGTGTTTTCTAGTCTTGTTGGCTCCACTATCTGCTGGCTTAAGGTGTGTTTTTCGCAGAGACTTAGTAGCTCATGTGTGTGTGACCTTTCATCTGCGCTACCTCCGGGGATTGTTTCAGCTATAACATTATTTGCTACATTCTTCCATTTTGTATGCCTTAGGTTGAAATCACCAAGCAGTAAGATGTTTGGGGATGGAGCTGGAAGGTTTTCCAAACAGTAATCAAGGAGGGGATAAAGAATGAAGATCTCCGAATACTGATTCTATTTTTGAAGTTGGTTGATTTTCATCGGCAGTTCTTCCTTTATTGCTCATGTTGCAACATCATTACATACCTTAATAGCCAGAAAACTAAATTAATATAGTAAGCTAGTTGTCATCTAGCCTTAACTTTAATATCGAAAAAAAAAGATCCTTTTCAAATGGATGCTAGTGACTAGACTTTGCTCAACACTACTGCAAATTCATCATCCCGTGTCTTTCTTCTCCTTAAAACTGAAAAATCACCAACAGGCATACACCTGGATAAAAAAAAGCAGTGGTATCGCTGGACCACTCCTGAGCCGTCTTCTCATCCTCGTAGCATTGGATACAGGTCTACAATGACCACAATTCCATGGCCTACGTAAACAGAAAGTAAAAGGCATTTGAGGAGGTAGATCATGGTAATGAATATGATATTGTGTATATGGACTCCAATAATACTTTTGATAGAGTTCCACATCGAAGGTTAAGGAAAACTAAGGCACGCGGAATAAGAGGAGAAATTTTTTCCTGGATAGAGACGTGGGTGACAGGCAGCAGAGAGTTTGCATCAATGTGGAGAAATCAAAGTGGAGGCGCGTCACGAGTGGTGGTCCACAGGGGTCAGTGTTGGGCCCTTTGTTGTTCACAATTTATATAAATGGCATTGATAAGGGAATAAATAACGTCATAAGCAAGTTAGTTGATGACACCAAAATAGGTCGCCTAATTCATTCAAATGAGGACATTAGAGCACTCCAAGAAGATTTGAATAGACTGATGTAGCGGTTGATGTGGTAGATACAGTTTAATATAGACAAATGCAAAGTTCTAAACATTGGACAAGAAAATAACCATGCCACATGTAAACTAAATAATGTAGATCTTAATGTTACTGATTGCAAAAAGGATTTGAGAGTTCTGGTTAGCAGTAATCTAAAACCAAGACAACAGTGCACAAATGTTCGCAATAAAGCGAACAGAATCCTTGGCTTCATATCAAGGAGCATAAATAACAGGAGTCCTCAGGTTATTCTTCAACTCTATATATATATCTTTAATTGGGTCTCATTTAGATTATGCTGCACGGTTTTGGTCGTATTACAGGATGGATGTCAATGCACTGGAAAACGTACAAAGGAGGATGACAAAGTTGATCCCATATATCAGAAATCTTCCCTGCGAGGTCCCTGAATCTGCGCATTCTAGAAAGGCGTAGAATTAGGGATATGTTTGAAGTGTATGAATGGAAAACAGGAATAAATAAAGGAAATATAAATAGCGTGCTAGAAATATCTAGGCAAGACAGGGCTCGCAGCACTGGTTTTAAGTTGGAAAAAATTAGATTTAGGAAGGATATAGAAAGGCACTGGTTTGGTAAGAGTTGTGGATGAGTGAGGCAAACTCCCGAGTACCGTCATAGAAGATAAAGGTTAGATAAATACAGGAGTGGGTGTGGGTGGGTGAGAATTAGACCTGACTTTTGCTAATAAGTTTGATGCTGTGCCCCTTCCATAAGTGGATGTGGCCTGACCTGACTAGGTGGGTCATTGGTTTAAGCTGGGAGATGTACTTGGACCTGCCTGCTGCTATGTTCCTTCTTTCTTACGTTCTTATGTTCTTAATTAAAACAAGAATGTCCAGCTAAGGCATTCGACGTTGTATCTACAATCGTGTATTTTGAAACTCACACATTTTGTATAGGAAAAAGAGAGTAAACAAGTTCGTTTTTTTTCTTTCTGGCGGCTCTTATTTAGTTAAAGCGGCATTTTGCTTCCGTCACCGGTTTTTATACGCACAAGTGTAGACTTTCGGCTTTCACACCTTGCCGTAGCATGACAACCACTTAGGAACGAGCAAGAAGGCAGCAGAGTGAATAAATGATTGTATTTCCTTGACCAAAATAAGCTGGTAATTTAGTGTATGTATAACTTATTTACAATATTGTACAATGAGGCAAACACAACTGACTCAAGAAATCGTAATGACACGATTGCAAATAAACCATACCCCCGGCCGGGATTGAACCCGCGGTCATAGAGTCTCAAAACTCCAGCCCGTTGCGTTAGCCACTAGACCAGCTAGCCACAATAAGATTCATCCAACTAGGTATATTTCTACACCATAGGAAAGTTAGCACAGGCACCTCTGTGACCACAAATGCAAGTTTTTACAGACGAATCTCCAGCTAGCGTGGCAAACACAAGACATGGTGAGAACGGTAGTGACCACCTGGGAAGGTAAGTCTGCCAAAGCGCCTTCATGAGTACATCACATCCCTTCACAGCTTTGTTGGGTTTCGTTGTCACTGGCAGGTTGATCCAACATATTAGTATAACGATGTGGTTCCTTTTCGTAAACTCTTAGCACCTGGTTCGCTGGTCGGGAGGTCATGCCTATATGGGTGAGTGACATAGGCCGAATAAAATGTAGCATACTCTTAGCATGCCACAGCAGTGACACAGAATTATATTGGCCCTACTGTCCAGTGTCTCTTTGTGGTAGTTGTAGGAATGGAGAACACCGCTTGACTGTCTGTGTCTATGGTATTTATCTCCATACGAACCCAGTCAGCTGGGGTCGGAAAAGGAGAGGAAGGTAGTCTCATTACTTTTCATATTAAAGAAGTGATGGCATTTTTCTGTAAAAAAAAAAAAATGACGGTTGTGGAAGTTCAATTGTGTTCTGACGGATGGAGTGTTGCGGACATGGCCAGCCACAATTCCTGTAATCATCTTTGCCATCTGAAAATGCAGGTAACGAGAGCCATTTGTGGTCATCTTCAGTCAACCAGCAAGAGGATTTTAACCAGTAGCTGGATCATACCTCACTGTGTGTGTGTGTATGTATGTATATATATATATATATATATATATATATATATATATATATATATATATATTATGCAATAAGATCACAGTAAACAGGTGATTTCAAAATATGCAAAACAACCACTCTGAAAGAATAGAGAAATTCCAAGCGCTTTCGTGGCTACTCACATTATCAAGGAACTATGAAAGTAAAGCATCCAAAGAAGCTATATAAGGGGTCTGGCCAGCACCTCACTATCAGATGCTTTACTTTCATAGTTCCTTGATAATGTGAGTAGCCACGAAAACGCTTGGAATTTCTCTATTCTTTCAGAGTGGTTGTTTTGCATATATATATATATATATATATATATATATATATATATATATATATATATATATATATATATATATATATATATATATATATATATATATATATATATATAATCGAGCCAAATAGGTAAAGCTTGCGATTTTGGCTTAAATAACAACGCTCTTCTTGCCGAATAAGACAAGCGAAAATTTGTGTAAGCAATAATTTCTCAATAAATCATTCTGAACCTAACGAAAAAAATTATATTTCATTGTGTTTTCTCCCCTCACTTCTGATCCCCTCTCCACCTAGCTCTTTATAGCCCCAGCACTGTTTTCTGCCCCTCATCGCTGTATGACACTTGTCGGTTTAGCGCTTTCTTTGATTATAATAATCTATTATAAATAAATCTAATTTTTAAAACCCTGAACTAACATTCATTTTAAAATCAATAATTATTTTATGAAACTTGACGTAATACATACATACATACATACATACATACATACATACATACATACATACATACATACATAAAAAAAATTGGTAATATTTATATATTAAGATCTGACCACTTTAAGTAGTTGTTGGAATTGAAGTTTTATTAATTTTCGATTTCATATAATTTGAGAATTAATAAGTAGTATACACTATTATTTTTTTTTTATGTGGGAGCAGGACACCACAGAGCTGAGGGACAATTAGAGGTTAGAAAAAGTTTATTAGACGGAGGGCAGGGAAAGTGGGAGAGGAAAAGAAGAGGGAGAGGAGAAAATAGAGGCAGTGATAAGAGAATGTGAAGTAAAAAGGGAGACTAAGAGGTAAAAAAGGGAGGAACTAGGGATGAATAGAAGATAAAAAGGTTTAATAAGAGAAAAAGTGGAAAGAAGGTTTGAGTGCATTTGAGGGGACGACGAGGATGAAGGAAGAGTGAGAGGAGAGGAGACACTAGAAGAAGAATAGGGAATATGAACGGAAGGCATTTGGTTTTCAAGAATATTTCTTAAAAAAAATATTTGTGAAATCAAGTGAAGAAAGAGACCAGTAATAGCATCTTCCTCGAGGAAGTTCGTCATCAGTGCTCGGTGGAACGTAATTCTGATGGAATTTGCATTATATAATTCTCTGTGAACAAATTGCTACAGACATCAATTGTCTTCGTTTTAGTTATTTACGTGATAAAAGAGAAGACAGCGAGGTAAAATGAATTACACTTAACGTTGTATAGTACTCTTCTCACAAGCGCTTAGTTTTAATACTACTACTACTAGTACTACTACTAGTACTACTACTAGTACTACTACTACTAGTACTACTACTACTAGTACTACTACTACTAATAATAATAATAATAATAATCTCACAAGTAATGGAAGGCAGGGTGAGGCAGAAGGGAAAATCTTTTCGCTCCTCTTTGACCAGTTTATCTTGCCGATTGTAGGTATCGGGTGTGACTCGATTGTTATTGTACGTGTCTATGGGAAAATGGGTAGTATATACGTATTAAAAATGACTACGCTTGAACCTCTTTACCTGTAATTTTATCTGTGCAAAAAATTCGCGTGTTTCCCGTGCAACTGATGAGAGGCAATCACTGAATGACGTAAGGTTATACAACACGCTACAAGATATACTGTGTCCTGTTTTGAGGATGACGGGATGCAAGCTATTACCTGCTGTACGCACCTCCTCCGCTTCACCTGCCTCCTGTTTCTCTCTACCTTCCTTGTGCAAGTATTGTTAGTATATTTTTCTTTTCTTACTTCGTCTTTTGTCATATTGTCAGTTTCAGCTTTTCGACATTAGTCATTGTCTTCAGATTCGTGTGTGTGTGTGTGTGTGTGTGTGTGTGTGTGTGTGTGTGTGTGTGTGTGTACAAGGGGGAAATTATCTCTGACAATGCAGAATCATGTTAGCATCGTCGCATACGTTGCCCTTGACAGAATTTTACCCTCCTATCTGTTGCTAGACGTGCAACATTGCAGAGTTCCTGATGACGCACGAAAGTGTGAAAGATCTCGAGCGAAAGATACCCATTCCCATGTGACTCGTTCTGCATATACATATACACGTAAGAAGACAGGTATATCTTACTTCTTCTATTTACATTTAGCTCAAAATACACATTCAGTTGTAAATTTACACAGAACTTATGCGTATACACATGCAACTAAGTTTTTATCTAACCTCTTAACAGTTCTTTTCCCTATAATGTTTCCTTTCATATCTACGAGGAAAAGGGTGAAAATTATTCCTCCTTAAGACAAGCATGTTGGGAAAGACAACTAAAACGTCCTGAACAAGGGGTTAGTACCCCTTCTCCTGTATAATTCACAAGGACAAATGAGAAATTTTGAAGGTGGGTTTTTTAAATGCTGGTGGTCGTAATAATGATGTGGAGAAAGAAGTGATTGTGAATATTATGAATGAAAATAAGGTGAATGTCGTAGGTATCAGCGAAACGAAACCCAAGGCATTAGTAGAATTTCAGTGGAGTGGTGTAAATGGGGTTAGGTTAGTAGTATCTAAGGAAGGAGTACCCAGTCAAGGAAAGATAAGAGGGGATGTGAGTTAATAAAGTCAAGAAATATGTAGATTAAATTAAGGATGGGATGTGAGAAGTGTATAATGGTACGTGTTTATGCTCTTGGGTGAGAGAGAAGTGCAGTGGAGAGCGAGATGCTGGGAGATGCTGAGTGTTTATGGAGTTTAGTAACAAGTGTTTAGAATAGAGGGTGTCTGTGTGGGTGTATGACTGATCAGTTAGTGATCCAATCAACCCATTATTGGAATTCAGCATAAGAAACCTACTGTCCCAGTTCTAGACAAGTGTACTCTTAACTCTAGTTCTGCGCCAGGACAGTGCCGTAAGTCGGTTGCAGGTGTAGTTGTATCTCTGATGACCTGGAAGCTACCGGAAGACCCTTCACACTGGCCAGCCAACAACAAAAAAATGAGCATTTAATGATACTGTTACTGGGTATTTACTGTCGTAAAGTGTGGGGAAAGTCTATGTTGCTCCAGCAAGAATGTCTGAGACGTCTGAATGAGTCACGATTTGCTACCACCTGGTAGTAGCGAGGAAGCCGGTTATTGTCATGAAGTGTTAACTAATTCGCACTGTAATGTGTTAAAGAATGTCAGACTACATCACTGTACTGACCCTGTAACTAGGTGGTTACTATCTCGGCTCAGTTAGGCAGAGCTTCGTCATCTGCCTCTTCACTTGCTATTTTTTTTTTTTTTTTTGTGACTGCTTACCTTTGACGAATGCATCTGGTGCTGCCTCAACCCCTATTCTTTCACCCTACTTACGGGTCTAATGGTTACAGAAAATATTTGTTGTGGGTGATCTGCATGCTAAGGTGAGAGAAACTATTGTAGAAGGTGTAGTAGGTAAGTTTGAGGTGACGGGATAAACGGTAATGGGGCTTCTAATATAGTACCTGGTAATACGTATATACTGTAATATCATAATAGGTAATAATTATTTAAAAAAAAAAGGATAAATATACGAGACAGAGTAGGATATATGGTGTGATGATAGTTGGACTATGTATTTGTAGATGGGTAGACTTTTGCACGAGCGTAACTTATGACGGGAAACAGTTACATTAAATGATTATTTTAGTTATAAATACAGTGGGAGTAAGAGGCAGAATAGAATGTCATCAGTAGGTAAGACAAAACTGAAAATTTATAAATCGAAGTAGATAGTTAGGGTCAGATATAAGCAAATGTTGGTAGAAAGATGGGCTAAAGAGAGCACAGGTAATTATAATGAGGGGGCAGAGATGGTATGGAGTAGATTTAAAAATGCAGTGTTAGTGTGTGCAGCAGAGCGCTAAGCCCTTATTAAATTTAGAAAAAGACGACTATAATGATATTTGATTTAAATCTTTAAGATTTTAAGTGAGTGTGATACACTCAGACCAGAAGTATTTAAAGTAGTGAATTTAACTAGAGACAATGGCACAAAACTGTGAGATAGAAAATGCAACAAGTTTCAAGCCCAGGTCTTACATCCAGTTTCATTTCTTCTCTAAATTCTATGCCATTTTGCTAATAAATTATCGTACATTTCTCCCCACTGTTTTCATGCAGGTTGTGGCTTTTCTACCCTTGACTGAAACACCTAGATACTACAGGACCTACTTGGAGTCTACCTGAAGGGTATTCCGAGGATCAACGCCCCCCCGCGGCCCGGTCCACGACCAGGCCTCCCGGTGCATTAGATTCTGATCAACCAGGCTGTTGCTGCTGGTCGCAAGTAGTCCAACATTTGAATCACAGCCCGGGTGATCCGGCACTGACTTTAAGTATCTGTTCAGCTCCTTCTTGAAGACAACCAGGGATCTATTGGTAATTCCCTTTATACCTGGTGGGAGGCTGTTGAACAGTCTTGGGCCCCGGACACTTACTGTGTTTTGTCTTAGTGTATCAATGGCACCCCTACTTTTCACTGAGGGTATTTTGCACCGCCTGCCGAGTCTTTTGCTTTCGTTGGGAGTGATTTTGGGTGCGCCGATTAGGGACCATTCCTTCTAGGATTTTCCTAGTTTTTTTTTTTTTTTTATTCGCCGGTATTCTCCTGGCCCGGGTCTTTTCCAAGTAATGGTGACCCGGCCTTGGCTCCCTATCTGGGGAGTGTCTCGAGACTTAAGTCTCCCATGGGAGGAGGTACAAGTACCCCTTCATCTTTGGGACCAACTGTTCCCAGGCCTAGCCACATTCCCCGCCCTCACGGGGCTCGTAGGGAGAAGCTAGGCCTCTGGTCTGCCATCTGCCCCGCCCCAAAGGGGCTCGTGGGGATGGCAGTCTTGTGAGCTGCAGGTGGTAGCAAGCTCAGATTTTCCTAGTGTAGATAATGATTTCTCTCTCGCTTGCACTCCAGCGAGTACAAGTCAAGTGCTTCCAAGCGTTCCCAGTAGTTAAGGTGTTTGACGGAATTTATATGCGCAGTAAAGGTCCTCTGTACATTCTGTATATCTGCCATTTCACCTGCTTTGAATGGAGATGTTAATGTACAGCAGTATTCCTGCCTAGAGAGAAGTGATTTAAAAAGGATTATCATTGGCTTGGTATCTCTTGTTTTGGACGTTTTCATTATCTATCCTATCATTTTCGTCGCAGATGTAATGTGACATTGTTGTGATCTTTGAAAGTGAGATCCTCAGACATTACCACTCCCAGGTCTTTCACATTACTTTTTCGCTCTATTGTATGATTAGAGTTTGTTGTATATTCAGTTCAAGTTATTATCTCCTCCAGTTTTCCATAAAGAAGTAGCTAGAAATTTGTCTTCATTGAACATCCTATTATTTTCCGTTGCCCATTCGAAATCTTGGTTTATATCTTCTTGGAGGTTAACCGCGTCCTCAGTGGATGACAGTCTGTTACGCGCCTCTCCTTTATTCTCAATTGTATACAAAAATAAAAAGGCCTGGTTAAAATAAGTTCTGTAATAATATATCGCGAACGACTTTATTACTAGCTAGGTAAAGCAGGTTCCACTATATATTATCGGGTACGGTATAAATCACAAAAGGTACTCTCGAGCAAGGTTGTACTATAGAAGATGTCTGTTATTCGTTAGGTATTATTATAATTATATTGTATTATATTAGGTTAGTTATTACAAATGTATAACCACTACTGTAGGGACCGAACGGTGGTTCCAGAATTGACGCCACGTGTCGCCCTCTGACCGAGTTGACGTCAGACCATAGAGTATTTAATAAGCAAGTGAGTCATCTAGTTCTGACTCTGATCGGGTCTTCAACCCAGAACTCTGAGCTCAATCTAGAACTTAATACCAAGTCCATTGTCTTGTCTTTGCTATTAATTTTCTAAGTCTGGTAATTCATTTCACTTATGAAAGACAACTATTCTGTTTCCCCAGACGTCGCTGGAAACGTTGAATGGTGGGATTAGTAGATTATCAATTCCCATTTTGACTATTCATTGAAATAATTGTATTATATTCGGTTAATAAGAATTTGAACTTAAGATTAGGTTTCTCGTTGTACAGCATTATTCTATTTGTAATTGTAAATGGTTATTCTAATTCACTAACCAGATACCAATAAAACTTAATGATTGGTAATAAATAAAACTAACTTAAAAACTGGAGAAGTAATTATACCCCTATTGTTACGATAAAGAGTAAGTCGTAACACAGTCTCGTGCAGATTCTAGTATCGTCTGCAAATGATGACTTAGTGGTATGGTTTACATCTCTGTCTATGTCTGACATGAGGATGAGGAACAGGATGGGGGCGAGTACTGTGCCTTATGGAAAATAGCTTTTCACCATGGCAGCTTCCGATTTAACTCTGTTTACCACTACTCTTTGTGGTGGATTGGTTAGAAAATTGAAGATCCATCTACCAACTGTGCCAGTTAACTCTTTAGCACGCATTTTGTGAGCTATTACGCCATGATCGCACTTGTCAGAGGCTTTTGCAGAGTCTGTGTGTGTCTGTCTTCCAGTGCATCCAAGACTACATCAGAGCGACCTCCTCTGAACCCATGTTGCCCTGGATTGTGCAGTTTTGGGGAATCCAAATGATTTGCAATCATGCTTCTCAGTACTCTGATGTGAGACTTTTTGAGCTATTGGTCTAGAGTTCTTAGCTAATGCTTTGCTGCCACCTTTATGGAGTGGGGCGACATCTGTTGTTTTTAGTGTCTGTGGAATTTCATCCATGTCTATGCTCCTTCTTCATAGCATACTCAGGGCACGCGAAATTGGTTTCTTGCAGTTCTTAAAGAACACAGACTTCCATGGGTCTATGCCTAGGGCTGAGTGCATGGACATGGTGTCAATGGCTTTCTCAATGTCCTGTGGAGTTAGAATAATGTCAGAAATTTAGCATACATTGACGGTGTTTTAAGGCTCATTCATGAAAAAAATTTGGATTGTCGGTCTTCAGACTGATTAGTGATTTGTTAAACATAGAGTCGTATTGAGATTTCAGTATGTCACTCATTTCTTTGTTGTCATCTGTGTAAGTTTTATCTTGTCTATCAAGGACCCGGTACTAGATGTGGGTTTTTCTTGTTTTTGGCAAATGAAAAGAAATATTTCGAATTTCTTTAAATTTCACTTATCGCTTTTAGCTCCTCCTGCATCTCCAGGATCCTGTATGAGTCCTTTAACTTAAGCTCGATACTTTCCACTTCCACGGTTAGCGCTTCCTTCCGTGTATCAGATAATCTGGTGTTCTTGAGGAATACAGTGATTCTTAGTCGTCTTCTGTAGAGGGAGCATCTTTCTCTCCCAGTTTACTTCTTTTTTCTTACGAGAATATGCCTTGAACATACTTCAGCTGCCAGGAAGTTGATCCTTTAGAGGCACTGGTTTTGGATCCATGTTATTTAAGATATCTTCCCAACATGTTTCTTTCAAGAGGTAGATAGTTCCTGTCAGCATATTGTCTCGATGTGGACTGTTTTTCCTATTTGTTACTTTGTACACTCGCTCGCTCTCTCTATCTCACTTTCTCCCTTTCCTATTTTCCCTCTCCCTTTCCTTCTCTTCCTTTTTCACTCTCTTTTTTCTCTCCCTTTTTCCCTCTCCTTTTCTCCCTCTCCTTTTCTCTCACTTTCACTTTCTCATCCGTCTTTCATTTCTCTATATCCTCTCTTGCATCTCTACAACTCGCCAATTTCAAGGTTTTGTCTCTTATCAGCATATTTAATTCGCCCAGTTTTGTGGACTCTCCTTACATTATATCCATCCATTCTTGTAGCAGCTGTAAATTAAAATATTCCTATGTTAGCAGGCAAGACAAGACCTGTGTCCCTCGCACCGCCTTTCATCCCACTCATAAAGCTCTTGTGTCTTCCTTGCTCTGGTGTTAGCTAATCTCCGTTGCTCATGTCACACGTCCTCCATTGTCATGTCATTCAGCATTCGGGTCACTCCCAGTAATTCACTATGTTATTTTGCCATCCATTACTTATAATTTGATTTTTTTTAGATTTTTTATTTCTGATTACTGTTGCTTCAGTCTCACTTAAAGGCATTCACCGTAGTTATTTAATTATTACCGCACGAACAACCTACATTATCACATGTACTCATCTAGTGGTGTATGTAAGTCTGTTCATACCTCAAAGATTTACCCTTTATTGCTTAATCAACCTTCTTCAATGATTTCTGGACTCCAGAGCAACACCATATTTACCCTTGAAGCTGTATATAGTATCTACCCCCGCCTCACATTTACACAGTGTGTTTCACTTGCTCTCTGGCACAATGGCAATATAAACACAAATGCAGTATAATGTGATCCTTTATTGACTACGTTTCGCCCACACAGTGGGCTTTTTCAAGTCACAAACAGAACTACCTGGGGTGGAAGGAACGCGAGTATTTATAGTCCGGCTGAGGTCAGGTGAAGAATGCTGCATCTGATGATGTACCGAGTGGGGTTATAGAGTCTAAAAACTTGGGTAGCTTAGAAAGGGGATTGGATAAGTTTGTGAGCAGACCTTCTACAGTGTTCTTATGTGGGATACCGATGAAGAAGTTTCTTGGCAAGTGGTTCAGCTATGTTATAGAAGCCACTATTCTGGTTGAAGTTGTCGGATATAGAAATAAGTGATGATTCCAGGATTCTTCGGTATTGAGTGTTGTCTTCTGTGGCGATAAGTCTTGAGTTTCTGTAGTTTATCAAGTGGTTGTGTGAATTACGGTGTTGTACGCAGGCATTCCTTGTGTCGTCAGATCTGCTTGCGTATTGGTGTTCTTATCCAATCTCCTTTCTAAGCTACCCAAGTTTTTAGACTCTATAACCCCACTCGGTACATCATCAGATGCAGCATTCTTCACCTGACCTCAGCCGGACTATAAATACTCGCGTTCCTTCCACCCCAGGTAGTTCTGTTTGTGACTTGAAAAAGCCCACTGTGTGGGCGAAACGTAGTCAATAAAGGATCACATTATACTGCATTTGTGTTTATATTGCCATTGTGTCGGTATTTTATACCATTTATTTCCATCTCTGGCACAATACTGAACACAGCTTCCTCATGTCTCTGTAACTCACCTTAGCTGCTAGTTACATTTCCTGCCTTTCACTTCTCTTTTTTTTCGAAGAACCTGCAGAAATCCATAATTTCCAATACACCATGTATTTTGAATATCCCTATCATGTCTCTCCCCTGGCCCTCCTTTTGTTTTGGATTGTCAGTCTAAGTACCTTAAATTTCATACGTTCTAGTCCATATCACTTTGTTCTAACAGCAGCTTCGTTGTGAACGTTTCAGTTTTCTGTAGTTTCTCGAGATGTTTAACCAAGCGAGGGGCTCCAACCTGGTGCTACGTACTAAATTATGGACCTATTATATATTGTATATATAGTTTTTTGAAACCAGTTCTCAAGTCAGCTAGTTCTGCTCATGTCTCGTTCTGGCCAAAATCTCGGAGACATGCTTTCTCCCAGTTCTTTCCTCATTGCACATTGTCTGCAGCATTTCTTCTCATGTTGAACTGTTTGTGTGTGTGTGTGTGTGTGTGTGTGTGTGTGTGTGTGGGCTAGTGCGCGTACGCATGCATGCATGTTTGCGTAATTACCTACTTAAACGTATGTGTGTGAGTTGGGTGGTGCATGAGGTGATGAGCTCCAGCAGTAAAATAACTGTTATTTGTGAGTGTTTTTAATAAATGACAGAGTAAATTTCCACTCGGGTAATAACTGTAGTATATTCAAGGACATGTCGTGTGATTTCAAAAGGCTTTATCTTTTTCATAATTAGACTCTAATGATAGGTTTGACATGTTCTTCCTTCTAATTTAATGAAGAGATGCGAATAATTTCCGTCCTTGGTGGCTGCCAGTAATGTGATTGTTATTGACAAAGTCAGACTCGTGAAGCCCAGGAAAGTCACCATGCAAAATGTCTGGAGATAATGACAAACATTAACAGTAATGGCTCTTGTAATGGAATTGCTAGCTTATTGTTACGCTCTTAACGGCAACTAATGAACCTTGTAATTATACAAATCATCCTCCCCAGGAGAGGAAAATACTCATACGGCTCCGGAGAGAATTCTGAGTGTTCCCTGAAGTACTTTTATTCTCTTTTCTGACGATGACGGTCCCCAGTCCAGTTCTAGAGGTGGTACCTCCCTATGTATTAATCCTCCTATTACGTTAAATGGCTTTCCAGCAATGATAAGTATATTAAAACGGGACTTTTTTTTCACTTTTTTTGCATATAAAGTTTTTTTTTTTTTAAGTTTTGTAATGACTCCCTGGCACCACTGAGGCAGTTACAGTGAGAGAGTATTTGGCACTGTAGGACGTCTAGGAGACTTACCAACAAACTTACTGGTCAGAGACTGCTCCGAGTTTAGTGCGGGAGGGATAGAACCTCAACCAGTTCACGTACTGAATGAACTCATACGGATTTAACACTTCATGAATAACAATAATAATGAAAATATTACGGATTAAATATAATGCTGTTTCAGCTTATTATTTTTAATAATAATAATAAAACTGCTGCTGCTACTACACCCATAATAAGTAAAGTAATATAAGGAGGGAGAAGTATGTAGAGAGATAAAGAGAGGTTAAGAGAGTGGTGAAGGAGTGTAAAAGGAGAGGAAATGAGAAAGTGGGTGAGATGTTATCAACAAATTTTGCTGTGAATAAAAAAAAAGTTTTGGAGCGAGATTAATATATTGAGAAATCCTAGGGTACAAATGGATTAAAAAATTAAAAATAGAATAGGAGAGTTATTAGATGGCGAGATGGAAGTATGGAGGGAATATTTTTAGGAACTGCTAAATGTTAATGAAAAATAGGAAAACTGTGATTTCGTGCATTGGGCGTAAAGGTATAACAAATTTTAGGAGTGAGGAAGAGCTAGATGTGAGTGCGCAGGAAGTGCGTGAGGCTGTGGATAGAATGAAAGGGGGTAAAACAGCTGGGATTGATAAGATCAATACATAAATGTTAAAACCAGGTGGGGATATAGTATGAGCGAGGGGAAGGTAAATAGGGACTGGCAGAAAACATACTTAGTTCTTTGTATAAGACAAATGGAACAAAAGAGAGTGTAAGACTTACAGGGGAATAAGTCTGTTGAGTGTATGTACCTATTAAAGTGCATGGTGGAGTTATTATTGAAAGAATTGAGAGTAAGACGGAAAACGTCGCAAATGAACAAGGAGGTTTTAGGAAAGGTAAGGGATGTGTAGACCAAGTGGTTACAGTGAAGCATATAATTGAACAGTATTTAGATAAGTGTAAAGAGGTTTTCATTGCATTTGTGGATCTGAAAAAGGCATATGACAGGGTGGATAGGGAGCAATGTGGCAGATGTTGCAAGTGTATGGAATAGGTGGTAGGTTACTGAAAGCAGTTAAGAGTTCTTACGAGGATAGTGAGGCTCAGGATAGAATATGTAATAAAAAGAGGAAGATTATTTCCCAATAGAGTAGGCCTTAGATGGGTGATGTCACCGTGGTTGTTTTATATATTTATAGATGGGGTTGTCAGAGAAGTGAATGAGCTGGTGTTTGCAAGAGGTGTGGAACAGATAAAGAATCTAACACAAAGGTGGAGTTATCAAAGTTCCTTTTTGCTGATGACACTGTGTCTTTGAGAGATTTTGAACAGAAGTTGGTTGAGGAATTTAGGAGAGTATGTAAAAGAAGGAAACGAAAAATAAACACAGGCAAGAGCAAAGTGATAAGGTTAACGATGGAGGGAGTATGGAGGAAGTGAATGAGCTCAAATATGTGGGAGTGAACTTGTCAGCAAATAGGTCTCTGAAGGAGGAGGTGAACCATAGAACTGACTAGAGAAAAAAGGTGAGTGGTGCAGTGATGAGTCTGTGGATACAAAGAATGTTATCCATAGAAACAAAAAGGGTAACGTGTGAGAGTATCGTGGTATCAGCGCTTTCTTATGGGCGCGAAACGTGAGTGGTGAGTGTTTGAGAAGGCTGTAGGAAGTGGAGATGTCGTGTCTAAATTCAATATGTAGTTTGAATATTATGCAGAAAATCTAAAACTTGGAGATTAGAGGGAGGTTCGGAGTTAATAAAAGTATTATCCACAGTGCTGAGAATGGGTTGCCGAGGTGGTTTGGACATTTAGAGGGGATGGAATAAAATAGAATCACTTGCAGAGCGTATAAATCTGTAGAGGAAGGAAGGAGACGAGGGGTCGTCCTAGGAAAGGATGGAGGGAGGGGGTAAAGGAGGTTTTGTGTGCGAGGGCCTTGGACTTCTAGCAAGCATGCGTGAGCATGTTAGATAAGAATGAATGAAGACAAATGGTTTTTAGGGCTTGTGCTGTTGGAGTGAAGGAATTCAGGGAAACCGGCAGGCTGGACTTGATTCCTGGAGATGGGAAGTACAGTGTCTACTCTGAAGGAAGGGTATAAATATTGCAGTTTTATAAATGTTGCAGTTTATGCGTGAGCGTGTTAGATAGCAAAGTGTAGAGGCAAATTATTTTTTATGATTTGACGTGCTGTTGGAGTGTCGGCAAAGTACCATAATATGACTCGGGGAAACTGGTTAGCCGGACTTGAGTCCTGGAAGTGCCTACACTCCGAAGGAGTAATGGAGATGTGTTGCAATTTTAAACCTGTAATGTAAGCATTCCTTTGCCAAGACAGTGATGGTCACTCTACCTCGGTGGGAAAACGGCCGATGTGTTAATAAAAAAAAAATATATATATGCCACTTTTCTCACCATTAAAAAAAAAAAAACATGAATTCAGACTCAAAATATTAAAATATATCACTTAATACAAGAAAAATAATGTTTATTATTAATTTTAAACGTAAAAGTTTAAAAATAATAATACAATGATTATAAATTTATTTCATGTACAGTTTAATGTTTTTTAGCAGTACCTGTGCCCCTTGACCTTGACGAGTCAAATGAGTTATAATATCTGCCCACCTGTGGCAAGGTAGCCATTGAATAAATGATGGTAAATGAGTTTTCGCTTTCATTTTTTTTTTTGGGGGGGGAAGAAGTCATTATACTTCAATAGAAGATAGCAGTTGTTTAAAAATATAACGCCTTTATTCCGCCCATGAATGCTGTCACCCTAGACCAGAGGTTCTTAACTGAGGTTCAGAGATCGAGTCCCATACTCCCAAATAATGGGAGTCTGGGACTCGATCTCTGAACAATTTTAAGAAACAGTTGTATTTACATTAGAATAAACTATCACCTGTTCTATTCCTATCTATCCTTCGTATAGTAAAACCAAGCTATAGACATCTTTTGAAACCATTCTGATACCTAATAGGACTGGCGATAATGATTTCACCAGTGGTGAACGGGGGGTACGAGGACACATTAGGCAATCCAGTGGGGGTCTGTAACCGTAAAGAGATAAAGTATCCTTGTCCTAGACGGTCTCCTAGGTCTCTTAATGGGTGGTGCCACCACTTGTGGAAGTCAGGTATGGAAGACAGTAGTGTTGGTGGGAGGCTCCAACCTGTGACTGAGGGTGTTAATGGTGTAATGAAAGGGGGCACAAGAAATCCTGTAGATGAATGGTTCAGAGAACCGACATGTTGATAAATTAGACACATGTGCAACTCTTGGGTATCTTTATTGAGGAATAAAGATACCCAAGAGTTGCACATGTGTCTAATTTATCAACAAGAAATCCTAATGTATCTATAAATGTAATGAATATGGGAAGTAAGTTATGAAGATCATCTCTAAAGGATTTAATATAAATATCTGTATGCAATGTTTATCATCAATTTTATGTCAGGAATTACGAAATATAAATAATGGTGGAAAATATCACGAATAATGAACGTTGAAACCAGTTTATGTATATAATAGTGAAGTAGAAACGAGGAATGTTTGGAATGTTTATAAATATAAACAAAATGATTAATGATTACTTAATAATATTAACTAATATTAACTAATATTTTTAATTTATCTCTTCAAACAGGTGTAGTGTCTGATATGTGGAAGATGGCTAATGTAAGTCCTATTTTTAAAACAGGGGACAAGTCGTTACCGTCAAATTACCGCCCAATAAGCCTGACCTCAATTGTAGGCAAATTACTAGAGTCAATTATAGCTGAGATTATAAGAAGCCATCTCGATAAGCATAGCTTGATTAATGATACTCAGCATGGATTCACAAGAGGCCGGTCTTGTCTAACTAATTTATTAACTTTCTTCAGTAAAGCTTTTGAGGCTGTTGACCACAATAAAGAATTTGATATTATTTACTTAGATTTTAGTAAGGCTTTTGATAGAGTTCCGCACCATAGACTGTTAAAGAAAGTGGCAGCTCATGGCATTGGGGGAAAAGTGCTCTCGTGGATCGAGTCATGGCTCACTGACAGGAAGCAGAGAGTGTCCATAAATGGGGTTAAATCCGAGTGGGGATCTGTAACAAGTGGCGTTCCACAGGGATCAGTCTTGGGCCCGTTGTTGTTTATAATATATATCAATGATCTTGATGAGGGAATTACTAGTGATATGAGCAAATTCGCCGATGACACAAAGATAGGTAGGATAATTGATTCAAACGTAGATGTTATTGAACTTCAGGAGGATTTAAACAAACTCTATTCTTGGTCAGAAAAGTGGCAGATGCAGTTCAATGTAGATAAGTGCAAGGTTCTGAAGCTTGGGAGTGCCCATAACCCTAGTACTTATAAATTAAATGATGTAGAACTTAGCCATACAGATTGCGAAAAGGACTTGGGGGTTATGGTGAGCAGCAACCTTAAACCAAGACAGCAATGCCTAAGCGTACGTAATAAGGCAAATAGATTACTGGGATTTATATCAAGAAGTGTAAGCAACAGAAGTCCAGAGGTCATACTGCAGCTTTATACATCATTAGTAAGGCCTCACCTTGATTATGCAGCTCAGTTCTGGTCTCCGTATTACAAAATGGACATAAATTCGTTAGAAAACATTCAGCGTAGGATGACTAAATTAATACATAGCATCAGAAATCTTCCTTATGAAGAAAGATTGAAGACTCTTAAGTTACATTCACTTGTTAGACGAAGAATGAGGGGAGACCTGATCGAAGTGTATAAGTGGAAGATAGGTATTAATAAAGGGGATATTAATAAGGTCTTGAGGATGTCTCTCCAAGAGAGAACCCGCAGTAATGGATTTAAATTAGATAAGTTTAGATTTAGAAAGGACATAGGAAAGTATTGGTTTGGAAATAGGGTAGTTGATGAGTGGAACAGTCTACCTAGTTGGGTTATTGAGGCTAGGACTTTGGGTAGTTTCAAATCTAGGTTGGATAAGTACATGAGTGGGAAGGGTTGGATTTGAGTGGGACTTTCACATCAGAGCTTATTTCTTGGGTGGCATTGAAAATTGGGTTGGGTAAATGTTTTGTTAGTGGGATGAATTGTAAAGGACCTGCCTAGTATGGGCCAGCAGGCCTCCTGCAGTGTTCCTCCTTTCTTATGTTCTTATGTTCTTAATAATGTATGAGGGAATAACTTTAAAATGATTATTGAGTAGCAGCCATCCAATAAAAATAATAAAAGTCAGTCAGTCAGTGAGTCAGTTACCACATAACTTATATCCCTCGTTATTACCTGCTTTACATCATCTAAAAACCACATAGCGCAAAATATAACTACCTAATATCTTCGTAAAATGCTATAATCATATCTAATAATCCCACTCGTAATCTGAACACTTTTTAACAATTTATAGGCACACAAGATTAAAATTAACATGACCTCTTGCCTTACACCACTAAAACAGTATAAAACAGGATATCAAAGTCTGTACGTCTCTCTACAGTAACACTACTGTAACACTACTGTAACACTACAGTAACACTACAGTAACACTCCAGTAATACACTAAACTCTTTAACAGCTGTTGACATGCACTTTTCACGTCTCAATCCTCTCACCTTAATCCTGGTCGATATTAACGTCCCCATAACAGGACGACGACTGCCACGTCTCCTCCCGGCGGAGCCTGCTACACTTTCTACCTTCTAATCTCCAGCAAAATGTATGAATAACGCTAAAACAGCTAATTACTAGCTCCCTAATCATTAAAAATAAAAAGGATATTCGTAGCATCTTTAATACATTGAAATATAAATTAAACATATAAAAAAAATTAACGTTCTCGCACCAAAAAGAGTTTATAGCCACATTACAAAAATATTAAATCTCCAACCCTACTTTATAGAAATCTAAATTTTAATAGGAGCCGATTATCAGAACATGAACATCGGAGAAGCCTGCTAGTACAAAATCATTCTTCCAAAACAAACACAGCTTCCAAAAAATTCCCCTAACAAACGAAAGAAATTTCTCAACAAAAAAAAAATAAATATAATTATGTTACTTTTCAGTCATCATTAAACTCTTGAAACTTTGCCATAAAAAACATGAGATTTTATAATTCATACCCAAGAAAATACAAACACTATAAATGGTAAACAAACATCTGAATACAAATCTGACAGTCTAATATATATAAAACATTATCTAAATAAAAAAACTGCAGCCACTTATACCCTACATAATTTAATAATTTTAATAAAATACATCAATTCTTTACCCCTAACATACATTACAGTTCTGGACGGCAGTGACGGTGGCAGATACCAAGCTTTTAGCGGCTTATTTAATGATAGGTGGTAATAATGATATCAGACATCAACCTGTTACTGACAAAAATAGTTAAAGGTGGATGGTAGGAATGGTGGTAGATGGATGCGAGCAGTTTATGGTGGATGGCAGTGATGGTTGTAGAAGTCAGCTTGTGACTGGCAAGTATAGTTAATGGTGGTAGATATCAACCTGTGATGAACAAGGACAGCTAATGGTGGAATGTGGTAATGGTGGCAGACTTCAGTCTGCAACGGAAGACACTGCTTTATATTGCTGTGTGATACGGGCTGCAGCAGGTACAGAGGAGTGCAGTGATGTAACAGATGTCAAGGAGTGTCGATTAACATCAACTGCTATACGACACAGTGGAGTCCGATATTAAGGAAGGCAGTGATGAGGCAGATGTCAACCTGTGACGGATGACACAGCAAGTGGGAGACCTTGCTGGAGGCACCCATGAAGGTGACCGAGGTAATAGCGTGTGTTGTTAACAAGGAAACTCCTGCTAATGTGATGGCGAAAAAAAAGCTGAAGCAAAGATAATGATGACAGTGATGGCGATAATGATGGTGTCAGTGATGAAGACGACAGTAGTCGTTACTGTGTTATTTTTGGCTATGGTGACAATGCAGGTGGTGGTGATAGTGATATTGATGACAATGGTGATGACACTTTGTTGAAGGTTATACTAATGAAGATGTTAATGATAATGATGAAAGTGACACCAAAAACAGGTAAGTGAAGAATAGATGATTGTCATAGTTGAAAAAATGAATCTGTGTTGTAACTGTAATCATTTTGTTTAATATTATAGTAGTGTCATAAAAAGAGGGTCATGAAGGGAGGGATTTGCAAAAGTAGGAATGTGTGATGGGTAAGAGTGGGTGAGAAAGTGTGTGAGAGGTAGGGGTTAGTGGAGGTAAAGGAGAGTGCAAGAGTAAACTTGAAATGAAGTTGGTGCGATAAGCTCCTATTTACACGTCAAAGAGAGAATCTACATCAAAATTGGGAAGAGATCAGTTAGTGTGCTGGAGTAGCAGAAACGTCGGAAGTGAATCCTGTAGGCCCATTGATAGACTAGACAATCTATTAACATACATTGCGAATTGACCGTCCTCGCAAAGCGGTGCCTGGTGTTCCTCCACGTGGTATCAGTGAGTGAGTCGTGTGTGTCCGATATGTAACCAGGAAGCTGTAGTTTCCCAAACAGCAGTGGGATGATGGCCAAAATCCTAAATGTGATTTGATAAGAGACTGAGATGTGACAAGTAAATTTTCTCGGGATGAGGACGTGGAGAATCATTCTTGTTGAGATGAAAAAGTGAAGAATCGTCCTTTTCGTTACTGAAGAAACGGGTTGAGGAATCATTCTTGTCAGGATGAGGAAAAGGTGAAGAGTCCTTCATGTCTGGACGAAAAATAAAGGAATCATTCTAATCTGGATGAGGAAGAAATGAAAAAAAATCTTAATTGTCAAGATGAAGTGAAGAATTATTTTTGCTTTCTGGATTATGAAATAAAGAATTATTCTTACCGGATGAGGAGGAAGTGAAATATCATTCTTGTCGGGAAGCGGAAATAACATACAAGTCGGATAAAAAAGTTTTTGTCAAAAACATGATAAATGGATTTCATAATGTTGAAATTTATGTTACTAATGATCGTAAATCTTTAGTGAAGATCCCGTTATGGAATATCAAGAATGGGTTGTGTTCTTTTAAAGTATTCGTCTCATCTCCAGATTAATTCTACCTCAACAGGCCATTATTTCCCCGCTGTACTTTATAATCCTTTAGAAGATAATATAAGACAAAAATAGTCAAGTAGAAAAAAATACACACTAGAAATAGCAATAGGAAATATTATTACGATCTTAGGTACAGCCATAACATGAAATGGGACCCTTCCGTCTTTGACTATTATCAAATCACAACTAATAATGATTGAGAACGGACCGAAATGCCGCATGAGAGTTTCCTTCCTAAAGTGTGAGTTAGTTGTGAGATGTTCCAGCAGGGAATTATGACTTTTATTGCTCCAGCAATTGTGTTGTGACTTATGCTCATAATGCTATTACCATATTACAACTAGTGGGTATAAAGTTACCAACACTGCATTCCACAGGGTATTATATTACCATCAGTACAGCAACAATGAATAATATTTCCATAGTATTACAAGAACTGGGTATAATGTTACCATTACAATGGAACCTCATGGTTTAATAACATACTACAACTTGCTGGTTATGTCAGCATGACAGACAAATAGAATAAAAACTCAAGTCACTGCAAAACTTTATTTTGTATTTATCAGTGTTACGCATTAATAAACTTGGTGTTTATGTCCTGGCAGCCGCCTATCTCACTTGATCTTTGTACCTTGAAAGCGTCCTACGTCACCCTTGAAATCCTTAGTATTTCCTCCACCTTTTCAACTCCCTTGGCAACCCTCAATAACCTTGCTGATGTATACAAAAACGTCTTGTCTGCCCTTTCAAGGTAAAGTCCACCACTTCCCCATCCTAATTGTTGTACCTTCCCTTCTTGTTTCACCTTCTCTCTATCATATGTTCCAGGAAGCCTCACATGTTGTAACAACGATGACTAAACGAAATGTCAGAGATTCTGTTACTTCTGGTAAAGAGATGTTTTCTGACTGCTTTAACATCCGTGTCATTGATTCTTTCATGCAGCAGCACTGTAAAACTTATTATAACTTGAAAGTGTTTAGATAAAAATATTTAAAAGTGCACACAACAGAGGGTCGAAGCTTCGTGACATTTCATCCTGTGACTGTACTGTTATACTTTGCAGGTTGTCTTGTCAATGATAATGAAAGTGAACCTTGCTTCACTACCTATGAGAAGGTTTACATGTTGATGTGTGTGTGAACATCTTTCAGTGTTTTCACACAGAGAACCTTATTTAATCCATATTTAGAAATGAAAGCATCATTCACTACTTCACATACTTCACTTTTCTAGATGTTAGCTTCCAACTTTCTTATTACTAAATACTTTCTGCTGGCCCTCATAGTTGCTTACAAAGATTAGTTCGAATGTACATTCAAGATAAGATCCAATTTTTTCAACACCCGGAAGTTTTTCAAGACAAAAAGTTTAAATCCATCTATTGCATAAGTAATTAAGATATTTATATAAAGAGAACGTGTTTACAATTACGTCTCTGGGACTTGCACATCAGAGCTTATTTCTTGGGTAGCATTGAAAATTGGGTTGGTCAAATGTTTGTTAGTGGGATGAATTGTAAAGGACCTGCCTAGTATGGGCCAACAGGCCTGCTGCAGTGTTCCTCCTTTCTTATGTTCTTATGTTCTTATAATAATCGGCGTATTGTCAGAAGACTGACAAGGTCCAGTGAACACTACAGCAAATCTGAATTTCTACATATTCTGATTTTTTTCCAGTAAGATGTGGACGGTAATCACGGCTGGTTATCTATGCCCCTAAAATCTCCTTCAAGCTTTTGGCATATAGTTAAGTCTTCTCAAGCATTCCCATTTTTATGGGAATGTTTGAGAAGATTTGAGCGTCATTTTTTTTCCTCTTAATATTAACATATAAGGGATTTTACGCTCAGTAAGCAACTCTTTGAACAAGGTTTAGTGATGCTCCTTGTCATATACTTAAATTTTCTCCATCGTCTGGTCTACCACAGCTTGAGAATTGAGGACGATGAGTTTACATGAGTTTTCGCTTCTTCAGTCCCTCATTCTGAGGGACTGATTACCTCAAACTCCTCCTGGTTTTCATCATTCTTCTTTGTAATGGACTGATGAATCCACTGTGTGGCGATATGTTTCCATACTCAAGATATCCAAGTGATACACATGTGTCTAATTTATCAACTTTATTCCATAGCAACAATAAATTTTGCAACATAACGTAGAAAATTAAAAATAAATATTTCAGTAAAAAGCTCAGCTGCGATGTAGGTGACTCAGTGACTTGTGAAACATGAAGACAAGTTCTCCTCTGTGAACTCATCCTCAGTCACGCATACGCGCGCGCGTGTGTGTGTGTGTGTGTGTGTGTGTGTGTGTGTGTGTGTGTGGGTGTGGGTGTGTGCTTGTGTCTCTTATATAAGAAGAATTAAACTCCACTATCCTTTCCTCTTCATATTTTCCTCAATTTGTAACTAAGGCCTCTTGTTATCCCTGTTGCAAGTCTTAATTATGTGTATGTATGTTTGTATGCATGCATACTTAGGTGCATGTATGCATAAATGCATGCATGAATACGTAGATGCATACATGCATGCAGACATTCATGCATGCACCCATGTATGCATAGATACATGCATACATACACACATGTATGCATATACACATTCATGCATACAAGCACACACACACACACACACACACATATATATATATATATATATATATATATATATATATATATATATATATATATATATATATATATATATACGTACATACACATATTCTGCATAAAATTTTGAACATCTTTCCCTCACTGACGTCTAGTAACCTCTAAAACACTCGGTGAATGCAGCCGTGAATATCTCATAATGACTCAACAATCATAGTGACTCTTCGCTTGCAAAGGAAGCGACGTGCATCCGGGCCAGTGTGTTCATCAAATGCAAATAACACCCGCAGAACTAACGTGACGGAAACATCCGGTGGACGCAGTGTGGAATGGTTGCTCGTGACGTGGAGATTTTGAGGATACACTTGGGACTGTGTTGGTGTATGGGCACGTGTGTGTGTGTGTGTGTGTGTGTGTGTGTGTGTGTGTGTGTGTGTGTGTGTGTGTGTGTGCTTGTGTGTCTTATATAAGAAGAATTAAACTCCACTATCCTTTCCTCTTCATATTTTCCTCAATTTGTAACTAAGGCCTCTTGTTATCCCTGTTGCAAGTCTTAATTAAGTGGATAAAGTAAATTTCTTAAGTCCTTTCAGTACCTCTTTTCCTCCTGTCAGCCATCATAGGCATCTTTAACGTTATCATCACACTTCGTAATGTACAACTCTGCCAACCATTTTGTAACTATTCCTTCGGCGTTTTTGCAACATGTATTTTTTTCAGGCGTGGGCACCATACCAAAATTTTGACCTACTGTAAGTTATGAACTACTTTCATAGCATTTACCCATCCAGATACACGAAATTTATTTATAGCTTGCCAGTGTAGCATTACACACCTATTTATATGATCTTCCATATACAAATGTTTGTTAATAATCTCCCCTTACATCTCTTTCTCTATCTGATATTATCAATTTTAATTTCATTTCCATTACGTGGCATTTTATCTACATTTAATTCCGTCAGCCATCTATCACTCCTGTGATTAATGTATCCAGATCCTCTTGGAAATATTTACCGTCATATTATTATTAACTTTACATAACAATTTTGTATCATCTAAAAACATATCCATTTAGCATTTTATTATATAAGTTAGAAAATTATTGGGCAAGTACAGTACCTTGTGGCACCCCACATGTGACAACCCCCCCCCCCCATGTAGACGTTTCTCCTTTTATAACTGCTCGTATTTTCTTTTCAACCAAAAAAGTCTCTCATCCGTAGTAATAATTTACCAATAATTCCTCCTATATTGCGCAGTTTTCAAATTAGTCTTTCACGTGGGACTTTATAGAAAACTTTCTTGAAGCCTACGTAAATACAATCTGCCTATCCACCATGCTCCACCTGATCCACAAGAGGACTGGTCACTGACCAGGCCGCGGGAGCGTTGACCACTAAAACCCTCTCCAGGTACACTCCGGGTATACACTTGTTAATGAAACCGGCCTATAGTTTAAAGGGCCCCCTGTCACCTTTTTCTTTTCCTTTTTTAATATCGGCAAAATATCCTCTTCAAGGGGGAGTTCCTTGGCGCGGTGAAGACGGTTTTAATCTAAGGAACTGAACTCTTAAGTCTTCTATCTACGACCGAACTTAATTACCACCCACTTTCCCCCCTCCCTTCCCTAACCCATCCTTCCCATCCCTTCTTTCCCTTCTCTGTCCTTTTCCCGTCCCTCTCCTCTCCTTCCTTTTCTGCTTTTGGCCTTCCAGGTCTTCCCCTGTAAGGTGACAGTGTACGCTGTTCTTTAAACTTGATCAAGAGTTGGCAGAGTTAATTTACGCTCGGTAACTATTATGGATAAGCACAGATAACACAGATGTTTATTTCACATTGTAAGTTGTTCCAGCTGACAGTTTTTCCTGTCTGTGGCCGGAAAGACTCTGTCGTAAATAAAGATGACAGTCTAACAGTCGGCAAAAAGTATCGATTCTTGATTGTAAATAATCTTTTAATGTTGTCTTCGCTCTCGATAGCCTACTGGTTCTCAGTAAGAGAATTCTAGCACACTACTAACTCTCGGTAAGAATCCTGGCACACTACTAACTCTCGGTAAGAATCCTGGCACACTACTAGCTCTAAGTGAATCTCCTGACCCAGAAATGCTTCCCAGTAAGACTCCTGAACCCAATTTCCGGCTCTCATTAAGAACCCGTAGCACCTCTGTAATTTTTGGGCTCCTATTTAACTTTCCTTACTTTCAGTAAAACCTTTATCTCACTATCCCAGTTATCAGTAAAACCCATGGCTTACTTCCAATCTGTCAGCAAAATAGGTAACTACTTTCCCCACTGGCAATAAGACCTTTGGCCTCTTCCCCAGTAGAGAGTAAGACCGTAGATGAATGGTTCACAGAACCGGCACGTTGATAAATAGACACATGTGCAACTCTTGGGTATCTTTATTAAGGAAACGTTTCGCCACACAGTGGCTTCATCAGTCCATACACAGGAGAAGCTTGAAGAACAGGAGGAGAATGAGGTAATCAGTCCCTCAACCTTGAGTCGATGTGGTCAGTCCATCAATCTTGAGTAG
Source organism: Cherax quadricarinatus (assembly GCF_038502225.1). NCBI lineage: Eukaryota > Metazoa > Arthropoda > Malacostraca > Decapoda > Parastacidae > Cherax > Cherax quadricarinatus. Next base: position 47,450,335 of record NC_091306.1, read on the forward strand.
AATACGGCACCTCTCCTTCCCACGGTTTATAAGCTCCTTCTCCGCTCATATGCCGTATTCTACTCAAGATTGATGGACTGACCACATCGACTCAAGGTTGAGGGACTGATTACCTCATTCTCCTCCTGTTCTTCAAGCTTCTCCTGTGTATGGACTGATGAAGCCACTGTGTGGCGAAACGTTTCCTTAATAAAGATACCCAAGAGTTGCACATGTGTCTATTTATCAGAGAGTAAGACCCTTTCCCCTTTCCCTGTTGTCAGTAAGACCTCGTCCCCTTGGCCTCTTGCCCAGCTGGCAATAAGACCACTAGCCTTTTTCCCAACTGTCATTAAGACCCTCGTCGGTAAGACCCCTGGCCTCTTCCCCAGCTGTCGGTAAGATCCTTGGCCACCTTCCTGGTACTCAGTAAGGTTATTGGCTATCCTCCCGGTACGCAGTGGGTTCCTGGTCACCTTATTGGCTCTCTGTAAGGACCCCATCCTTCAAGATGACAGATCGTGTTATGGGTTTTCTTTCGATTAAAAGATTAACGGATGTAAAACGTAATTTCATTAAGATATTTTCACTGGCCTGACAACCGGCGATTAACACAAGTTTTTTTTTTTTTTTTTTTTTTAAGACAATGTACCTGAACAAACAAAAGCTTAACACCATGTTTGATAAGGTTTATGGACTGATAAGTGCTCACGTGTTCTTGAAAATAGAAAGATATGGCGTAGTCGCAAAAACAATTTAATTCAGAGTTTGTCAGCACAGGAGGGCCTCGCATGTACAGCACCTATTTTCGGTGTTCAAAGATTTCCATGGCTATCATCTGAGCCATTGTTTAGCCCACCGGTGACTATCGCCGGCGGATGGAACATAATGAACAATGGCTTAGTTTGAAGCCAATGAAAACGTGGGACACCGAAAAGGTGCTGTATATGTGATCTTTCCTGTGTTTCTATATGTAAGCGACTTCAAGGTTTCGTTAAGAGGGACAAATCTAGAAAAGTGATTTAGTCTCTCGGGCAGAACCTGACACGCTACTAGCAGATATTTCCCTGCTAAACAATTGCTCATTCTTGTTTTGTAAACAAGAGCATGGGGATGATTTTGTTTCTCTGCAGTAAAGATACGCGAGTTCATCAAGAAGAGTTAATGCAATTCGAGACAGTTTTCTTGGCTCGTGTGGCTACAAATGATTTAAAATCGAGCGAACAGAGGCAACACCTTGTATGGTAAATCCCCTGAAGAAATTAAAAAAGGAGACGTGTTGCCATAGGATTAGTAACAAGACGTTATTTAAACTCTTGCAAACACAGTTAAACCATTGGAATAAACCAAAATACAAATCTTTTGTGGAATGGATAAAACATTACATTGTTTAGTAATGGACGATGTGTTTTAACAGATGGCTGGTCTAGTGGCTAACGCGACGGGCTGGAGTTTTGAGACTCTATGACCGCGGGTTCAATCCCGGCCGGGGGTATGGTTCTGCATATGAATACTGTGTAAAATGCAAGGTTGACAAGAATTTTGCTAAAGCAGAAATATGTGTCACAGAGAATGAGAATGGAAGTAAGAGGTGAAAGAGAGGGAAGATGGGAGGGAAGGAGCGAGATGTTGAACTTGAAGTTTATAGTGAAAATTACACTTGAGAGACAAGTTCATTTGGATGAAATGTATAAATCTTTAAACGGATGTCCACATGATATAAATTTTAATGGGGTGGGATGGTAAGCCAGTGGAAGACCTTGGTTAGATGACCAAAAGCTCCAACGGCGGGTCATCATCTAAGACCCGGGTCGGGAAACACTTATGTTTCCTGACTGTGAGGGAAAAGTTCAACAGATAGGAATAGCAAGTGAGTATATGGTAACAATAGTTTGATTGCCGGCTACTTGTTAAGGTAGGGCAAGTCTAGCTCCCGCTATCATCCCCTTCCTTTTCCCCTCACCCCGAAAGTGATAGTTTGATTGCCGGCTGCTTGTTAAGGTAGGGTAAGTCTAGCTCCCGCTATCCCCACACCCGAAAGGTGACGTGTGGGGCTCCGGTCAAACAGTAATCACTCGACTCACAGCTCCCAGCACTACTATCAGTACATGCCTGCTCATATTTTAGTGGACTTATTGGTTGATTATTATTATAATCAAGGGGGAAGCGCTAAACCCGGAGGATTATACAGCGCCTGGGGGGGGATGTGGAAGGCATTCAGGCTTAATTCGGGGAACTGGAGCACAGATCCAATTCCCTAAATCAAGAGCCCCTCACCAACATCAAGGAGCCTTCCTTGAGGGGTTATTGGTTGAAAGCTTCACTTTTGACCAATAATAAACTTAGTCCTTTCAGCCTTGATATCTCTTAAATGTCTTAATAATCACCACGTCTTTTAGGTATTGTACTTATCATGGAGAGTGATTTCTTAAGCAGTGGGTAACCTGTCTCTCTTTCCAGCTTGAAATGACAGATTGGGTCACCTGCCAACCAACGAGAAGAATTGAAGGAGACGGACTAACGTCCTGAGACGTCCCATGTTGGATCTATCTACCTGTTATGTATGCAGACTCAGGACATAACCCCTCATCACAGCAGTGGTAACAAACCTGCTTTCCTGTCATCTGGACTAATTATTCAAGGCTATAGACTCTGTGAAGAACGAGCCGGTGGGTTGTCACCAACACCTGCGACCCCCCCCCACATCATCAGCAACGGCTACGATTTCAACAACACGCAGTGTCACCAACACCAGACACCCCAGTATCACCATATATTAGCGTTGAGTTAAAATGTCTTTTTTTCATTTCATTTTTCATTTTTCTTTCAAAAAGGATATACCTTTCATGTTTCACTGTTTTATGTTTGCTTTAATAAATAATAAAGTGTTTATCTTTGTGAATTATTTCTTTTTCTATTCATTAATTTTCCTGAGGAGGAGCCAGCCTTGGTAATACTGTCTGAAGTTGTTACAGGGCTGAGTAAGCCTTCACACTGACGAACCTCACCTAACCTAATCACGTAATATAAAAACTGGCAGATTATTTTCAAAAACATCCTGGGAGAGCCATGATTTTATTGCTGGGAATAATCTTTCCTCCGGGTTTAGCGCTTCCCCCTTGATTATAATAATAATAATGGGAATAATCTTGGAGTGATTCTAGGAGTAGCTTGTCAGCGGCAAAAACAGTGACTGGACGTAACATTTCAATTAATATTCACTCCCTAACTAAAACGTATGATGAAATAATCCAAATAATTATCAAGGAATTTCATATAATTATGATTAAAAGCATGATAGAGAGGCACACGATTCCATTTATTTTAGAATTCATCGAGGTAAAAATAATTGATACACTCTGTGGTTAATAGTCTTTCCATATAGAAAGACACACAGTTTGACGAAAAGTAACTGCTAATTAATAATGACATTGCCATAATAGTATGTCACTTTAATACCAATAAAGACAAATGGAACAATGTATGAGGCGACATACCAAGAAGCAGTCTGACTTATGTGTCAGACCCAGCAGCTTCATAACAGAGGGTCACGATCTCCACCAGCGATAATGAAATTGCGATTCATAATTTGTCTATGGATAATATGGACCAGGAAGTGTGACCTAGAAGCAGCCTGTGAAGAGGCAGGGCCAGGAGCTGTGAATCGGCCTCTGCAACCACAAGTAGGTGAGTACTAGTAGGTGAGTACACACACACACACACACACACACACACACACACACACACACACACACACAGGAGCTCGGACTCGACCCCCGCAACCTCAACTAGGTGAGTACAGAGGGGGAGTGTGTGTGAGGCACTGTGTGTACCGGTAACAACAATCTTCAATAAATTTGTAGAAACAGGGCAACTGCCATTCCACTGCTGACCTTACTACTGGCAAGACACAATCTACTCTCAAGAAGTCTCCCTTCGATTCCCGTTGGAGAGGGAAATTTTTATACTCTCCAAGGGCACTGTACTTTTCCACGATGTCTCATCATGTTAAGATTAAACCTGCAAGTTCTGTGGTGAATGATGCCTCAAAGCTTGTACTTGTGGCCGCCCTGAAGAGCAGCCTGCAGGTCAAATTCTCCTGCATCTCGACCCTGAATGACGCCTTCTTTTCGCATGTAATTGCCTTGAGGTGGCCGACAAAAATCCTGTCTACTACTGCCATCACGACTCTGCATGACCGAGGCTTTGAAAATTCCACCTCTCCTTACTTGAAGGCGAAACGTTCTGTCGTCGTGTAACATCTTGACAGAATCGTCAGTGCCCTCTCAAGTGAAGAACTCGAGTCATATATCGAAGAACAGAACATCTGGACTTCGGTGGAAACTACCAAGATTCCAAACGCCTCTTCTATGATCAAGATCACCTTCAGGGACATCGCTCTGGTTGCCCAAGCTCTATCTGACGGACTGGCCACTTCATAATACTTTATTCACTCTAGCCACATCGAACCTGAACGTTTTAAACATCTCTCCCTGCTGGACCTGCTACAAAGGACTGCCCCATCAAGAATAGGAAATTTGCACAAACTGGTAGTGAAGGGCACGACCATACAGACTGCACAATTACTAACTCTACCCCAACATGCCTAAACTGCTAGGGTGCCCATCATACCCTTGCAACCAGGTGCCCACTGCGAAAAGAAGTAGCGATCAAAATAATTCAAGAAGAAAATAAGAACTCTTCTAGATCGTCTACCGATGCTGCAATCACAGAGTACGCTGAGGTCAGTGGTCACGTGTGGTCATACCTGCCTAAGCTTTTGGGAGTTAGCGTGGGCTGTTACCAAGCACCATTGCTTATTGCAGTGTTTTAGAATCTCAGGTTCAAGTGTTGAAGAAGGAGATTCTACTACTTCAGGAGGAAAATGGGAGGCTGAAGCTTCGCTTAGATGAGTTTGGGAGTGAATGTGAGAAGGATTTAGCTGTTAAGGAGGAAATGGTCACCAGCAGCGATAATGGCAGCCGCTTTAAGTGGCAAGTAGTTCACAGTTCAGGAAAAAGGAAGATGAGAGTTAACAGAAGATGTGAAGGTAGGAAATCGATTCTCTGTTTTCCATGACGAGTGTACTTCAGTGGTTAGTGAGGCTGAAGGTACCACTGATTCCCCTGCTAATCAAGGTAAGACTATTTTAATAGCCGATTCTCAGGTAAGATATATGGACCGTGCATTTTGTAACAGACAAAAAGGTCAGACAGAGAGTGTGTCTTCCTGGAGCTGGTGTTGGTGACATAGTCAGCAGGTTGGATAATATTATGTCAGGTAATGGGAACAAGCCCATTATCTGTCTTAGTGCTGGGGGTAATGACATTGGGAAGGGGAGTAGAGAGGAGCTGCTGGATAAGTACAGGTCAGCCATAGAAGTAGTTAGGTCTAAGGGAGGGATCCAAGTCATATGTAGCATCTTACCTAGAAAGGGAGAGGGCAATGAATGGATGTCTAGGGCAATTGGTATAAATTGCTGGCTAGACAGGTACTGCAAGGAACTTGCAATCCCATTCATTGATAACTGGGACCTATTCTTTGGCAAACGTGATATGTATGCAAGGGATGGGGTTCATCTCTCTGGGGATGGAGTGGTTGCATTAGCCAATTCAATTGAGAGGGTAATTGATGGCTTGTATAGGAATTTAAACTGATAGATTATAGAGGTATGGGTGTTCGTGGGAAACAATCAGGCTGCAACATTAGGGTTAAAAACAGCAGTTATTACCGGGATATCTCAGGGATATGTTTTAAAGGAAATATTCAAAATAGTTGCTAGTAATGGCAAATCAATTGATCAACAAAGAGAGATAGTAGAAGGCAACGAGTGACTAGCTCCATTAAGGTTTACTATACAAATAGTAAGAGTCTAAGAAATAAGATAGATGAGCTAAGATTACTTGCATGTGTAGGTAATATAGATATTATTGGTATAACAGAGACCTGGTTCAACCTGAAAGATAGAGAAATCCCTTCTGAATGCAACATACAGGGTTATAAACTATTCCACACTGATAGGGCCAACAGGAAGGGTGGCGGAGTGGCGATGTACGTCAGAGAAAATTTAAATTGTTGTCTTAGACATGATATAAGATTAGAAACATCGAACACAGAATCTGTTTGGCTACAGTTTCTCGAGGGACATGACAAATTAATTTTGGGTGTGATTTATAGGCCCCCAAACCTTGATAGGGAGTGCAGTAAGCTGTTATGGGACGAAATTCATAAGGCATCTAGATATGAAAATGTTGTGATAATGGGAGATTTTAACTTTAGACAAATTGATTGGAACAATATGACTGAAAATCTTGAGTCTAGTGACTTTCTTGATACGGTTTAGGATTGCGTTTTAGAACAGGTTGTGACAGAACCAACTAGAGGAAACAATCTGCTTGACTTGTTTCTTGCCAACAAAGATTCGCTAATAATCTTGAGGTTAATGATGAGCTTGGGGAAAGTGATCACAAATCACTTAGTTTCAATATAACATGGAATTACCCAGATAATTGCAATCAAATCTCTGTCCCAGATTTTCGCTTGGCCGACTTCATGGGACTGAAAAATTACCTGGGTGGGCTAAATTGGGATGTCCTGACTATGGGTCAGGTAGGTGATTTTGGTTGCCAATATGACGTTTTTCAGAGCATAGTTCTAGCTACCCAGACAACTTTTGTTCCGAGAAGGGAAATTAGATCTAACAAAAATGATCCTAAATGGATGAACAATAGATTAAAACATCTCGTTGGTCAAAAGAGAAGCATATATAGGCGTATCAAAAGAGGGGATGGACAGTTAAGAAATCGGTATATTCAATTAAAGTGAGAAAGAAAGGAATAAGAAAAGCAAAAAGGGATTATGAGGCTAAGGTCACAAGGGATTCAAAGACTAACCCAAAAGAGTTCTTTCAGGTATACAGAAGTAAGATTAGGGACAAGATTGGCCCACTTAAGAGTAACTCTGGTCAGATCACTGACAGTGATAAGGATATGTGTGAAATTCTCAATACCTACTTCCTCTCAGTTTTCACCCAGGAAAATACTAACGATATTCCTGAAATAATAGATTATGTAGAACAGGATGATAAACTATGCACGATTGCGGTAACTAGTGACATGGTCCTCAGACAAATAGAGAAACTAAAACCTAACAAATCCCCAGGTCCTGATGAACTGTTTACAAGGGTGTTAAAGGAATGTAAAGAGGAACTTAGCATACCTTTGGCTAATCTTTTTAACATATCACTACAAACTGGCATAGTGCCTGATAAGTGGAAAATGGCAAATGTAATACCTATTTACAAGGCAGGTGACAGGTCCTTGGCTTCGAACTATAGACCAATAAGCCTTACCTCCATAGTGGAAAAATTTATGGAATCAATAACTGCCGAAGCAATTCGTAGCCAGATTGACGTGGTTAAATTCTAGGAGCCAGTTGCTGGACTACACGTCCAGCCTGTCCAGATCTCTTTATAGACCTGTCTGGTCTGCATCTGATTTAATTCTCCTCATTAACTTCACATCATCTGCAAACAGGGACACTTCTGAGTCTATCCCTTCCGTCATGCTGATCACATATACCAAGAATAGCACTGGTCCCAGGACTGACCCCTGTGGGACCCCGCTCGTCACAGGCTCCCAGTGTGATACCTCATCACGTACCATGACTCGCTGTTGTCTCCCTATTAGGTATTCTCTGATCCATTGCAGTGCCCTTCCTGTTATATGTGCCTGATCCTCTAGCTTCTGTACTAAACTCTTGTGAGGAACTGTGTCGAAGGCCTTCTTGCAGTCCAAGAAAATCTAATCAACCCACCACTCCCTCTCATTTCTTATTTCAGTTACCTTGTCATGAAACTCTAGTAGGTTTGTGACACAGGACTTTTCCTTCCATGAATCCATGCTGGCTGTCGTTTATAACCTTGTTCCATTCCAGGTGTTCCACCACTCTCCTGATAATCTTCTCCATGACTTTGCTTACTATACACGTCATTGACACTAGTCTATAGTTTAGTGCTTCATTTCTGTCTCCTTTCTTAAAGATGGGGACTACATTTGCCATCTTCCATACCTCAGGTAGTTCCCCAGTTTCAAGGGATGTGTTGAAGATTGTGGTTAGTGGCAGACATAGTGTCTCTGCTCCCTCTCTAAGGACCCACAGAGAGATGTCCGGTCCCACCGCCTTTGAGGTATCAAGGTCACTTAGGAGCTTCTTCACCTCCTCCTCAGTTGTGTGTATTTCATCGAACACTTGTTGGTACATCTCTTGTTGGTGTTTTGTCTTCCCAGTGTCCCTTCACCTTCCACTGTAAATACTTCCTGAAATCTCATGTTGAGCTCCTCACATACTTCTTGGTCATTTCTTGTGAGCTCCCCACCTTCTTTCCGCAGCCTGATTACCTGGTCTTTGACTGTTGTCGTCCTCCTGATGTGGTTGCAAAGCAGTTTCGTGTCAGATTTGGCTTTCGATGTTATGTAGTTGTCGTACTGCCGCTGGGCCTCCCTCCTTATCTGTGCATGCTCGTTTCTGGCTCGTCGACTAATTTCCTTATTTTCCTGAGTCCTTTGCCTTCTGTTCTTTTCCCATTCTCTAGCGCACTTAGTTTTTGCCTCCCTGCACCTTCAGGCTCTGTTCTTCCCATTATCTCTGTTACCCTTGGGAACAAACCATTCATCTGCCTCCTTGCATTTTATTGTTACGTAGTTCATTTCATTTACTGACTTTCCTACCAACTCTCTCTCTCCCACTGAGCCTCCTCCAGGAAGGTCCTCATACCTGTGTAGTCCTCCCTTTTATAGTTTGGCTTTTCCCTTTCTACTCCAGTTACCCTCTCCACTTGTAGCTCTATGATGTATTCAAAGCTCATAATTATAAGCAAGGGGAAGCGCTAAACCCGTAGGATTATACAGCGTCTGGGGGGATGTGGAAGGCATTCAGGCTTAATTCGGGGAACTAGGGCACATATCCAATTCCCTAAATCAAGAGCCCCTCATCAACATCAAGGAACCTTCCCTGAGGGGTATTCAAAGCTCAGAACCATGTGGTCACTAGCTCAAAGGGGCCTTTCATATGTGATGTTCCTCAATGTCTGAGCTACTCAAGGTGAACTCAAGGTCCAGTCTTGCTGGTTCATCCTCCCCTCCCTCTCTGGTAGTGTCCCTAACATGATGGTACATGAGATTTTCCAGTACCACATCCATCATCTTGGCTCTCCATGTTTCAGGACTCCCATGTGACTCCAGATTTTCCTAATCTCCCTGTGGTTGAAGTCGCCCATAACCAGTAACTTAGCTCTTCTCGAGTGAGCTCTTCTTGCCACCTCAGCTAGTGTGTCCGCCATTGGTCTGTTGCACTCATCATATTCCTCTCTTGGCCTCCTGCAGTTCTGTGGTGGGTTACACATCACTGCAATGACTACCTTATGTTCCCCTGACTGAACTGTACCTACTATGTAGTCCCTTTCTCCAATCTCGTCCATTCCTTCCATTTCTTGATACCCCACCGGATTTTAATTAGCAGTGCATCCCCTCCTCTCCCTCTGCTCCTTCTATTCTTCCTCAGGATCTGATATCCGGGTGGGAAGATTGCATGTGTTATGGTCCCAGTGAGTTTTGTTTCTGTGACTGCTACGATGTCTGGGGACATCTCCTTGATTCTTTCATGCCACTCCTCACATTTATTCGCTATTCCATCCGCCTTTGTGTACCAAACCTTCATCATCTTTTCTATAACTGTGGTCTGGGGAGAATGGTGGGTTAGGGGTAGGTGTGCTGGCAGGGGCCTAAACGGGGTTGCTCTGGGGGTGGGTCCTGTGGTGTGGGGGTGGTGGCAGAGGGCCTATGGGGGTTTCAGTGGGGGTGGGGGTTGTGGTGAAGAGGATGGGGAGAGGGCCTATGGGGGTTACAGTGGGGGTGGGGTTTGTGGTGAGGGGGATTGGGATTGAGGGTACAGTGTGTGGGTTGCTGTGCGCTACTGTGGGGGTGGGGTTTGTGGTGAGGGGGATGGGGGAGAGGGTACATTGTGTGGGTTACTGTGGGTTTCTGTGGGGGTGGGGTTTGTGCTGAGGGGGATGGGGCAGAGGGTACAGTGAGTGGGTTTGGGGTTAGGTTGTTTGATTAGTTTGGGATTGCCATGGTTGGGTTTCTTTTGTGGGTAGTAGTGGAGGGGGTTGTGTTTGTTCATCCACCTGGGCCTGGTTTCCCCTGCTCCCCACCTTCCTTGACTCCCATTCCTCCTTGCAACATTACACCCTCTCTTTTAGCAGTTTGTCCCTTATGCGCGCTTTCTCCTGCAGGATCCGGTTTCGAGCTGACTCTGCCTTGAAAATCACTTTGACTGGACGCTTTTTTTCCCTTCGCAAATCACCCAATTCTCCGAAAATTTGTTTGCTGGGTCATGTCGTAGTCCTCCTATAGTGTGTGTGTGTGTGTGTGTGTGTGTGTGTGTGTGTGTGTGTGTGTGTGTGTGTGTATTTTCTGTGTGTGTGTATTTGTGTTTTGGTGTGTGTATATTTGTTGGTGTGTGTACTCGCCTAGTTGTACTCAGTTGTTGTTGCAGGGATCGAGTCACAGCTCCTGATCCCGCCTCAGTGGTCAGTCGTCAGTGGTCAGTCGTCACGTGAGGTCACAGACCCTGAGCTGCTTTGGGGATTAGCGTGGACGGTTACAAAGCATGGCTTGCTTCTGCAGTGTTTTAAAAATTGAGGCTGGAGAGTTGAAGGAGGAGGTCTTGCTATTCCAGGAGGAGATTAGGAGGCTGAAGGTCCACCTTAATGGGTCTGGGAGAGAGTGTGAGGTGGCTGGAGTTGTGGGAAATGAGGCTTCTAGCAGTGAGGTGCAGTCTGTCTCTCGCTGTGAGGAGGCTGTAGGTGGGGAGGTAGCAACGGCTACCAGCAGTGAGGTGCAGTCCAGCACCTGCTACAAGTGGCGAGTGGTAACCAGTAATGGGAGGAGAATCAGAATAAGGAAAGTTAAGAGTGAAGATCTGAAGGCAGGAAATCGCTTCTCTGTTCTTCAGAATGAATGTATTTCAGTGGCCAGTGAAGGTAAGGGTACTACTGCCCCTGCTAACAGAGGTAAGCGCATTCTTGTGATGGTGACTCTCAGGTAAGATATATTGACCGTGCTTTTTGTAATAGGAATAAGAAGATGAGAGATAGAGTGTGCTTCCCTGGAGCTGGTGTTGGGGACATAGTTAACAGGCTGGATAATATCATATCAGGTAATGGGAACAAGCCCATTATCTGTCTCAGTGCAGGTGGAAATGATATTGGGAAGAGTAGGAGAGAAGAGCTGCTAGATAAGTACAGGTCAGCTATAGATTTCATTAAGTCTAAGGGAGGGGTCCCAATCATATGTAGCATATTGCCTAGAAGGGGAGTAGGAAATGAATGGTTGTCTAGGGCAATTGGTGTAAATTGCTGGCTAGACAGATACTGCAAGAAACTTGCAATCCCATTCATTGACAACTGGAACAACTTTTATGGCAAACATGATATGTATGCAAGGGATGGGGTACATCTCTCTGGGGCTGGGGTGGTAGCACTTGCAAACTCAATTGAGAAGGCCATTGGTGAAATGCCTATGATTTTAAACTGGTAGAAGATAGAGGTATGGGTGTGTGTGGGAAACAAGCAGGTTGCAATACTAGGGTTGGAAACAGTAAATGTATAAAAGGCATTCAGCATGAAGTTATAAATAAAGGCAATATATCAGGTCAGCAAACAAAGGGGGACATCAGAGGGCAGCAAGGGACTAGCTCTCTTAAGGTTTACTATACTAATAGCAGGAGTGTAAGAAATAAGATAGATGAGCTAAGATTAATTGCAAGTGCAGGAAACAGATATTATTGCTATAACAGAGACCTAGCTCAATCTGAAAGATAGATGCCCTCTGAATGTCACATACAAGGCTATAAATTATTCCACACTGACAGGGTCAACAGGAAGGGTGGTGGAGTAGTGGTGGGGTGGTATCACAAAAGTTCTAAATGTTGGACAGTACAATAACCATGCCACATATAAACTAAATAATGAAGATCTTAATATTACGGATTGCGAAAAAGATTTAGGAGTTCTGGTTAGCAGTAATCTGAAACCAAGACAACAGTGCATAAGTGTTCGCAATAAAGCTAATAGAATCCTTGGCTTCATATCAAGAAGCATAAATAATAGGAGTCCTCAGGTTGTTCTTCAATTCTATACATCCTTGGTTAGGCCTCATTTAGATTATGCTTCACAGTTTTGGTCACCGTATTACAGAATGGATATAAATGCTCTGGAAAATGTACAAAGGAGGATGACAAAGTTGATCCCATGTATCAGAAACCTTCCCTATGAGGATAGACTAAGGGCCCTGAATCTGCACTCTCTAGAAAGACGTAGAATTAGGGGGAATATGATTGAGGTGTATAAATGGAAGACAGGAATAAATAAAGGGGATGTAAATAGTGTGCTGAAAATATCTAGCCTAGACAGGACTCGCAGCAATGGTTTTAAGTTGGAAAAATTCAGATTCAGGAAGGCTATAGGAAAGTACTGGTTTGGTAATAGAGTTGAGGATGAGTCGAACAAACTTCCAAGTACAGTGATAGTGGCCAGAACGTCGTGTACCTTTAAAAATAGGTTGGATAAATACATGAGTGGATGTGGGTGGGTGCTACCAGGTCGGTTGCCGTGTTCCTCCCTAAAGTCAATGTGACCTGACCTGACTGGGTTGGGTGCATTGGCTTAAGCCTGTAGGAGACTTGGACCTGCCTCGCATGGGCCAGTAGGCCTTCTGCAGTGTTCCTATGTTCTTATGTTATGTTTACTGGTCGCTACTTGGTCACTCTGCCTGCTCCTAGAGCTTTATCATACCTGGATCTTGCCTCGTGTGTGTGTGTGTGTGTGTGTGTGTGTGTGTGTCTATATACGTGTGTGTGTGTCTATATACGTGTGTGTGTGTGTGTCTATATACGTGTGTGTGTGTGTCTATATATGTGTGTGTGTGCAGTGAGGGGGGAGAGAGAGAATGAGGGGGACGATCGTGGAGAGAGTGAGGGGGGATTGCAGATGTGAGGGAATGGCGAGTGGGTGAGTGTATGTGTGTAGGGGGAGGGTCTATGTGTTTATTCATGTGAGTGTGTGATAGTAGTGGATATGAGTGAGTGTTTGGGTGTGTTAGAGTGCATGTGCGCAGATCGTGCGTTGCACGTGGTGCAGTGCTCTTCTTGACCTGACGCTACCGAACAACTAACTACCTACTAGCTTGTACCTTCTAAGCTTATCCCTCTTCCTAGAGCCTCTGGTCTAATAGACCTGTCCGCCTGTCCTGGCTTCAGTTTTAAATTACCAATTACTGTTCATTGTTGAGTAGTTATTAACCTATTCATTTTCATACTGAGAGAGTGGACCGTTCACAAAACAGCTGGACGTCTACCTGGAACCACACCAAACTCCCCAGACCCACTCATAAAGATAAAGATGTTTATTTTGACAAATTACATGGTTGTACAGAGGAATATAAAAGTTGGGTGTACATGCCAAAAGCTCCTTTATATGCAGAGCATTTCGGGCAAACTTAAAATTAACTTAAGATTATTAAGGCAATAATACATATTTCATATGGTCATTAGATGAGTTACAGTAAGTACAGAATTGCATATTCTATCAGGTAATGCTACATGGTTTTTATTAGTTTAGTAGAGACTTATTACACTTTTTAAATTACTTAATAAAGATTACAGTATTACAATATAACAATTTTAAACAATTTACAATAAGATGTATTACAGTTTAATACTAT